>NW_006285997.1:5182044-5197795 GCF_000327345.1 Myotis davidii
GCGCACCTATTCATAGATGTTATTTATAATAGTAAGATCTGGAAATAGCCCAAGTGCCCATCAATAGGTGAGTGGATAAAAAACTGTGGTACATTTACACAATGGAATAGTATGCAATTATAAAAAGGAAAAATTCTTATCCTTTGAGACGGCATGTCAAGCAAAGTAAGCCAATCAGAGAAAGACAAATCTCACATGATCTCACTTATATGTGGGGTCTAATGAACAAAAGAAACTGAGAAACAAAGTAGATCCAGAGACATGGACACATGGAACAGACTGATGAATCTTAGAGGGAAGGAGGGAAGTGCGGGTAGAAATTAACCAAAGAATTTGTATGCATATACTAGTATTCATAAGCCATGTACACAGACAATAGTGCAGTGAAGACCAGGGGTGTGAAGGGAGCCAATTGGAGAGGGCACAAAGGGTGGGAAAATTGGGTGCATCTGTAATAAATTTTTAAAAAACTCAATATTATAAAACAAATAATTCCAGCTGAAAAAAATGAACAAAAATTTGGCTGAACATGTCACCACAGGAGTTAGTTGGAACTATTCAACAAATTGGGAAATTTTCAGTTCTTGGTTTTAAACTCTGTTCAGCTGGCCCATAGCACCATTTAGTAGAACCTATTGTTCCTATGACCGAGGCATCTGAGCAGTCTACCAGATAGCCCTTGAATTCTCATGTTTTTCCATGTGGCTCTTGGGAACAGAAACAATTTATTTTCAGGTAGCTTCCTTACATGCAGGAGCTGATCCACCCAACTGGAGACTGGAGGGAGGCCCCGGCAGACCTCCAGAGCTCTCTCTGGGCCACTCTCTGGCATTGTGCCCTATAGATCCTGGGCACCTGGCCTCCTCAGATATTCATTCCAATTTCCTCAGGTCAGGGAAACCACTGGGCTTGGCCTGGGGTCCCCTTCTCTTCACTGAGGCCTAGTTACCCCTAGGAAGAAAAATGGGGCAATCATAGGGCTCATCCCTTATGTTACCAGTATCTCAGGCATCACTGTGGTTTGTATCATACAGTTGGTCATTTCAGTGGGGCAGGGATTATACCATCCCTGTTACTCCGTGTCAGCTAGAGCGGAACTCTGAATGACCGAGTTGCTTCTTTTTTTCTTGAAAACAAACTAAAATCCATTCTTTGAATGTTTTATTCAGATACATCTGCTGTTTGTATGTTGGATTATATAGAAACAAATATTTTCCAATGGAGGAATGGCAAAAATGCCATATTTTCTTACCAAGCAATAGCACTCACAATTAGATGATACTGTGTTATGTTGTGTTACTGAAATATTAAGTAGAAAAAGCACAGATATCAACAACTCTGAGTTAAAAAGTAATTAGAGCAATCGAACATAGGGCAAAGAACTAGGAATACCTTCACTAATTTATCTTGTTAAATATCTTGATAATTTATCTTTTTTGTATGCATCAGAACAACATATTGATAGAAAACAAATTATATCTAATATTAAATGAGTTTCTTTGGTAAATATAAAAATGCTAAGAAATAAGACACCATAGTGTAATTGGCACTTTTTTCTTTTTGAGTGGTACATCAAAAATGACATATCTTACAATTGATGGCGCCTTTAATTTAATGAAATATGATGTCATCTATCTAAATGTTTTATTTTTTTATATTTTCACCCTGCACCAACCCTTATATGCCAAGCATTTATTTTAATAATTAAATTTGAGGCATGGTGTTCTGTTTATTATAATGTCTAATATATGTTTTTAATTTTGTTTTGCTACTTACTTTATTTTTCTTAACTCTGTAGTCTTTTAAAAAATTCATTCCATTGTTACTTTTTCTGAGCTCTTTCTTTGAAAATGAATTTTTATTAAGTTCTATGGTAGAAAGGGCATTTCTTTCATTTCCTTGGACCGAGTTCTTGTCTATGGAAATAATTTCCCAAAAGAACTCTCCCTCTTTATTTTTTCTACTTAAGCTCTAGCCAATTTTCTGCATAGTTATCCATTCCTGCCTCCTGCAGTGTCTGGCCCTGGCCTGCCATGCAACTTTAGCTTGTCAAATTCCTGTCTATTCCTCAATGTCTCTCTCAAATATATGAGATGTTCATGATTTGATTGGATTGATAAAAACTTTCCCTCCTTTAAATCCTCATAGTACCTTTTCTGTCTCTTGTAGATTCTACCTTGGAGTTTAACTATTAAGGTAAACTGTGCAGTGGGTTTTTGTTTTCAGCATACCTTTGAATTCTCCAATCAGAGGAAGGTGGCATATACATAACAGACACTGAAAATATTGGTTGAGTTGATATAAATTACATGGGAAAACTCTGTTATATGAGCAATTAATTTTCTGATATAATTTTTAAAATCATTGAGGAGTTATTAATATAACAAAATAGAATTTCTTTACCTTTAGGACACATCAGAATCACCATTGAAAGTTTTTTTTCTTTTGAATAGCAATCCTTGGTTCTAGCCAAATCTATGAAAAATGTAATCATTGAAAATTAGCCCCAGGATATTATTTTTAAAAGCTTTACAGAGAATTTTGATAATCATAAAAGGTTACAATACTGGTTTTAGGAAGTTGAAAAATAATTTTCTTCTATGTAAATTTAGGGACCTTTCTTAGATAACTAATAACTGGGCATGTGTCTTAATTAAGCAAAGAGGTAAATGTGCTACAATAGCTGTAATCTATTTTGCCAGGAAGGAAAAAATATATATGTGGGACTACTATGAGCCATTTCTTTACAGATTCAATATATGTGTTGATATAAAAATAAACTAGCTGTGACAATGTTCTCCTTCTATGAATATGGCAGCACAAAATAGTGAAAAACAGTACAATTATGTTGTGCCCTCAAGTAACATAGGCCCCTATACAAGAATATACATTCTTCCACCCAAGAGTAAAGTACCTTTTTCTTTTTTGCCAGCATCAACTTTATTTTGTGTAAATTGTCTGGAAGCATGATTTTCAGCACGGCTAGCAGCACATGTATGGACAAGTTTGTAGGAATATATTTATACACCACCCCAGGTAAGTCATTAGTCAATAATGTGCACAGTTCTGTACTAAGTACCAACTAAACCAGAGTTAATCATCCTGAAGCATTAGATTATTTATTAAGAATTATTGTGGGTAAGTGTCTATACAAATTTCAGAGTTGCCTCTAGTGTCTTCGTACACCAGAAATTTAGAATTTAATGTGGATGAGAGAATGTAGGTGTAACTGAATTTATTTAAATAACACAGAGTTGATCAAAGTACACACACACACACACACACACACAGACTGTAAATAGGCATGTCTTTGTGGATGTGAGACTACTGAAGAATTTTCACAAGCCATGCAGCAGATATGCTAAGAATCTTCTATAAAGATACAAACACTTAAAATACCAAGCTATGGAAAAATAGAACTACAATCTCTGAGTTTCAGGAAAGAGAATGAGTTTGGACTTAAGCCATCTGCATCTTCTATTATGGCGTCAGGTATCTAATTAGTTGGGTATAAATGTTTAACTTACTTGTGAGTAGTCCACAGTTAATTAATGTCCAGACAGGGAGAACTCTGCCTGAGTTAGTTGAGTTAAAATAAGATTCCCCACTTAATACAATTAAGATAATTATTATCAACTTTTTATGTACATTTTCTCCAGATCATGTATTAGCATGTTTATAAATATGGTTTGGTGCTTGTGTGTATGTGTGTGTGTGTGTGTGTGTGTGTGTACAAATAGAAAATAACTGAAATTGTGTGCATAAAATGTTTGACTTGACATATCATGAGCTTTTTTCCCATATGATTATATTCTGGAAGCCATGATTATTAGTGGTCACATAATTTTCAAATGTTGACTTACCATAATTTTGGGAGCATGTACCTTATTTGGGGCCATTGAGTTTGCTTTATCTAATTATTTTTTATAAGAATAAATAATACAAACATGAATATCCTTATATGTTAGTCTTTTTTATTGTTGCCAGTATTGCAGATGTCTTCCAGTTTCTCCCTCTTTGCCCCCCTAACCTCCTCCCCCAGGCCTTCTCCATACTATTGTCCGAGTCCCTAGGTTATGCATATACACATATATATTCTTTGGTTAATCTCTTCCTATCCCCCCCCCCCCAAACACACACTCTGAAATCTGTTATTCTGTTCAATGCATCCATACCGCTGGTCCTATTTTGTTCATCAACTTATTTTGTTCATTAGATTCCACATTTAAGTGAGATCATGTGAAGACACACACAGACTGAAAGGGATGGAAAAACATATTTTGTGAAAATGAAATCCAAAAGAATGCTGGGCTAGCAATACTTATTCAAGACAAAAATGGACTTTGAACAAAGGCTATAACAAGAGACAAAAAAAGGACTCAGCAATTCCACTTCTGGAAATTTATCTGAAGAAATTCAAAACACTGATTCAAAAAGTCATATGAATCCATATGTTTATTGCAGCATCATTTACAATAGCCAAGATATGGAAGCAACCTAAGTGTCCATAAATAGATGAATGGATAAGAATAAGGGTAATTTGAAGCAATAATAAAAAAGACTTCTAACAGAGCCCAGGACCAGATGGCATCACAGGTGAATTCTAACAAACATTTAAAGAAGAATTAGTGCCTGTTCTTCTCATACTATTCCAAAGAATTGAAGAGGAAGGAACACTCCCAAACTCATTCTGTGAGTCAGAATTGCCTTGATACCAAAACTAGAAAAAGATGCTACAAAGAAAGAGAATTATGGGCCACATCCCTATGATTGTAGAGACCAAAATTGTCAATAAAATACTAGTAAATCAAATTCAACAGTATACATTTAAAGAATTATACAACATGATCAAGTGGGGTTTATACCAGGATACAGGAGTGGTTCAACATCTGCAAAACAATTAATGTGATGCATCACATCAACAAAACCAGCAATAAAAATTATATCATTGTTTTAAGAGTTGCAGAAAAAGCATTTGATAAAATTCAGCATCCATTTATGATTTTAAAAAATAAACAAACATCTCAATAAAGTGGGTATAGAAGAATTTTACCTCAACTTGATAACAGCTATATCTGACAAGCCCACAACTAACACTATACTGAAATGATAAAAATTGAAAGCTTTCTCTCTAAAATCAAGAACAAGACAAGGATACCCACTTTCACCACTATTATTCAACACAGTGCTGGGAGTCTTTACCACAACAATCATACAAGAAAAAGAAATAGAAGGCATGCGAATAGAAAAGGAATAAGTGAAACTATCATTATTTGCAGATGTCATGATACTATATACAGAAAACTCTAAACAATCCATCAAAATTAGTAAAATTAATAAAAGAATTCAGTAAAGTAGCAAAATACAAAATTAATATTGCAAAATCTTTTGTGTTTCTATACACTAATAATGAACAATCAGGAGAAATAAAGACAACAAGCCATTCACAATTGCATCAAGAAGAAAAAAATACCTAGAAATAAATTTAACCAAGGAGGTGAGAGACCTGTCCTATAAAAAGTATGAGACGTTGAAGAAAGAATTTGAAGATAAGTCAAATAAATGGAAGGATATACTGTGCTCGTGGATAGGAACGATTAGTTAAAATGACCATACTAACGCAAAGCAATTTACAGATTCAATGGAATTCCTATCAAAATACCAATCTCATTCTTCTCAGAACTAGAATAAATATACTCAAATTGCTATTGAACCATAAAACACTCCAAATAGCCAAAGCAATCCTGAGAAAGAAGAAGGAAGTTGGAGGTATTACACTACCTGATCTGAAACTATACTACAAAGCTGTAATAATGAAAACAGTATGGTGCTAGCACAAAAAGAGACAAATAGGTTATTGAACCAGAATAGAGAGCCCAGAAATAAAACCTCACTTATATGGTCAACTAATCTATGACAAAGAAGATAAAAATATACACTGAAGTAATGACAGTCTCTTCAACAAGTGGTGTTAGGAAAACTGGACAAAAACATGCAAAAAAAATAAATAAAACTGAACCACTTATTACACCATATGGACAAATAAACCAAATGGGTTAAAGATATATAAGTAAGGCCTCAAACCATAAAACTTTTAGAAAAAACACAGCCAGTACTTTCTAACATTGCTCTTAGTAATGCATTTTTGGATATGTCTCCTCAGGCAAGGGAAACATAAGTAAAAATAAACAAATGAAACTATATCAAACTAAAAAATTTTTACACAACAAAGGAAACCAGCAACAAAATGAAAAGACAACATTCTGAATATAAGATATTCACCAATGATACATCTAATAAAGGGTTAATATCCAAAATATATGAGAAACTCACAGAGCTTAACTCCAAAAAGACAAATGATCTGACTTAAAAATGGGCAAAGAACCTAAGTAGACACCTCTCTAGAAGATAGATGGCCAATAGACATGTGAAAAGATTATCAATATCACTATTCATCAAAGAAATGCAAATTAAAACCACAATGAGATATCTCATCACACCTATCAGAAGGCTCATTACCACAATATTAGCAAACAAGTGTTGGTGAGGATATGGGAAAAAGGAATCCCACTTACACTGTTGGTGGGATTGGAAATTGGTACTGAGACAATGAAAAACAGAAAAAATTCCTCAAAACACTAAAAATAACTATACCATACGACCTAGGCATTCCACTTCTAGGTATTCATTAAAAAAAGAGAGAGAGAACATGAATTCATAAATATATATGCATCCCTATTTTTACTGAAACATATTAACAACTAAAGGCCCAGTGCACAAAATTCGTGCACTGTTATTTTTACTGAAGCATATTAACAACTAGAGGCCTAGTGCACAAAATTCGTGCACTGGGTGGGGGATGTCCCTCAGCCCAGCCTGTACCCTCTCCAACCTGGGACCCCTCGGGGGATGTCCCTGTGCAATCCGGACTAAACCAGCAGTCGGACATCTCTCTCACAATCTGGGACTGCTGGCTCCCAACTGCTCGCCTGCCTGCCTGCCTGCCTGCCTGTCTGCCTGATTGCCCCTAACTGCTTCTGCCTGCCAGCTTGATAACCCCTAACCACTCCCCTGCCAGCCTGATCGACACCTAACTGCTCCCTTGCAGGCCTGGTCCCCCCCAGTTGCCCTCCCCTGCTGGCCTGGTTGCCCCTAACTGCCCTCGCTTGCTGGCCATCTTGTGACCATATGGGGGTGGCCATCTTGTGTGAGGGCATGATGGTCAATTTGCATATTACCTTTTTATTATATGGGATAGCCAAGATATGGAAGCAATCCAGGTGTCCATTGATATGTGAATGGTTAAATAAGAGGTGAGATATATCTATATATAAAATGGAATATTATGCAGCAATAAAAAAATATCTTGCCCTTTACAGCAACATCAATGCATCTAGAGGGTACTATGCTAAGTGAAATAAACCAGAAAGGGGATGGGTGGGAACATGGTGAAAAGTGGAAGGGGAATATAGTCAATAATATTATAATAAATTTACAGGGTGACGGATGGGGTGATCACTTTGTAAGGTATAAAAATGTTTAATCACTATAGTATACACCTGAAACTAATATAACCAGTATAAAGTTTTATACAATAATACTTAAATAAAAAAAATAAATTTAAAAATGTGATTGTTAAATATATATTTTTATTTTTAATGTCATTAGCATTTAAATTAATAAAACATCTAAAAGTAAAAACTAAGCAAATAAAATTAAACTAATATAAATAATTGAAAATAAAATCATTTGCTCTTTTTAAAAATAGTAATTTAAAAATACACATAAAGTTGTTACTGTTAAGTTGTAAGTTTGTCTTTTACGCAAATTTTCCAGCTACTGAAAAAAACCTTTTCTTGTGTTATATTGTGCGAGTTCAAATATAGTTTTCCAACTCATCTCTTATAACTTTAGTTACCATTTAAAGGTGTCCATTTGACTGCATTCATCAAGGCCCAATCACATGCAAACAGGAGTTTGCAGCCAAGAAAGTAAGGGTTTATTTGTTTAGGAAATGGCACTAATCCCACAGTCACAGGTAAGCTAGTGCTCAAAGATCTGGCTCCCACCGGATGGGTCATGTAGCCGGGGAAAATCATTAATCATGGTCGCTAAAGCAGTTGGGATGGTGAGCCCTACAGAGAGGTTGGGGTCAGGCTACTGAGTAGTTAGTTCATCAGTGGTCCTGATGTCAGCCGTGGCATTGTTCTGTCGGTTTCAGGAGGTCTGTAGGGTTGTTCTGCTTTCCTGGGCCTGCGGCTGAAACACCACTGAGGCCAAGATGTTATTGTTACCTTGACTGAAACTCTGTTTCTGTGGTCAACAAACATGAGGCTTTGTAATTAAGATAGTTTGATACTGACCAGAATCTGGTGTCCTAAGGGCTTAATGATTAAGGAAGGCAGTGGACAGACAGAAAGGAAAAAGGATCATATTTAAAAAGTGGAGTTTCTGCACAATTACACTTTGAGCTTTTTTTTTTTTAGCAAATATTTTTGTTTCTCTAGGTGGATGTGATTTTTTAAAAATTTCTAGCAAGCTCTAGTTTTTGTTTCAAATGGAAAATTTCTGATTTGTATCTATCTTCTTTAATTTCATGAAATGGACAGAAATTCCGATGCAGAGAATCTGTATTACTTTTCATGTTGTCCTGCTCCTAATTCCACTTGTTTGAAGAAGTGTCTCTGAAATAGAAAAACTATTCTTGTAATAAAAGCTTCTTTTGTCCATTGACATTTCTTCCTTCTTCTTGAAGTCTGTGAAATGTACCAATGCTTTCTAAACAAACAGAGTGTGTTCCCAAAAAAACTGAGGCATATATACAATGGAATATGACTCAGTCATAAAATGAATGACAGAGAAAGACAAATGCCATATGATTTAAATTATATGTGGACTCTAAAAAACAAAATAAGCAAACAAACAAAACAGAAACAAACTCATAGATACAGAGAACATTTTGATGGTTGCCAGATGGGAGAGGGGTTGAGGGAGGGGAATAATTAAGAAATTCAAATTGGGTCCTGGGTTCAGTTGGTTGGGTGTCATTCCATGCATCAAAAGTTGCCAGTTCAATTCCCAATCAGGGCACACACTCAAGTTTCTGGCTCCATCCCAATAAGGGGTGTAGGGGGCGTGCAGAAGGGAGCCGATCGATATTTTGCTCTCACATTATGTTTCTCTCTCCCTCTCCCTTCCTCTCTCTCTCTAAAAATCAATTAAAAAGTCTTTTAAAAAGAAGTGCAAATTGGTAGTTATAAAATAGTCATGGGATGTAAAGTATAGAATAGGAAACAAAGTAATACTGTAATAACTGTGTATGGTGTCTGATGGGTACTAGACTTATGAAGGTGATCACATTTGTAAGCTATATAAATAGTAATACTGTAATAACTGTGTATGGTGTCAGATGGTACTAGATTTATGAAGGTGATCACATTTGTAAGCTATATAAATGTCTAATCACTATGTTGTACACCTGAAACGAACATAATATTGTATGTCCACTGATTCCAAAATTAAAAATTGCTTTAAGCAAAGAAGCCCCAACATGTGAAGTTCACTTATATCTTTTTTGCCAAAATTGGTTCATGCCATCTCCCTGCCTACAGGGGAATCTGGAAAAGTGAGCTTTTTGAAAATGTTGTTACCCTGAATAAAACTGGATGTTAAGTTGAGAATTTGGGGTAGATAATTAGCAGCCCCTGTCGTAAATTGCATGTAAAATGCCACCAAAGAAGAGACCAATAAGCATTTGAAAATATAAGATCTCAAGAATGGGATCTGAAATGAAAAGCAAGCTTTGAGAAGTCTAACATTTCGATCATCATTTAACCCATTGAAGTGAACTAGATTATTCACTGATGCTAGGAAACTGAAATGAGATTTGTAGGAACAGAGGGGTAACTAATATGGTTAGTCATTTAATTGACTGCACTTGGTGGTTCCCTCAAAAGGGTAAAAGCAGGAGCTTAGAATAATTCTCAAGTCTCCACTCAGCCAGCTGGGCAATGCCATCACAACAATAGCCATGCCTGAAGAGCAGGCTCCTGGGAGAGAACAAGACCAGAGAGCTTCTGAATAGGCTGGATTTTAACTCTTTGTGGGAGGAAGGGATTAAAGGGGGGGCGGGGCAATGGGAGACATCTATAATACTATCAACAGGGGTGATTTCCAGAAGGTGTTCAACTGTAAAATGCATACCTGTGGAGGAACTTTTAGGTTGGAAATAATGATATAGAAGACATCTGCAGGTACATATAAGCGCTTTCAATAACAGCAGATAAATAAATAGAGAAGAGGTTACGGGTAGAATTTTGAACTACATTACAATGTAAGTGTGAACCCCATCTGCCTATAAATTTTCTTCATAGCTCCTGTGTTTTGTTTGCATCAGAGCACTTAATTCATATTTGACATACGATAGGTACTAAAAAGCCAAGTCAAAGGCAATGCAGGCATAGAAATTATTGCATGAATACGGTCAAGACAGAACATAGAAAAGCATATAATAAATGGAAATTAAATGACTAATTAAATATATATTTTTATTGTTGACAGTATTATAGATGTCTCCCATTGCCACCCCCCCTTTAATCCCTCCTCCCACTTAAATGACTAATTAAAATCAATACTTGGAGAAATCAGGATCTCTCAAAACCTATGTTATTAATAACTAATATTTATAACATTATTCACTTTTGATTTGTCCAGAAGCTTGGTTTTTATGAGAAATGGATTTTGATTTGAATTAAGTTATTGAAACTCATATGGATAGGGATAACATAAATTTTAATAAAATGTTATATGGTTCTGCTTCTAAAATGTATTGTAAAGGATTAAAAACAAACAAACAAACAAAACACCCACACACTAGCATATAGGAGTCACTTAGGAAATCTAATCAGCTCTGAACCTGAACCCTGGCCTCAGTTGTGTCACCTTAGTTTCCGATATTCCAAGTGGTCCCTGTCCCTGCATGAAGCAGTTGGCCTCCAACCAGGAAGTCCCTCCTGGCCTAAATCTCTCTCATGGGTCCTCCAGAAAGGGACATCCTGAAATTCCCCAGAATCCTCTGCAGGCTGAGCCACTGCCTGGGCTTCATTTATTTTCAAACTAGACCTGTCACAGATTTGTCAGCACTGTTCCTGGAGGTAAGGGTCATTTTTTCCCTCAAGTCAGAGTTTTAGCAAAGAAAAAAGAACATATTTGTTCTTCTTGAAACTAAAGACAATAGGGTCATAAAAATGCTTTTGCTACTCCTTCTAGCCATTCTATTTTGTTATGAGAAAGTTATTTTAAGCCTGCCTTGGCTCCATCTAAATCCCTGCTTAGATATCAGAGTCATATCTCCCTGATCTGGTTCCTTCCAGCCTGCATTAGCTTTGCTTTCTGCTGGTGTCTTGTGGTTGGGAAATGAATCACTCAGACTCATGCCATTTTGACAGAAAGCTTAAAGTCAGCTCAGCCAGGCAGAGTTGGATGAGGTGCGTGAGGGCGCCCTGGGTCTGCCAGGCTACCCTAGGGCCTGTGCAGCTGAGCTGCCTAATTGGGTTCTTGCTCTTCACAAGCCCCCAAATAGCTGTTCGAGTCCCAGAGTTGGTGGGGAATTTTTTTTTCTTTTCTATCTGGCTGATAAGATTTTCCAAGTCACCAAAGCCTGAGGGGTTTGGGAAAGTAAACCTCCTGTGTTAATCAAAGCAAGTTCTACTGGACTTTTTGCTTTTGAATTTAGGGAAACAATCTCTATTAAAGTGTGAAATGATTGTGACTATTAAGGGACCTCAACAGAAAAAGCAGCCTCTGACCCTGACAGGGATCATGGGCTAGAAATATTACATTTAGTGCAAGTCCCTTGTTTAAAAAATTCAGAGGCTGGGACTTTGTTCCAAAGAATTGAGAGAAATATGACAGAATTAAAGGCAGCAATAGACTTTCTAAAGAGTCTAAGAATTTTAAATGTGTTTGTTTTCCCAGCCTTCATGCTACGGGTTTATTTTTTATATGGACTCAAAAAGTAGCCAGCCATGGGATGATGAATAGAATCCAGGGAATTTTTTTTTTTAAACCCCCAAGTGAAGTATTGCATCAGGTACAAGGTAAGAGTCTTGGTGTATTGTTTTCATCTAGAATAATACTTTTTAATGTAAATTTATAGTAAGCTTAATTTCTTGCAAATATATTCGTTTAATACTATGATATATTATGTTGTATATAGATAGAAAACATAATAGAAAATGGCTTTCCTTCATCATTCTTTATTAAAAGTCTTTCAACCATGGCAGTAAGGGAGGGATAATCCTAAATTATCAGTTGTATAACTCCAAAAATGAGATTTGAGACAAGTGTGTCTGATTTCTTGGGAATTTAGGGAGCCTGAGGTGGAAGCTGAGGTGAGGAGGGCAGCAGCTATCTCATGTCCAGCAGAGGGCTGTCAGGTGGCAATGCAGGCCCAGTGGTACCAGTTATTCTGTTTGTTCAAAAGCTGGAAATCCAAATTTATATGAGACATCTCCCATAGAACATTTTGATATCTAATTTTAGAATTACTTTCATTTGGAAAATGAGTTTCTAGCATCTGGTTGAGAGGACTGAGGGCAGGGCTGTAAGGTTGTGATTTCTGTGCATAATGGTCTCAGGTGGCACTACAAGACGTATCTCATTGAAACCACAGATCACAAGACCACTGCAGTTTATAGCTTCATAGTTCAGAGCAATGTTTTTCAAAGTGTAGTCACAGAACCAGCATCATCAGGACCTCACCTGGGAACTAGTTAAAATGCAAATTCTTGGGCCTCACTCCAGACCTACTAAATTGGAAAATTCATTGGTGGTGCGCCCATGTTTCAACAAGCCATCTGTTGATTCTGATGCCACTAAAGTTGGATAACTACTGTTTCAGGATATTTTCTCTTTAGCTTCAGGACTCCAGTTTCACTGTTGTTGTTATTTTCATACATGTTGAGGAGAGTAAATATTTAATCACAATTATTTCAAATATTAATGGGTAAAATACACGCAAGAGCTTGCTTCCATGAAGCAGTGGGGTTTGGGGGGTGGGGAAGGAACCCCTGTCCTTTTGGCTTCCTTCTTTTATGCTCACCCTTGGCGCTCCAACACTACCCTGACTCACAGAGCTCCACAGAGCAGCCAGCAACCATTTGTCAAATATGCCTCAGCTTTCTCTTCCCAGAAAGAAGGTGAAACACTAACATGAGATAACCTCTTATCTCAGAGGAGACATTTGTGAGAAACAAGATCTTATAGTGTCAGTTTAGCAAAAATGTAGTCAAGGATTTGGAGGATAATACAAATGAAGGCCCCCAAAAAGTGTAACAAAAAGTTATTTAAAAATGAGCCCTGGCCTCTGCACAGCAAAGTACTGGAAGTTCTAATCCCTCCAAGTAAGAAGACAGACATTAAGCTGGGGAAGTCTAAGGAGCCAGACAGACTTAACTGCTCCCATCCTGACTTCTCCTGTTAGAGTCACGGACATGGCATCATGGGGAAAGAGATATTGGAACACAACCTCAAATATGCTGACTTTATCACATTTCTTGCCCTTGCTTTTCATATGTCCCTTGTTTAGGGAAACTCTAATGACTGGCATTTTGATTTAAAGTTCAGTTCTTTTGGGGGAAGCACAAGTAAGCAAGAGCTAATTAATAGTATCAATACATCACATTATCGCCTATTCTGCTTACAACCTGAAATGTATTCATCTTTAGAGTACATAAGCTCTTCATAAATGTTTTTTGAATGAATTAATTAATGATTGA
Source organism: Myotis davidii (assembly GCF_000327345.1). Classification (NCBI taxonomy): domain Eukaryota; kingdom Metazoa; phylum Chordata; class Mammalia; order Chiroptera; family Vespertilionidae; genus Myotis; species Myotis davidii. The sequence continues at coordinate 5,195,823 of NW_006285997.1, forward strand.
CTGTCAATAGAATAATTCTCCCATGATCTGGTTGATGCTATTGCCATAAGGATAATACTAGATGGGGAAAGGGTTGGCTAGAATTACTTTCAGTCTTGATGTAACTCTATTCTTGATTGTCTTGTTCTAATTCAGAACTGGCAAATTTTTGCAGCTACATGTCCTCTTTGGAGAGTAGAAGGACAGGGAAGAAGAAGGAGGGTGAAAGCTGGCAGTTATTCCTCTGCTGAGATAATGTATTTTTTATTTCAGGCACCAAATCCAACCGGGAACCACATGTAGAAAATTCATCTTAGGTTAACTCCCTGAACTGGGAGACAAAGAAAACAAGGCCAGTGTAGTTATTGACTATTCTCCTGATGCACGACTCTAACCTTCTCCTTAATAATTCTTACTTTACCTATTCCTTATCCTCATTAAGACCTTGAATCTAAACTTTCTACTTTGTCTCTTGTGTTCAGTTCTCTCTCATGTCAGTTTTCTCTTGTATTCATTTCTTTCACTATCCAGTTTATATTCCACAATCTTCCACTTCACTCACACTTCTGTCACTATCGTCAACTTCCATTTGCCACTGGACTGTCCCTTGAAGCCTCTTTCAAAACCACAACCCAAGACCTTCTTAATGGCCTGTATTCTCTTGCTTGGTCTGTCCTTCCTGGCCACATAAAATAATACAACAATGCAATATAACTTTATTTGCTTTTCACCCTACTGCCCTTGGATCTCTGCAAAAATTATTTTAACTGAGGTTGTCAATGACATTCTAGTTGCTTAACAGAGGCAATGCTTTAGGTTTAATTAATATCTTAGCCCCATTTGCTCTCTAAGAAACACATCTTTCTTATGGAAACATTTTTTTTCTTTTGGCTTCTGTGTTGTTGTTTTCTTACTTCTCTGACTACTCCATCTTAGTTTATTTTATGGATTTTTTTTTTCTCTTTTTGGTCCCTAAATGGTGTGTTGTCCTTCAGTGTTCTTTCCTGAGACCTCTTCTTCTCTTACATTCTGCATTCACCCACACTCATGGATTAGGTACCACCCATCTCGGTGATTCTCAGCTGGGGGTGATTTTGTCCGTCAAGGGACATTTGCCAACACCTGGAAACATTTATTTCACTGTGATAACTTGGGGGAGGGATGTTGCTAAACATCTTATAGTGCACAGGATGGACCCCACGACAAATAATTATCTGGCTCCAAATGTCAGAAGTGTCAAGATGAAAAACCATGGTCTCTGTGATGATGAGTCCCAAATGCGAATCCCTTTTAGTGGAAGCTACTAAAAGTCAGAATGATATGTCAGTCTACTAGACCTTTCCAGTTGATATCTCCCAGGCACTTCAAATTTAAAAATCCAACCCAATTTTGTTACCTTTTTCTGAAAATCTTGCCTTCTCTTGGGCTTGTTTTATATTTTATTTTATATTTTATTAAGTAAATGGCACCATCATCTACCTACGTACTCATACTAAAACTCAGTGTCATCCTGATTCAACCTTTCCCTCACTATTGGAATCCTATCTTTAACAAGATTCTGAACTATATCTCTTAAATATCTCTTGAATCCATCTACCACTCTACTTGGTTAGATTTTTACTTCTTAGGTCTTCTTGCCATTCACCTCCCCTACCCCCTCCTGTAACAAGCATGCCAGTAATGTTTTATATTTCAGTTGTAGTAAATACAGTACAAATAGGATGTGTCATGCTTCTACTGGCCACAAAACCCTCACATATTCTCTTCTCTCTGCCAGCAACAAGTTGAACTTGTCTGCAATACACACATTTCACTTTATGAATTCATTCAGATCTCAGTATGGATGTCATTTCCTCCAAGAAGATTTCTATAATATTTAGAATCTGGGTACCCCTCTAATGCTGCCCCTTGGCACCCTATCCTTACCTAACACAATTTGAAAGCTTGTCTACTACACTGAATTTTTTTTAAGTTTATTTATTGATTTTAGAGAG
>NW_006285997.1:5197888-5199938 GCF_000327345.1 Myotis davidii
ACTTATTTATGCATTCATTGGTTGATTCTTGTATGTGCCCTGACCAGGGATTGAACCCACAACCTTGGTGTATTGGGACAATGTTCTAACCAACTAAGCCAGGGCCTAGACTGGAATTTCTATTTTATTTTTATATTACTGATGCCTATCACATCCTCTGCACCTTGTAGGCACTTGATAAATGAGTAAATTGTTATCTAGTTAGTATAAAATTTAGGTTCTTCATGAATGTTCTTTCTTAAAAATTTTAATAAAAACCTGGCTATCTTAAAAATGTTTTGGTCAAAAGCAATTTAATTTAAGACTTAGGAAATTTTAAATTATATCACACTTACTTTATGTGTTTGCTATTTATAGACATATAATTTGCAAAGATTTGTGAATAATGGAGTTTTCACATGAATTGGATAAAAACAATTGATGTGTACTTTCAGTTCTTTAGTGAAAACTCATTGCTAAATTAGAGTAGAACATGTATGAACTATCTGAACTGCTGTAAATTGTTGGATAATACAAAGTTAACTGTACACTTTTATCTGATCTTTTATCACAAGTAAGCACACAAACTGTTCACCAGCACCTGAATCAGATCCTTATTTCTTAAATGTCTAACACTACTTACACCTAGCCTTCCCAGCAGGATCATTCTAAAGCCACCCCAGTAAACTTTCTTTGCAACTGTGCTTAAGGGTGATATTCGCACACAAGTGCTAAGTCTAAGTAGCATCTACAGATGAAAAAAATGCAAAGAAAATGAAATATGAAGAATTAATGTGAATCCCCTATCCTGAAACCATACTTTTGGGATTTCAGATGTTGCAACATCTTTGCCACACAAAAGAAGAGATTACTGATGAATTTCAACCTCCTACTTTATAAGGTTACCTGTGTCAAACTAGTCTATCTTTGGGATGTGGAGAAAGGAGACACAGGAAATGATATTCCACAAGTTTGGGGCACCTCTATGACTTTTAATTTTCTTATCTTAGAGACATGTTACTTTTACCCTTGGTCATTAATGAAATATTTGTGTAATAAAAATCCTTCATCATGGTATAACACGTAGGTGACATGAATTTCTTTCTGGAACACAAAAGAAAGTAAAACAAGTTTTGTTTATGTCCTTTCATAATCTTTACACAATGAATGATTCTTTTGTAGGCTTAATACGTTTTCAAATCCTTAGATCATTGGGTGGACCTTCTCTTATCTGGCCTGCTATTAAACTCTAGCATGCTCTGTGATACTATTAGAAACTAGTATTAAAAATGAAGTTGTAAAGCCCAGTTAGTAGATAACATCATATCTTTTCCTTCTTTGAAAATGACCCAAAATGTTATAGCCTTTTGATCTCCAATGCAAGGAAAATATTTCATAAAAAGGAATAGTCTTCATTAACATCATGCCATATGGATCCTTCATTTGGTATTCTTCTAGGTTGTCCATGAGCCATTTAAAAATTGAAATAAAAGTAACCATTCAAAAAATTTAACCACTGCCTACTGTAGATTGGGCTCAATATAAAGCTGTGGGTACACACATAAATAAAATAATTCAAAGTCTAGTATAAAAAGCACACATGTAAAAATAATAATATGATATTATATAATGAAGACTATATTAAGTGTCAACAATTATTGAGGCCCTGTCACTTACCAAACAATATTCTAAATGCATGATATGGATACACCCATTTAATCTCTTTATTGGTTCTATTGTTGTTCCTCCCTCTCCCCATACCACTGTGTTAGTGTGATAGACTTTTGATATGTCAACTTTGCTAGCAATAGTCCCTAGGTATTCAACCAAACACTAATGTAGGTGTTGCCATTGTGATATGTTGTAGATATGATTAAAGCTTACGATCAGTTGACTTTAAGAAAGAATATCCTAGACAATGTAGGTAAACCTGGCTGAATCAGTTAAAAGACCTAAAGCACAGACTGACATTTCCCTGATGAAAAAGAAATTCTGACATTGTACAACAGCTGTAGCTGGTGTTCCCAAGTTCCAGACTGCCTTTCCTGATGCCTTGCCTTATGCATATCCC
>NW_006285997.1:5200038-5211535 GCF_000327345.1 Myotis davidii
TGCTCTGCTTCTCTGATGAACCCTGACTGGTACAATAAGTGAGTAAATAAAGCCAGAAAAGTTAAGTAATTTCACCACAGTCATAGGGCTAATGCATAGGGGAGGAATATTTAAACTCAGGGAGTTTGAATGCAAAACCCCTGTGTTGAACATGTATTCATGTATCTGATAGACATTCTGGTTCAAAAGAGTTCAAAGGGAACAATCCTTAATTCTGATGGAAAGGATTGGTGGTGCAGTAGAAAGGCCTCTCACAGGAAGATTTAAGAGACAGGATATGTTTGACTGGATTTTGAGGGATAAGGGTGAACTTTGTGAATGACTAATATATGAAGGGCACACTGGACAAGGAAGCAACAAAAGTCCTAGGTGTAATTCAACAAGGTGTGAAAATATGCAGACGTACATAAGTAGGGGATTTTTATGTTTCTTTCTAGTTTCTCATTTGTGAAAAGTGGGATTAGATGATTTCTAAAGGTTGCTGTGAAAAATAAGTAGGCAAGATGTGTAAAGGATATGGCAACCTGCCTGGCAAACATAGGTATTTTATAAAAGTCGCTTCTCTCTCTTCATCACATCAACGACTCTCTCCCCTCCAAATTCCCTTCAAGTATGTGTGTTCTGGTCTTGATGATAAATTAATACTCAAAAGAGACATTTCATTATATTCAACCTCTTCCTCTATGAAATTGCAGAATATGCACACCAAATGCCAAGTACAATAAACAAAACAGGCATGACCTCTAACCTCAAATTGCTTATAATCTAGTCTGAATGGAATACTTTTAAGTGGGCTGTGATAACTGATATGAAAAGGAAAATATATGGGGATAAGAGAGCAAACAGGAGGGAATTTGAGCAAACAACTTAGACTGAGGTTGTCAAGGAAGACTTCCTAAAGGAACGGTCATCGCAACTGGAACTTGAGAAACGAAATAATTGGTGTCCTAGTACATAGAGTGCACGTGAGGCCTGGGCATGAGACCAGTCTAAAAATTCCCTCATGCCCGTCCCAGCAATCCTCACTTCCCATAGGCAGCCACAGATCTGATTATCTATCCTGTTAGATTAGTTTTGTCTAAGCTTGACCTTAATATAAATGGAATTGTACTGTAGGTATTCTCGTGTGCCTGGCTTCTTTCAGTCAGCAGTATGTGAGATTTGTCAGTGTGACAAGTGACAATAGTTCATCCCTCTTTATTGCTCTCTAGTATTCCATCACATGAATGTACAATACATTGTGTATCCATTTTTTTTCTGATGAGTCACATTGGATTATTTCCAGTTTGGGGTTCCTATGATTAAAGTTTACATAAAAATCTCTTGTGGACATATGTTTTCATGTTTCTTGGATAAATACTCAGGAGTGGAGTTACTATGTTTTAATGTAGTTATGTGTTTAAGCAGATAAAATCAGCCAAAGAAGTTTCCAGAGTTGCTATACACTCCAAACAGGACTGCCAATCTTTAATTTTAGCTTTAAAAAGTATTGGTGCCCATTCCCTGACTCAGACCAAATTAAAGTAGAAACTCTAGTGCAGGACCAGGCACTGATATGCTTTTTAATCTCCCAAGTAATTCTCAAGTGCAGCCAGTACTTTGTTAAATAAATTACTAGACATAGCTGAAGAGAGAAATAACAAATAATAATAATAATAGTAATAATGAAACTAGACTTAGCTTGAAAAAGAAGAGAAAAAAAGAGATAATGAGATGCTAAATACATATGTCAGAAGAGTCTAACATATACCTAATAAGCATCCCAGAAGGAGAGAATAGAGAGAATGCTCAAGAAGAAATGGTCAAAGAGAAAAATGGTTGAATGTTTTCTCAAAATTAGGAACTACATAAAAACTCCTATTGGATACCAAGTCGATAAATTAAAAGAATTTAAACCTAGACACCTCATAGGAAAATGTTTAGAGGGCATGCAAAAAGTAGGTGTGGTTAGAGGATCATGAGGCATGTCTAGTACTGATGTGTTGGTTATAAGAAAAAGCTTAGCCCTAGCTGGTTTGCTCCGTGGATAGAGCGTAGGCCCGCAGGCTGAAGCATCCTGGGTTTGATTCCAGTCAAGGGCACGTACCTCAGTTGCAGCCTCTATCCCTGTCCCTGGCCGGGGTGTATGCAGGAGGCAACCAATCAATGTGTCTCTCTTACATCCATGTTTCTCTCTCTGTATTTTTCCCTCTCTCTTCCACTTTCCAAAAATCAATGGAAAAATATCCTTGGGTGAGGATTAACTACAAAAAAAAAGTTTACCAGTAAAATGCCATTGTATGCTTATATGCATGCATACAATGGACACAAGACACTGGGGGGTAGGGGAGGCCAGGGGAATGTCAAGTGGGGTGGGAGGGAGGAGACATATGTAATACTCTTTGTAATACTTTAAGCAATAAAACAAAATTTTTTTAAAAATGCCATTGTAGTAGCAGAACCTATTTTGAGTACAGCTGTGCTCAAGTCCATACAAGGTTACTTACTTAGCACTGACCACATGCAACTGCTGTCCTAGCGACTGGCCCTCAGCATGGTGAATAAGACAAAATTCAAGAACTCTGGGGGACAGACACACAGACAATTGTGGTAGATTGTACTGTTAGTACGAATAATTCCACCTTCCCTCTATCCATCCATTTTGTTTCGTAACCTCAAAGTTTTCTTTCCCAAAGCCTTAAAAATGGTTGACCTTGAGACTTTCCGTGGCCAATAGAATTCTTTGGACTTGAAGGTGTGCCAGCTCTAAGCCTAGGCTTCAGGATGCCATGACTTCTGCCTTCCCTCTGCCAATACAGCAAGGCTGCCTCCTGCCTGCTGACAGGTAGAGAGAGCAGGGAGCAACTGCCCAGTCACCCCAGCCAAGGTTGTGAGTGACGCCAACAGAGCCCACCACCCAGATGCGTGGTGAATAAATGATTCTTACTGGAGGCCATACAGATGCCCCTGATAACAACGCCCCTATTCCAATGTGACAGGGGACACAGAAACGATCAGTGGGAAAATGGCTCCAGCTTCTAAAATCTTTCTCCTGTGCCATATTGAACGTTTTTCCTTTGTTCCACAAAGTTCCAGCGAGTTCTGTCTAGCAAAGGAGTTGGTGGCAAAACTGTGAAGAAGTGGCAGCTGAAATCTCTTGCCCTTAGATAGCTGTCAGCTCAAAACTGCAAACAGTAAATACTGTGAAGCTTGCCCTAAAGCACAGCCCGAGGGAACAGCAGAAATGGAATGATCTTTAAGTAAAGGTTGAACACAATGGCCTTGGGGATAGTTTTAAATGGTGGCTCAAGACAGAGTTGTCTGATGGGGAGCGCTGCCAGTCTGGCTGCCGGGATCCACCAGCTCCGAGGCACATCATGAAAACGAGAGCTTCAGAGTTCATGTCGGTGTCCACGGACGGGCTAGGGAAACCTGCAGTCTTTTTAAAGGCCGGAGTAAAGTCTCTGCTTGTGGATTCATTCATCAGACTTCAAAAGGTAAGAGGCCAAGTGAAAACCTGACCTTCCTCTCAAAGCCTCATTCATTTCGGGAGCAGCACGCCCCAAGCCCGTCGCACTAGATCCTGTCCCCTTTCCTGGGAGAGGACCCTGCATGGCGCATGTGATTTGGGGTGTTGAAAGCTGGCCAGTGCAGAGAGTAAAGGCCTCTTAAAGCTCCCCTGACAGGAAGTGGCTAGCAACTCAGGTTGGCAGTTGGGAAATCACTTTCTCTGCAGAGAGGGGCCTTTTCATGGCAGAGCAGGAGGAGACTAAGGCATTTGGGGATTTCAGGGGCAACATCCTCTGAGACGCCAAGGTTCCTTAGTCTCCTCCCTGTTGCAGGCTGGCCTTATACGGGCCTTGCAGGCCAGAGAGCGTCCAGCTTCCTGTGGTCAGAGCTTCACAGAGGACACTGGGGAGATGGGTTTTCTCAAAACACTCAGGGGCTGAATGGCCAGAGGTAGGACATTCCTAGAAATGGTGCAGATGCTTCTTCCGGGCCACTCCCTCCCCGCAGCAGCCCTGCAGACACCCAGCCTTTTATTTTCCTTCTCCTCTAAGTACTGCTGTGCCCCAGGGAATCTGCCCCAGCCCTCACTAGAGCAGTGCTTGCAGGCGAGTCAACTTTTAGAGCACTGGCGCTTCCTCCACCTTGTCATCATGCGCTTCACCTTCCTGGGCTCAGGCGGCCACCACCAAATGTATGTCCCTTCTCCTGAACTGCTGGTGGTACTTTCAGGCACCCGTATGTCTCAGCACTTACCAAAAGCTGGTCTGACCCTGTGGAATTGCTGCCAGAGAGATGATCATGTTTGTGTTCTGAGCCCTGACCGAGCCTGGATTCTTAAAGGTCACAGATTTCTCTTTAATTCAATGGGTGTTAGAATAATATGGCATCATGCCAATAGTGCACTGGTCTGAAATGTGTCTATTTCTCATTAAAATGTCCATGGTTTCATGGAAATATTCCATTTTGTTATCACATTATAGTCTGTAGATATTGTCCCCAGGGGCCTGGCAGGCTTGGACTTCTCCCTAAAGATACCGGGGAGGAGGCAGACTGGAAATCTGCACTCATAAGAAACTGACTCCACACTCAAAGCTGTTCAACACTTCCTGCTTCAGCTATTAATTATACCTGTTTTAAGGATGTTCTGGTCAAGATGGCAGAGGAGGTAAATGCTGTGCGTACCTTCTCCAAGGACCACACAGAAATTGCAACAAAATTAGAAATCAGACAGCCTGAGGGTATCTTCTGAAGACTATCCTTCCCATAACGAAGGATAAAAAGCATGCCACATCAAGACCAATAGGAGGGGCAGAGCTGCAAAAAGGGCTGGTCCACACCAGCGTGTGGCAGTTGAAAATCAGAAGGGATTTCTCAGCTGCAGAGGTCCCCACCTTCACAGCAAGCGGTCCCAGCCCCTCCCCAGCCTCCCCAGCCAGAAGAACCCGTGCTGGGAAGAGGAGTCCCCATAATAGCTGGCTGTGAAAATCAGCAAGGGTTCAATCCCAGTGAAATGAAGGGCTGCCTCAATACCTGCTTTGATAGTGCCTATTTTTGGTGGGTTTTTGTTGTCTGTTTTTTAAAGGTAGTCCATATTAAGTGCTTAACTCAAGGCTTGGCACATATAAGTACTCAGCTATCATTGTGAGTATTATTTCTGTAGCTACCATGGCAGCTATTAAACGCTTTCTTTTGAGTTAGCTCTTAATTTGGGGGTTATACAAAACCATTTCAGGAGCAGTTTAAAGGATAAGGCTCCAGGGGTGTCCCTTTTGCAGATTGTATGTACCCTCCGGTTGAATTAGAGACTCCATTTTTGTTGGGATGTCAGTGGGTAGGATTGATCCTCAGAATAACTGGCTTGAGGGATGGCCATAACTAAGGCAGATGAATCGTTCTGTGGGTGCTGATCCCACTGAGTGAGATTCAATTCAGCAGGGCTCCGGTGCCTACTGAGTCTACCCTTTATGTGTGTCATTGTTTGGAGTTGCTTGGGTGGTGCTCTGGTGTTGTCTGAAGCCAGGCACTGGGATGTGTTTGTCCTCGGGCCTCTCTGAAGGGGCTCTGCTGCAGGCCAAGTTCAGCCACTGCCTGTGCCCAGCTTGGGACCACCTGGTCAGAGCCACAGTGATCTGTGGTTGGTTGCTGCCTGTGCTGAGCTTGTAGGTACCTCAGAGAGGCTGGGCTGCCCATCAAGGCCAGCAGCCACTAGTGTCAGGCTTGAGGCCACTGAGCAAGGGTAGAAGACATGCCAAGGCCAGAAGATGTTTATTTGGGATTTATGGACCTTTGAGGGGGTTTAGATAATCTGTGTGAACTGAGGAAGGCCACTTGTGTGGAAAAGCTGAGGGAAGAGGTTTTGACCAGGTGTATGATTTGGGTGAGGCTGGTTCTCAGGTCTTACCAGGGTGAACAGTGTTAAGTAAGTTAATGGGTTTGGCACCCACCTATGCCTGCCAGCTGGGTAAGGGGAAGATTCAATAAAGGAACAATGGCATCTGCTATTTACCAGTGCTTCTGTCCCAGTGCACGCTCCTCCTGCCCTCACCCTGAGGCTAGTCTGTTCAGCTCTTCCCTTGCGGGCACATTCCCGGGGGGAGATGTGCAGGAGGCAGCTGATCGATGTTTCTAACTCTCTATCTCTCTACCTTCCTCTCTGTAAAAAATCAATAAAATATATTAAAAAAAAAAAAAAAAAAGAAGTGAAGTGCTTGGTCTCCAGAAGTCCTCCATCTCACTCAACAGCAATCCCCACTGATTTTTTCACTCCCAGATGTTTTGGGAATTCCTCTTCCCAGTATTGGAGCCCTGGGCTGGAGAGCCTGGTGTGGAGCAAGGACTCCCTGATCCTCAGAGGGTTATCTGCAGCCAAAATATCCTTCCCATTTGTTAACCACCACTTTATGGGTGTGGGATCTGCCTGTTCTGCCTCTCTACATCTCCTATCTGTCTTGTTATGTCATCTTCTTTATATTCTTAGTTATAGGATTTCTGATCAACTAGTCTTTAGGTGGTTATTAATGGTGGTTGTTCTATAACTTAGTTACAATTGTTGATGTGGTTATGGGGGGAGGTGAGCACAGTGTCTACCTACTCCACTTTCTGGACCAGAAGTCTCCTGTGTAACTTTTCTAAAGCACAATGTTCATAGGCAGAGAAGCAGGGTTAGCCATCAGAGGGTCTAACATCTAGGTTCCATGATATCTATCCAGCTACCAAATATTCATAAGAGTTCATAGATTCCACAGAGGACTCACTGTTTCATCTCAAACTTCTCTAAGTTTGAAAAAAAAGCCTTTAAAGGTCTGAAAAATGCTAAAACAAACTTTCCTAGTGATTACACATTCAGAAATACATTTGAACACAATCATCCAAGACATGGACTAAATTCCCATTACGTGATTATTTATATTAGCCTAATATTATAAATAAATGTTCAACACTGGAGTCATTAGGTATAAAGCATGTGATGAAATTCTGACGTTTACAAAGGGTTTTTTGAAGCTTGGAATGATGTTTATATTATAATGGTAGGGGAAGTATGAGGCATCAGTACTGTATGTACCATATGATCTCAACTATTTCTTAACATGGACAAGGAAATGAGGATAAAACATACATAAATTTTAACTGATTTTTTCCCTTGAAATTATAGGTGATTTTATTTCTTTTTACTCTCTGCTGTCTTCATTTTTTTTTCCAGTAAGCATATGCAACTTTTATAATAAGAAATGTATAAAATATTTCTTTTAAAGTTTACAGTCCTAAAACAACACTTGATCTCCTGTGTTCCTCTATTGCATGAGGAACTATGACATTGTGAAAAGAGGGTCTCTGAGCCATTACAACATGATATGTGAGCCAGTCAAAACAAGAGCTGAGAAAACTCACAGAGAAACTTGAAATCATGAAGCCCAATTTGCAGAATAATGGCAAAATGGAGATTATTCTTTGCAAAAAGTGAAAAAAAACTTGTCATGGATTTCTAGTTAAAAGTTTGTTAGGTTGCTTTCTAGAAGCCAGAAGAAGCATCCTTCTTTGTTTATGAGAAAGGGGTAAGGAGAGCTCAGAGGCTAAATCTGTGATATTATTCAATACTAGAGGCCCGATGCACAAAATTCGTGCAAGGGGCTCGGCCCTTGCAGCCCCTTGCAGCCCCTTGCAGCCTTGTCCAGCCCTGACAGCCCCTCACAGCCTCAGCCGACCTTGCAGCCCCTGCAGCCCCTGCTTCATCTGAAGGTCATCCAGACGGTTGTCCGGAATGTTGTCTGGACAATTGTTCAGCTGTTCAGTCACTTTGCATATTAGCTCTTTATTATATAGGATTTGAATGTGGCCAAACACATAGCTAAGATACAAAATATTATTATCTCTTTTGGTTGCAAGTTTTAAAGACTCACTCAGGTAAATGTTTCAACTAAACAAACCATTTACCTAGGACATACATGGAGTGATAAGGGAGCCAATACTCATGGAGGGTGATAACAGGCATGGTGGGTACCTGGGAGCTATAATTGAAGCAAGTGCCACAGACACTCTAAGAACCTCTGAGTCTGGGGATGTTTTCAAGACTTCAGCAGCAGGAGTCTGTATATTGACACTAGTATTCCTGGATTTCTTGATTGCTACAACTCAGCTTCTCTGGGATCCTATTTGTTGGTGTTATTTGTTTTTTCCTGTTGTGATATCAACAGGTTTCTATACCCTTTACTCCATACATTTTCTGTACTGCATATCTTCTACTTCTGTCCCTGGTCAGTTTAGTTTGCCTATGGCTTATTTTGTCTACCCTAACTCCCTCTCCTATTCAGCGTTATGAGAACTTCAACTCTCATTGAAGAGAAGCCAACTGCCTCATTATCCCTGTATTCCTAGTTCAAAGAAGTTGAAGTGTCTCAGCTCTTCTATTTACAGTAAACCACTTTATAAGCCCCTAATAATCCTGTATAATAGCTGCTCTGAGTTCATCTGTTTTCTCCTTATTCATAAAATAAAACTTGTGACTGCCCTCTGGGGATGGATCTTGGGCTGAGTGGATTCACTGAGAAGAGAGGGGAAAAGATAGGTTATAACGTAGTTTCTGTTCTTGAATGCCAATTTTACTTCAGTAATGATTTTATTCTGAACTCCTAATAAAGAGATGAGTATCCTAACATATCTGAGCAATGATGATCAGTGGGGAATAATTCTCTACCATTGTGGTTGCTCTTTGTCAAATCTATGCAAGAAAAAAAAAGCCTTCTTTCTTTTTGCACTTATGTGGTAGAAAGGGTATTACAAATATTCTTGGTTTTAGGCAAGAAAGATCTTACTTCAAGGCTGAGTTCTACTAGACTATCCCCATTTTTTAGTAATCCTTCACTCAACAGTTCTTTCCTTTACCCATAGCAAATGTTCTGTGCCAGGAGGAGAAAAAAACTCACATTTTTATACTTTCTGTCTTGTAGAATTTTGTTGTTCATTGTTTCATAGCCACTTACCAAGAAGTTCCCTCTCTGTTAAAGTTCAAAATGATGGGAATGGTGAGTGAAATCAGTATGAATTAGAAGGGCCACCATAAATGAATTAAGGAGATTCCAAGATGGCTGCAGTGTAGCTGGAAGCTCTGTCTGCTTGCTCCCAACACCAGACTGGACTTGCTACTGAGCTGCAGAGCATTTAGCTTGAAAAACCAGTTGAGGTGTGGCTGATCTGAAATACTGTGAGCAGGGAGCATGGAGAAGGGACAGGAGGAGATGCAGAGAGGTGAGCCAACTCATGGACCTGTGTGGCTAGGCAATTGGAGGGAAAGTGCGGCATTGGAAGCCCCTGCCTCCTGGGAATATGGGGTCTCAGCTCCACCCAGGGATCCCCAAAGCAGAGAAAGAGAGAAAGGAAGGGGAGCTGGCGTAGCACTGGGAGGTGGGAATCAGTGATGATTCAGTCCACCTGGGAGACTCAGACAGCACTATCTCAGGCAAAGAGTTATTTCTTTGTTATAACACCAACCTGGGAAATTTGCCCTGACCTGTGACTGTGGAAGGGGCCATGTGGAGGGATCTCATGGGTCTACCCAGCCCTGAATCTGAGGAACCCTTTAGTCTCTGGAAGAACTTTGGGCCGAGAGTAGGATGGGGGCTGCACAGTGTGGCTTAGGAAACAGGTTTGGTCTTGCCCACCTGGAGTGCATGGGCAGTGCCCTTCCCCCCCCCCACCTACAGAATAGCTGGGTCTGCCCCACCCTGCTGCAACTCCAGGCAAAGGGGAACAGACATCTTTGGCTGAAAATCTGTTCCCATAAGGTTTGGTCTGATGGCACTGAGGACTTGGACATTTGGCCTGGTCTAAGCCTTGGTGGAGACCCTGCCTAGGAGGGGCAGGTTGCACTGAAAGGTTGGAGTGCCGAGTGGGGCTGATGTTTTTATCCCTTCCTATTTGGTGTGGTGGCAAAGGGGTGCCATGGAGATAGGCAGAGCTGAGGCCTTCTGGCTGGGTCTCCAGGGTGAGCTTCTGTCCAGGAGACAGACAGGCATGTCCTGGTCCCTGTGACCACATTGCAAGGAACCAGAGCCAACCTCCCCAGTTAGTTCTACCAGTGCAGCCCTGCAAAAGAGGGGAAGTGCCTTCCCCCTCTCCCTCAAGCTATGGGCACCATCCCAAAGGGGAGTCTGTTTAAACCACTCCAGCCAGGTCTCTGATACTACCACAGATCTCAGTTTGGTGGGAGAAGGGAAAGCAAAGTAGAAAAAAAATCACGCAATCTGAGCATCAATAAGAACAAATAATTTAAAAGCCTTAGGATAGTTTAAAGGAATTTTGGGATAATATGAAACATAACAACATCTGCATCATAGGGATACCAGGGGGAGAATAAAACGAGTAAAGGATAAAGAATCTGAAAAAACAATGACATAAAACTTCCCTAACTTGGTGGGGGGGGAAAAGTAACACAATTTCAGGAAGTACAGAAAGTCCCAAACAGGATGAATCCAAAGAGACCCACACCAAGACACAGAATAATTACAATGACAAACATTAAAAGGCAAAGAAAGAATCTTAAAGGCATCAGAGAGACTCAGAAAGTTATCTACAAGAAGCTGCCATAAGACTATCAGATTATTTTTCAGCAGAAACACAATCTGCTAGAAAAGAATAGCATGAAATATTCAAAGTAATGAAAAGCAAAGATCTGAAACCAAAACTACTCTATCCAGCAAGGCTATCATTCAAAATTAAGGTAAAATAAAGAACTTACAAAAGCAAACAAACAAAAGCTAAAGAAGTTTAACACTACCAAACCAGCATTGCAAGAAATGATAAAGAGACTGCTGTAAGAAGAAGAAGAAAGAGAGAGAAAGAGGAACAAAAGCAGAAAGAATGAAAATGGCAATAAATACTTAATAATAACAATAACCTTAAATGTAAATAGATTAAATGCTCCAATCAAAAGACATAGGGCAGGTGAATGCAGAAGAAAACATGATCCACATATATGCTGCCTACAAGGGACCCACCTCAGAAGAAAAGACACACAGGATGAAAGTGAAGAATGGAAAAAAAACTTTTAATGCAAAAGGAAAACAAAAAACAGCTGCGTAGCAATAAGTGTATTCTGAAAGAATACACTTCAAAACAAAGGTCATAATAAGAAACAAAGGAGATCACTACATAATACTAAAGAGAATGATCCAACCAGAGAATATAACCCTCTTAAACATATTTGCACCCAATATAGGTCCACATAAATATATTTTTTAAAATATTGGAGGACTCTAAGGAAGAGATCCAATACAGTCATAGTAGGGGACTTGAGCACCCTACTGACATCAATGGATAGATCGTCCAGACAAAAAGTCTACAAGGCAACAGCAGCTTTAAGTGACACACTGGGTCAGATGTATTTGATATTAACAGAACATTTAATCTCAAAGCAGCAGAATATATATTGTTCTCAAGTGCAAATGGAACATTCTCAATGACAGACCACATGTTAGGACAAAAAATAAACCTTAACAAATTCAAGAATATTGAC
>NW_006285997.1:5211765-5215136 GCF_000327345.1 Myotis davidii
AAAATTAGAAATCAACGACAGTAAAAACAATCACAAAAATTCAAACGCTTGGAGGCTGCAGAGCATACTATTAAACAATGAGTGGGTAACCAAAGAGATCAAATAAGAAATAAAAAACATCCTGGAAACAAATAATGAAAACACAACAATCTGAAATCTTTGGGACACAGTGAAAGCAACCCTGAAAAGGAAGTTCATAGCATTACAGGCTTACCCCAAAAAAAAAAACCAAAAAAAAAAAAAAAACAACGGTAATAAACCATCTAACTCTGCAACTTGAAGAATTAGAAAGAGAGCAAAAATAAAAGCCCAGAGTAAGTAAAAGGAAAGAAATAATAAAGATCAGAGCAGAAATAAATGACATAAATAATAAAAAACAATACAAAATATCAATGAAACCAAGAGATTGTTTTTTGAAAAGATGATAGATGAACCTTTAGCTAGAATCATCAAGAAACAAAGAGAAAGGACCCAAATAAATAAAATCAGAAATGAAAGAAGTGAATAACAAAAGACATACAAAGCATTGTAAGAAATACTAGGAACAACTATTTGCCAACAAACTGGACAACCTGGGTGAAATGGATAAATTCCTAGAAATATACAATCTTCCAAAACCCAATCAGGAAGAATCAAAAAACCTGAATAGACTGATAACAACTAATAAAATTGAAGCAGTAATTAAAAAACACTCCCAGCAAACAAAGTCCTGGACCAGATGGCGTCACAGTTTTACCAAACATTAAAAAAAGTAACATGTATCTTCTTCAAACTATTCAAAAAATTCAAAAAGAAGGAAGGCTCTAAACTCTTTTTACAAGGGTAGCATTATCCTAATTTCAAAAGATAAAGACACATCAAAGAAAGAAAATTACGTGGCAATATGTCTGAAGAGCATAGATGCTAAAATCCTCAACAAAATATTAGTAAATCGTATCCAGCAGTACATTAAAAAGATCATACACCATGACCAAATGGGATTTATTCAATGTCCTGTATTTTTCTGAGTACAGGTCTTTCACCTCCTTGGTTAGGTTTATTCCAAGGTGTCTTATTTTATTTTCTTGTAATGGTAAATGGGATTGTTTTTTAGGTGTGTGTGTGTGTGTGTTTTTTTTTTTCCAGAGAGTTCATTATTGGTGTATAAAAATGGCATCAATTTCTAGATGTTGATTTTGTATCCTGCTACTTTGCTGAATTCATTTAATAAATCCAGTAGTTTATTGGAGGAGTCAATATCATGTCATCTGTGAATCATGACAGTTTTACTTTCTTCTTTCCAGTTTGGATGCCTTTTATTTATTCTCCTTGTCTGATTGCTGTGGCTAGGACTTCCAATATTATGTTGAACTAGAGGCCTGGTGCACGAAATTCATGCCTGGGCCATGGGAGGCACCCTTCAGCCCGGCCTGCACCCTCTCCAATCCAGGACATCCCTCTCATAATCCGGGACCACTGGCTTCTAACCGCTCGCCTACCTGCCTGGTCACCCCTGTCTGTTCCTGCTGGCCTGATCACCCCCGAACTGCTCCCCTGACAGCCTGATCACCACCTAACTGCTCCCCTTCCAGCCTGATTGCCCCCAATTGCCCTCCCCTGCTGGCCTGATTGCCCCAACTGCCCTCTCCTGCCAGCATGCTCGCCCCTAACTGCTTGCTCCCCTGCTGGCCTGATTGCCCCTAACCACCTCTGCCTTGGCCCCTGCCACCATGGCTTTGTCTGGAAGGAAGTCGGATATCTGGAAGATGACTGGTCCATCCGGTTTAATTAGCATATTACCCTTTTATTAGTATAGATAGATTATATAGGATAGGATTGCTTAAATCGGAGGGGAAAGCCTTTTTAGCAGGAGGAGATGCTCTTGGCAGACAAAAAAGATACAAATAAAACTACAATGAGTATCACCTCACACCTGCCAGAATGGCTACTATTAACAAATCAACAAATGACAAGTGCTGGCATGGATGTGGAGAAAAGTGAACCCTAGTACACTGTTGGTGGGAATATAGACTGTTGCAGCCACTATGGAAAATAGTATGGAGTTTCCTCAAAAAATTAAAAATGGTACTGCTGTTTGACCTAGTCATCCAACTTCTAGGAATATATACTAAGAATTCTAAAACACCAGTCAGAAAGAATATATGCACCCTATGTTTATAGCAGAATTATTTACAATAGCTAAGACCTGGAAACAGTTCAAGTGCCTATCAGGAGATGAGTGGATAAAAAAAGCTGTGGTACATTTACACAGTGGAATACTGTGCAGCTGTGAAAGAAATGCTTACCCTTTGCAGCAGCATGTGTGAACCTAGAAATTATCATGCTAAGTGAAATAAGACAGTCAGAGAGAGAAAAATACCGCATGATCTCACTTATATGTGGAATCTAATTTACAACATAAAGTAAAGAACAAAATAGGTCCAGAGGCTTGGACACATGGGACAGACTGAGAGATCTCAGAGGGAAGGGTTGGAGGGAAAGGGAAGAGATTAATCAAAGAACATGTGTACATGGACACAAACAATAGTGTAGAGAAGGCCTGGGTGGAGTGGGGAGGAATGGGGGATATCTGTAATACTGTCAACAATATGAATAAATAAATAATAAATAAATAGGAAGAAATGAGTTAATGAGGATTGTGTGCACAGAGACAAAGAATCCTCTTGAAGTCTTACGAACATGTAAGTTGAAGGAAGCAAGCAGGTTCTGCTTCCCAAGAGACCCCTAAGTTCAGTGTTTACTCACGTAGCCAAGCAGGAGGAATGTAGAGAAATGGCGCCCAAGTGAATGAAAAGGAGTCTTGAAAGCACAAGGAGAATAGAATGCATATTCAATGGCTGGTACATAAAAGTGCAAGCCTAACAAAGGATCAGAGGGGCTTTTCTCGAATGGTCTTCACTGGTATGTAATGTATGGGTCAGCAGCAAGTGCTTCTCAGACTTGAGCATGCATCAGAAACAACGAGAGGACTTGGTAAAACACAGATTGCTAAACTCCTCCCAGACATTTTGACTCAGTAGGTCTTGGGCGGGACCTGGAAATTGCATTTCTAATAAGTACTCCGATGATACTAGTGCTCCTGGTCTAGGGACCAACTTTGAGAACCTTCGGATTGGCAGATGCACCAAGCAATATGGTTGGAAGATGCCTTTTGTCCTTGAACGGTAGCAGGCGTTTTCTTGCAGTAGCCTTCCTCTGGTTGTGGGCCACTTGTGCTGACAGATGGCTGAGGCTGCCCATTTCAAGATATCATATCTGTTTCTGATTTTGTTTCTTTAGGTGCAAACCATATCATGTGATCCTTTTTGCTTTATGATTCAATAAAAATATAAGAATGATTATTAGATATTTAAAACTTAAAACAGAAAAAA
>NW_006285997.1:5215195-5219892 GCF_000327345.1 Myotis davidii
AAAGGGTTCTACGAATAAGCGTTAATTTTAGCCAGGAATTTTTAAGCAACCAAGGTAAAAATGGGAAAAAGGATAGGTGGCATAATTCTCAATATTAAACATATATAAAGTTCTTTAACAGAGATCCATATACTTGTGATTTTAAATAATAAGGAGGAAAGTAAAGGGCAATTCAGGAGTGTGGTATCACACGAACAATTTTTCTTAAAGATTGCAAGAAATCTTTAAGGGTATGTGTAAAACGTGGTAAGCAGGCTGACTGAGGCTAAGTGAAAGCTAATTTTGAGGATGAGTGAGCAAAAGTCCCAACACCCAACTGGTAGTACTCTGGTAGCAAATATGTCAGCTCTAGAAGATCCAATGCCTTCATGATAATGCTTATTGCAAAATCAGACCCTGGTTCCAGGAGTTAAGCCGAAGCAAAGACACCTGAATTGTTGCTGGGTTGCTAGGAAAACCAGACCAGCTTCCCATGAGCCCCGGCACTGGGCAGCTCTACTCATAAAAGCAATAGCTGATAATAGAACAGGGAGTAGTCACAGGTCTGGGAAAAATCCAGAAGGGATTCTCCGGGTTCTTGCACAAGGTCACCTGCTATAAAATAAACACCAAAGGACTTATAAAATGCCCAAGAAACACACTTATGCAAAACTAATCCAATCCTCTAACTCTGCCCATGGGTTTTGTGAGGTGTCGCCTGGCTCCAGTTCAAATTCCTGTCATAATGTCAGAGTTTCCAGATTACTGGGACATTTAGCTCAGAGTAGGCAGTACATTTTCTGTGGAGGGACTCTCTTTTGCCAGGAAGGGTGGAGTGGCTAAAATGGAATAACCCAATCAGGTTTTCAAAATTCCTATTCCTGATGTCTCCTTTAGATTCTCATCATATCATCACATGAATCAAAACAATCTGGAGACGTGTGGTCACACTAATGCCCCAAAGTGCCTTTTGTCCCTAGTACCATCTAGGGACAACCCCACCACCCCATTACCACGCCCCCCCCACCCCCCGCCCACAAAAACACAGAAAAATAAAGTCCCCCAAATAAACACCATTTGCTTAGGAATCATCAGGAAAGAGAAACAGCTGAGCAATTTCTACTCTTCACACGGTCATGTGACACTTTGTTTATACTCAACTCGTAGGATAAGCATTGAAAGTACAAGTACGTAGATCTAACTTTTTTTGGCTTGGGCTGATTGTTTACTTTTGCCGTGCTGTCAAAATTCATCATAAGCGTCTCCATTATCTTTCCCATAAATATACGAGATTCAGTGGAAAGGAGAACATTCCTCAGGCCTGCTTAATAAGCAAATTATTTTTCAACTGCTTTATCCCCTTCCTCCACACCCTCTTTGAATAAACATTTGGGAAACACAATCCTGTGGCCTAGCAATTTGCCAAGACTCTCTTTGTCCTCACAGAGGCAGGGGAAACAAATGGACGAGCTTAATGCAGGATATGAGTTATCCTGGATAATCAGTTGAAATATCCACATCTCTAATTCAAGGCTTCCTTTGATTTATCAATGTCATATTTCACATTAAGGCCCCCAATGTCCATTTTCTTCATTTCCTTTCTAATTATTGCTTCCCAACTCAATGATTTGCTGTTCTATAGTTTCTGAAGTTTTGCATCCAGTTTGTTCAGCATCTTGGAATGTGATGAGAAAAGTGGTCTCGCTGTTACAAAAACCACATGGACTTTTTGTTATTTTCATTTACCCTTCCTATCCTCTCTTGCTTGTCAGTAAGTACATCCAGGTTAGTGGCTAATGATGCAAGAGATGAAAAGTAAAAGCTTACTGAGATCATTATGGGAAGGGTCAGAAAGAATGGAGGCTCGGGTATTTGAGGCCTGGACTAAAGCCCAGTTTTACCACTTATTGGGGACAGAAACATGTATGAATTCCCTAACCTATAGGATTCATAGTTACTATCTAGTAACTCTGAGAGATTTCAAACTCTCAGAAAATTTGAACTCTGAGGATTAAAAATAAGAATCAGCTTGCTGGATTGTCCAGGGAATCGAATAATGTATATCATGTCTTGCCCCTCTACTGTGTCCACCCCAGTTTAAGCCACTATTCTCTCACCTGGATTATTGAAACAGCCTCCACTTCCACCCCCCCTTTAACCCAAAACCACACTCAGCACAACGCAAATCAGACCAGGTTACACTCTGTGCAAACTCTGCAAAGGCTTCGAATCTCTCTTAGAGTAAAAGCCGGAGTCCTCCCTTAGAACAGCCCCCACCATTGCCTTTCTGCCAGCAACTCCTCTCTTCCTTGCTTATTCCATTCAGCCACCCGGGCCTTCCGGTGTCCCTTGAATGCCTCACCTCAAGGCCTTTGCACTGGCTCTTTGCTTTGCCTAGAATGCTCTTTACCATGCCCTGGGCCCTCAATTCACCTGATGTCAGCACAGCTCAGATAGGCTGTTCCATGAATGTCACCAACTCTCATCATGAGCATTACCACCACATCCTCCTAGTGCAGGTGTAAACTAAATCCACAGGGAAACTGATGTCAGGGGAATCCCTAACCAACAGAGGATGGGATTTGGTGAACAAATGCCTGACCTCCCATCCTTCAGTGAGACAGCCCTGAGATGTATTTTCCATGGGTTCTCAGGGGCCTGGAAGGAACTGAGCCCCGCTGCACACCGCAGTAAACAGCTTGTCAGCACACTCTCCACTGGCTTCCTGCACTTCCCTGTCTCACTCTTCCATATTCCTGACTTCTACTTTCTAGGATCATCTACCCAATCTTAAATCTCAAAGTTGCATTCCTTTATGGCATTCTAAAATAAAACCCAGGGAGAGTCCGGAAGAAACAAGAGTGCGGCGGCGTGAACATGGGGAAGCAAAAGAAAACAAGGAAGTATGTGACCATGAAGCGAATGCTTAGTCTCAGAGATCAGAGTCTTAAAGAAAATTATAGATTAAAACCTCGAGTGGCTCTAAGGATCGCCAAGGATCCGGGTTTGAACGATTACCATGGACACACAAAAGAACCTATGCAGATGACTGCTTGGTACAGAGAGTAACTCAGCACAGGTGTTATATTGTGGTCACAGTTGACCAGGACCTTAAACGAAGAATCAGGAAGATCCCTGGAGTTCCCATCATGTACATTTCTAACCATAGGTACATTTCATCATAGATGCCAGATGATTATGGAGCCCCTCCATTCTAATACTTAAAAGACAAAGTTTCTCTGCTTTCCTTCAACCAACGTTCTCTGTTGCAGGTTTATTAAACATGCTACAACATGCGTTATTGCTCCACTCACACATTTACTGTTATGAGCTGAGAACAGTTAAATACACTCACTTTTTGGTGGTGTTTTGAAAATGATATTGATGTTGTTTTGAAAATGATATTTTGTATTATTTAAAAATTTGTTACATCTTTTTATAAATCAGGTGACTGCTAAAATAAAATAAAACGAAATGAAAACCAAAAGTGAATATCCCATGTCCCCTTCAACTTGAAACCTTGGAGCCTAGAAAAGGGTATTTCTCTATTTCTTGAAGTCAGACGAAAGGCCTCCTCGTCCCTTTCCCAATGTAACTAGTTTTGAGAGTAGACAACCAGCAAATTTGAAGAAGAAACATAAAAAGCATGTCCCATGGGGTAAGAGATGTGTCTAGAAGTATTCATGAAATTACTTCCTGCTCCTGTTAACTTTAGAATCAGGCAACAGTATTTTCAAGTCAGGAAGTGTTTTTCCTGGCTCACCATTGTCCACACGTTTTGCTGGAGCCTGGCACTTATACACATTCACCTGGAATTTTATGTTCACTGTGTGGACTGTCATGAGCTATAAAACAGCCAATGTCTCCCCTTGGTGTCTCAGAGAAAAGGAGGATGTTCATCTCAACATTGTTTGGAATAATTTTTTCTCTCTGAGAAGAACAATCTCCTTGAGGCTCTAATAGAAAATAAAGGTAAAGTGGTGTATTCATTGCTCAGGCTACCAATAACAGAATACCACAGGCTGCAGGGCTTAGACAACAGACATTTATTTTCTCATAGTCCGGAGGCTGGAAGTCCAAGATCAAGGTGTTGGCAGGTTCGGGTTCCTCTGTGTGTCTTCCCTTGGCTTGAAGATGGCTTCCTTCTCTCTGTGTCCTCACATGAGCACACATCCCTGGTGTCCCTGTGCATCCAAATTTCAGGCAGGAGTAGGGCCCATTCTAATGGCCTCATTTTTCCTTAATTACCTCTTTAAAGATGCTATCTCTATACAGGCTGCATCGGAGGTGGGTCAGGGTTTCAACATGTAGATTTGGGATACAGATAATTATTTAACTAGTCATGGCCTTGCCCTGTTTACTCTCCCCCCCCCCCCCACACACACACACACTTTACATTATTCACAAAATCTCAGTCTTTTTTAGAAAGGTATCTAGGATCACAGGTATCCATGGACAAACCTTTCAGTCATGGTGTGGGTTGGCCACTTACTTTGTCTCCTGTCCTGACCTGGCCCCTTTGGTTGCTCAGGTACTGATGAGCTGACATATGAGCATATTCCGATTATCCTTGGAGCTGGTTCCTGTGAGTCCTCTGTGCCCTTTACATATTATGCCAAAGCCACTCTGCTTCAGTACCCACATTCCTTGCCCCTTCATGCCATGCCCTGTCATGCTGGATCTAACATCTCACAGAAGTGGTATGTGATGTCCACCCT
>NW_006285997.1:5219945-5243341 GCF_000327345.1 Myotis davidii
ATATGTTGTCTCTAAGACCCGCTCAGACACTGCACCATGCTATCTCCAAAACTCCTTTTCTCAAAAGCACAAGTGCCCCTTCACCAAAAACCCCTTCCCTTCCCTTCCCTTCCCTTCCCTTATTCTCTCTCCTTCCCATCATCCACAGAACCCCTGTGATTCTGTAAGCCTGAAATTTCAGCTTTGAAATTTATCCTCACCCAGCCCTGGCCAGTGTAGTTAAGTTGGTTGGAGTGTCATCCCATGCACCAGAAAGTGGTGAGTTCCATTCCCAGTCAGGGACATACCCAGGTTGCAGGTTCGATCCCCGGTACTGGACTCATGTGGTAAGCAACCGATTGATATTTCCCTCTCACATGCCATTTCTCTCTCTCTCCCCCTCTCTCCCTCTTTCTCTCTCTTCATTCTTCTCTCTAAAATCAATAAAGCTCTTTTAAAAAAAGAAAGAAACTTCACCTCATCTGAAAGAGCATGATCTGAAATGTAGAGATCAAATAGTATTTAAAGAGTGATTCCTTCAGTACGCTTACAAATATAAAAGTACTGAAAGCTAAAGAAAAATAATTGTATAACATTTTAGGGTTTAAGAGATTTTTATTTATGTATAAATATTAAACCGTTTGATCTTCACACAGCCCTGGAATGAGGGTATTTTCTCATCTCCACAGATAAACTGAGAGGTGGAAGTTTGTCTGATGTGGCCAAGGTCAACAGCCAGTGAATGGAGGACCTAAGACTATTTCAGAGGAGATGAGATTGGATGTGTTCAGGGTGGTTTGGCCATAGACCCTAAGACTATTTCAATGCTCTTTCAAGACTGCTGTCATCCTCTGCTTACAGTATATTGGAAAATGACTAAGTTAATTTTAATGTATGATGCATAAGAAATACCCATGTAAAATTAGACACTATTTTACAAATAAGCGAATGCTTCCTACCTTCTTCCCTTAAATTATTAGCTACTACTTACTCTTAGCTACTATTAGCTTCTATTTACTATTATAACAACTCAATTGATTCTTTTGACCCCCTCAATGAGGAGCTGCGTTGCTTCCTTAGGGCTACAAGAACAAAGTGCCTCTAACTGATTGGCTTAAAACAACAGATTTTCTTCTCTCTCAGCTTTAGAAGACAGACTCTGAAATGAAGTGTCAGCAGGGCCATGTTCCCTCTGCAGCTCTAGGGAAGGAGCCTTCCTCGCCTCTTCTAGTTTCTAGTCCTTGCAGGCAATTCCTTGGCTACCCTTGGCTTGTAGACACATCACTCCAATCTCTGCCCCCATCTTCATGTGGTCGCCACCAGTCTGTGTTGCTTCCCCCCTAATTATAAGGATGGTAGTATGACTTCATTCTAACTTGATTATATTTGGAATGACCCCATTTTAAATAAGGTCACATTCACAGATACCATAGGTTAGGACTTGAACATTTCTTTGGGGGAAGGCAAAATTCAACCCACGACAGGCATAGGGCTATAATAGTTTTTACCTATATCCTAAAGATGAAGACTGTGAGGCTCAGAGCACGTAAGTCAGTGTTTCTCTAAGTTTGGCCCAACAATTGCCTGCTTCAAAACCACCTGGAGGTTTGTTACAGTACAAACGCCTGGGCCTCACCATGGAGCAGAAAAGTAAAAAAATAAAAATAAAAATCTGTATGTCTAATGAGGGCCAAATGTGGCTCATAGAAGCACTTGATTTGGGAAACTCCTAGATTGATCAGAGCTACTGAGGATTTTGTAAATGAGTGGTATAAACTGAATGCAAGCCTAGGCACTCAGACTTCAGAATTGTATTTCCTTAGTGGGCCCCACTTTACCTCTCATTTTCTTATTCAAGATCCTGCTTGATTATTTGCCCCAATCTCCTGTGAATGTTGGTCTTCCTTGCTTGACCTACATGTCTTTTCCAGGACTTTGTGCAATGTGTACAGGTTGGCACTGCACAGCCACACCCAGAAGCCCCGTTCTCTCACCAATCCCTTGTTCCACCTCTCCCTGTCTTGTATCGTTCTCTTTCCACGTCACCTACTCAGCTGTCCCATCTATGTGGGGGGGAGCTAGTCCACACTCTGGTTGCTTATAAAATCTTAAGATCCTCATGTTTTATACCCAATAATTATACTAACTTTCTCTTAAGAAACATTGAACAATTACATTTTAGACCCCTCTTTCCAAGAGATACTAATTTTGTCATGTTTATCCTCTGTTCAAGGAAGAAATATTGCTAGGACTTACAAATAATAATAATAAATGACAAACATCTACATTCTTCTTATGTGTCGGCCATCATGCCATATCATAAAGTTTCTCATTAGACCCTTTTTTGGAGAGATTACCATTTTATGGATAAGCAAACTAGGTCTTAAAATCAGAACCAGGATTTGAACCCAGATAATTTGACAGTTCCAACTCCTCATTTCAGACTCCAAGCTCTCCTGGAAAGGCTCCTCTTTTCTATCTGATACTGACTGCAATCATCATCCATGCTTCTCTACCAACCAACCTCCTCACTATATCTTTCCACTTCCAAACACTACTCATTCCCACTTCCTGACTTCCCAAATATATCCAATTTGGGCCTTAGCATGCACTGTTATATGTTGTCTTATTTACGAACAAAGACAAGTTTGTATTCCCAGCACTCATCCTACTAGGAGGGAAGTAGGCACAGAGTAGCTGTATCTTGAATGAATGAAGATAGACCATCCTGGGAATGGCACCTCTGCACACAATGGAAACCCTATACTGAGAAGAAAAGCTCTGCTTTCCATCTTCGACTCTGTTACTTCTTAGAATTATGGCTGGACATGTACATTCATCTCTGCTGCTTGTACAAGGAAGGGTTGGGTTACATAATTTCTGAAATTTCATCTGGGTTTAACACTCTCCAAATCTAAGTCTTACTTCTTCCACAAAAATACTCCTACAACTTTAGCTCATACTGATCTCTTCTGTTCTTAATCAAGTCCATATTTCAGTACCAAAAATCAGAATACAATATGACAGAAATATTTTCTTCTACTTCTGGATATGTGAAGCAATAAAATTGTAACTTGAGTGCTAAAATATGCTGCTATGCTTGGGATGTTTTGAGAGGAACAAGGGGGCAGAATATTTCAAAATCACACAGTCCTCACAGATATATTTTGATTTTTATTGAATACCATTTTTTGTACTTGTTTATACATATTCTACATTCTCTATTTGCCATGTGTATAAATCTTAGCTCCTTCTTAGCTAAGTCCTTGAGACGAGAGGCTACCCAGTATGCTTTTGGTATCCCGATGCAATCGCATATTACAAACCAATACATACCTCTGTTCTTCAAACAACGCAAAGCTAAACATACTATAAAGT
Source organism: Myotis davidii (assembly GCF_000327345.1). NCBI lineage: Eukaryota > Metazoa > Chordata > Mammalia > Chiroptera > Vespertilionidae > Myotis > Myotis davidii. The sequence goes on from NW_006285997.1 coordinate 5,223,303, forward strand.
ATATGGACTAAGCATTAAATACTTGCTAGGTTAGGAAGTTAGAACTCCAACAAAAGGGATCATTTCAGTTTGGCCATTTGTAAAGGAGTCAACAAAAAGAGAAAGCTAATGGTGCTGTCACATAGGTCTGGAGGGCCTTGGACTAGGTGTCTAATGCATATATTGACTCTTTTTTAAAAAATATATTTTTGTATTGATTTCAGAGAGAAAGCAAGAGGGAGAGAGAGATAGAAACATCCATGATGAAAGAGAATCATGGATAGGCTGCCTCCTGCACACCCCCTGCTGGAGATCGAGCCTGCATCCTGGGCATGTGCCCTTGACTGGAATCGAACCCGGAACCCCTCAGTCCACAGGCTGATGCTCTATCCACTGAGCCAAACCAGGTAGGGCGCATATATTGACTCTTAAACTAAATCACCATATTTATGGATAACTCATTACTAGTGGAATTTTCTATCACCATTATCAAATATATTGATATGACTTTTTAATATATAATTGTTACTTTATTATTCTTGGTAGCACTATTGAGATGCATGGATGATAAAGGATACTCAGCTATTGGAAAGTAAAGAAACTAAGCCAAAAATTTAGCAGAAAATGGGAGGCAGAGAGGGTAATGACATTCCTGGCTAGCACTTTTGTAGCAAGCTCTCTCCTGGGCTCAGGGCTGGATCAGGAAACAACAGAATACAATGAGGAATGGCCACAAGTTTATTTTCAGCTAACCCAGAACCAGTGAACCAGTCACTGCCAACAAAACAGCACTGCTAAGTCCTATAGGCTAGAGTGAAATAATTAGGTGCAGTCAATATCCAAACAATTTACTAAGGAATCACCCACCAGCAACCCGGTCTATTAAAGGACCAGATGGCATACAGAATAGGAAACAACACAATGTTTAAAAACCCAGGCTTAAACAAGACAGAAATTTAGTTATTTCACTCTCAGGCAACAATCAAAGGAAGGACTGGTTTAGTGGAACCATGGCTTCCCCTGTGTTCTGCTTTATCCGCCTAACATATGGCTTCCAGCCTCCATATCACCTCACAACCCAAGATAGATGCTGCCGCTCCAGACATGGTGTACCACATGCTGGTTAAAAGGAGGAAGAAAGCTGATGTAGCAAAAGGGTATTTCCAGAAGAGTCATCCCTTTAAAGAAACCTTCTAGGAAGTCCCACTCAAAACCTCCGCTGACATTTCACTGGCCACGACTTAGGCAGGTACCTAGTTGCAGGGGAAACTGGAGGCTATAAAAGACTAGCTGGGTACATGGATTTGTAGAATGCAGTTGGAATTCTGGTACTAAAGGGAAAGGGGAGGGAATGAGTAGCCTTTGCCTCCTATTTGGCACACGAAAACCCTGAGGAAGAAGCTCTCTAGACTGGATTTACTTTTAAGAATTTGCTCTGACTTTTGCACTTTGAGAATGAAACAGCTAAGAATAGGTATTTACAAATAAAGTGCCTGTCATTTTCTATAGGGTTTTCCCTGCAGGGCTGACATCTGAGGGAACTCTATCTAAGCCAGTGCTCATAGTTTAGAGAGAGGATTGCTGCCTGCCTACCTGCCTGCCTGCATTGTTTTCATGTCCCAGAGACAGGAAAGTCTGAAATGCCAGAAGCACAAACATGTGGGTCTGGACTCCTCCCACTCATCACACTTTCAGTCTCATTAGAACTTGCTTCACTCGAGAAGGTGGGGAAGAACTTCTGATCAGTGGGTGGGTGGGTAATGTGGCTATGCCTGGGACAACTGTCACGGGTTTAGATATTTGGAAGAGGACCAGCCTTCAGCTCCTAAAAGAGCCCTGCAAAGAGCCATGGGATGGCATCGCAGAGGAAGGAGGTCACAGTTACTGTTTGAGGGCCAGACACTTGCTGTGTAAATAAGGAGCTAACATCGATCCCTTTCCCAGGGCAAGGGATGTTAGAAGGCGAGGAGCCCAGAAAGGAGGGTCATCCGTTAAGAAAAAAAGGTATATCACTTCGTCAAATAGCTATTTATTATTCCCAGTGTCATTTCTACTTCCTCTCCCCTCTTTTGAACACCTCTTCGCAATCTTTGCCACAAAAATTTTTAACGCCCCCCACCCCAAACTGAATAAGAGAGTACAAATCCATCACTCCCCCCATAACAAGGTTCCAGGAGAAGCCTGAAAGCCAGGGAGGATGGAAACAGGACAGGGGTGCCCAGTGAGGCCCTACTGCTCTACACAGGTCAGCACGGGAGATGCTCATGGAATGGTCAAACAGGTGAGCCAGATTGTGATGAGGAGCCATGGTGGCCTAGGTTCAATGAGAGACCATGCCGCCCATCACTCACCCAGCCCTGCTTCTTCACCTCCCACATCTCCAACTCAAGTTGGGGCTCTTGGAAGGGAGTGAGGGGTCTTCTTTGACTAGTAGCCTGTGTGACAGGAGTGGGACCAGATGGAAACCATCACAGAACTGGATTCCATGCCTGGCCAAAGTCACCACCAACCTCCATCTACCTCCCTGCAACCCAAAGCCATCGTGATTGGATTGCTTTCTATCGCTGCACTTTGTGATCTGCCTTTTCTTCAACTTAATAAGAATGAAAAGAGAATGGCAAAAAGCTATCCAGTGCCATCCCCACATGCTAACAGCCACTTTTTAGGGAAGCTGAGTGTCCTGCCCTAATGGGCTCGGGTTCTGTGAGAACTGCCCACTTCCAAGTGCCATACACTGTGTATTTAACACAATTTTCCCCCAGGTAGAGGCTGTGTCACCGCTAGCTGACAGAAATAAATCAATGACATGTGATCCCTTAGCCCTGAATCTTGCTGTGTTTTAAGGCATTGTTCTGATGTGTGTTCTTTTTTGGCCAAATAGCCTATGCCCTTTAACCTTCCACCCATCCTTTGAAGTTCACAGCACTGGTCTCCCAGGACCCATCTGTGCTGGCCTCCAGGGAGACACAGGCCCGGCTGTGACCACAGATGTGTTGAGCTGTATTCTCAAGCCACTACACTGCCCTCTACAAGTCCCAATAGGTTTGGGCTGAAGAAGCATAAAGACCAGATCTGCATCATGGGCCCTCTTAGTTGCAGGCTCCAGGCCATTAGCAGTGCAGAGTGTGTGGCCATTCTGCTGGGACATTTTGTTCTGATAGATGAGCCCTCACTTATTAGAGATGCTGAATCCTAAACAAGTCTCAACTCTGCTCCAGTGATGCTGGCCACAGGAAGTAAGAACAAAGGTAGGCCCTATCTGATGTTTGACTCCTCCTAAATATAAACAGAGGGCACCAGTCCTATCAATAAGTAAATTGCCTGCCTTTTGGTTATAGTTGAACTGTTTTGATGCAAGGGTTGTACTTGGAAAGTTATCATTTTACGGCAGCAAGGAGCCAAAAAGAGTTAATTCACCTCCAAAAGGAACATAGTTCACTCCTTCCTCCCAGAAGGATCAGATCAAGAGGTAATTATAAATGACTGATAATATTATTCATCTTTTTATTGGGCTATAATTAAAGAGAGCTTTCATCCTCATTACTCTAGCAATTCCACTTTGAATATATCCTCAGAGAGAGAATTTGGAAGTAATAAACCAGAGTCTTCTCCTTCTGAAGTTTAGCATCTTTTAAATGATAAAAGGTTCTATTACTGAGAGGAAAATTTTTTTTAATCTAAATTAGCATGACCTACTCCCAGAGTCCGGTGTACTTCCCAGTCATGGCTTGCTAATCCCTAAGGAAACTGGAGGGAGCAGAGGAGAGTTCCCCCAATGCAGGGCGCTCTCCATGACAGCCAGAAACTAAGAACTCCTTGCAGGGCTAGAGAGCTACCATCAAGTAGATATCAAAAAACAGATCTAGACACTAGAGGGAAGAATGTCTAGGTTCATACTCAAGAACTTCTAAACAATGAGGATCTATAAAAATGTTGGGTATTCTGTAGCTCACAAATCAGAGATACTTCCTGCCCTTGGATAGGTCATAGTTTGGGGAAAGAGGGTAATAAATGGATTTTTTAAAAAAACTTGTAGATTATGTTTCCCAACTATGGCAAGTGGCACAATTGTAGATACATGGTATAAGAGTAGAGAATGAAGCGGGGATGGTGAACGTGCTTAGAAAAGGCAGCCAGGTATAGCCTCTAGGACAGTGGTTCTCAACCTATGGGTCGCGACCCCTGAAAATACATCCTGCATATCAGATATTTACATTACGATTCGTAACAGTAGCAACATTACAGTTATGAAGTAGCAACGAAAATAATTTTATGGTTGGGTCACAACATGAGGAACTGTATTAAAGGGTTGCGGCATTAGGAAGGTTGAGAACCACTGCGAGGTGCCCATTTACCCAGATCTGCAGTGGGAATGTGTGTTTAGATAACAGAGCTAAGCTTTATGGACCTTCTTAATTTGGGGGTGTTAATTTTGACATTTAAGTGGGCTTACCTCATGGAGGCCACATTCTGGCTCAGGTGGCAAGAGAACTAGGAAGGTAGCCCCATGCATGTGCTTGGAGGAAGGGCACACAGGCACACATGCTGCTCCTGTGTCCAAGCCTGAGGTTCGTAGCTCAGCATCTCAGATCCTGTCTATCTCAGCAGCCGGTGTTTATCGCCAGGCTATTCTTCTTCCCCTCTAATCCATTCTCCACACACTGACTGGAAGTGATCTTTCTAAAACCAGGTGCAACTAGATCTCTTTCATAAAAAAACCTGCCTGTTACTTACAGAGTAAAGGAAGGGTATTGAGCGAATTCTTATTTGTGCTCTGCTGACCTCTTTCTTGGCTTCATCACTTACTGATTTGTACTCTAATAATAATATAAAGTCCATTTCATCCAGTTCTCTTTCCTTCAACATTTTTTTTTTGCAGATTCACCCACATCCAGGCTAAACTTTGCTCCCTTCAAAAGATACCCACAGCTTGCATCTGACTGCCCATGGGACTCTTCCTTAGCTCCGTCCCTCCCTCAGTAGTGAAATAATACTAAGGAATTTCTATTACTTTCTTGGCCACACTCCTCATAGATATGGATTCTGTTCCTAATGGCTCCATGGACCTCAAGTTCAAACCCCCTGTTTCCTCACAGTCCCACCCAGGTTAGGCAGTGCTCTGGGGAATGGTAGGCAAATATCCATGCACATCATGTAGTCTTAAGGCCTTTTCTCTTCCTTCTATCTGGAACATCCTTCCTTCATTTCTTCATCTGACTATATTGTTTTGACCTTTTGGAAATCAATCTAACTGTTACTGCCCTTGGGGGACCATCCATAAACAACCAATTTGATCTAAGTGTCCCTCCCCTCTGTTCTATATCTTGTAGACACCAAATACATGCAAATTATGTGTTAGTGTGTTTCCATTGTAATGTACGTTCCTTAAAGTTAGCACTGTGTCCCTTCAATTTTGTTTATCCTGCATTTCATCACTCTCAACCTACCAGTCAGTAGACATTCACCAAATGCTTGAGAGACTTTTGAAATATACAAAGAAACTAATAAAACAGAGAGCCAATTGTAGAAAATAGTTTTTTTCATGTTCTGAAGCCCTTCAGTTTGTCAACTTAGCTCATCTGATCCCTGAACCACCCATAGCCTGGATGCACCGCATGGTTCAACACTGTTTAGACTGAGGGTCTGGACTTAGTCTTGTAGGCCAGGATTCATTTCAGTTCACATGGCTCTTTATCTTTGAGGGCATTTTCTACCTGCATATATTCTTATGTTTATAACCGTATAGCTCCTTATAGCTAAAATATAAAATCAATGATGGTTGTACCTAGCACATAGGAGGTACTTAATACATTATTGGTGGGGAAAAAAATTATGCCTTTTGCTGCATCCACACAACCAAGTCTGTGTTCCTAATGAGCTACGTGTTGTGATCAAATTCAGTGTAAGTCCCAACCTATGATTACTGAACATACAGTGAATGCCAGTATATGCTAGCTAATACTGAGTACAGCAGCCCAGATCCTAAATCTAATTGTAGTCAGGTCACAAACAGATAGATACTTAAAGATTCCTCAGGGCCTGGCCAGTGTGGCTCAGTGGTTGAGTGTAGACCCATGGACCAGAAAATCATGGTTCGATTCCCAGTCAGGGCATAGACCAGTGTTGCGGGCTCGATCCCCAGTATGGGACATGCAGGAGGCAGCCGATGGATGATTCTCTCATCATTGATGTTTCCATCTCTCTCTCCCTTTCCCTCCCTGTCTTTGAAATCAATAACAACATATTTTAAAAAAAGATTCATCAGGGAATTTGTCAAAAGTATCACAACTAGACTATTTTAACATTGGCAAGTGGCAGTTTTTAATATGTGCACATAGACATACACTTTAGAGTACTAGTAGCTATTTTTAAAATACTAAGACTGGTTCAATGAAAATGTTTCTATTCAAATAAACAATGACAACAAACCCTCCCTCTCACATTTACCTAAAATTATCCTGGCATTCAGAACACATAAAGATCTATTTGGCCAAAGAGATTATGTTGAATAAGGCATAAATAAATGTAGAATGTACTGTATATGAAATACTAACTCAGAATTAACTTTATACCACTCTGATGTTGATGATGACTGACATTTGACTTATGTAGGGTTTTTTTTGTCTAAGATGATTATATCTAGGTGCAAATAACCATATAATTGCTCTAATGTGAGCTTAGTTTTAATCACAATACCAAAGTTTAATCTTGAACAAGTCAGCACACCATTATCTAAGAGAGAACTTATAAAATGTCCAATTGGACTAGAAGGACCTACTTTATCCTTGGTCATGGGCAATAAAAGGTAGGTTTCAGTTGATGAGTCATGAAGAAAACTAGAAATCCTATTTAAACAGAATTTTATCTGCTTCATTTATGAGGTACAGAATATCATGCATATCAAATAAAATAGTGTTCAATCTTGATTTGAGAGAGAGAGAGAGGCAGGGAGAACATTGATTTGTTGTTCCACTTATTTATGCATTCATTGGTTGATTCTTGTGTGTGCCCTGACTGGGGATTGAACCTACAACCTAGGTGTATTGGGATGAAACTCTAACTAACTGAACTACCCAGCCAGGACTAATCTTGATTTTTTTCCAAAGACAATACCCAATAATTGAGTGAGAAAATAAAATAATTGTTATGGTTTAGTAATAGAGAAAATAGTTGCCTTTAAATTTGAATATTTTCTAAGCATGACCCTAAAAGGTTGTTTTTTGTTGTTGTTGCTCATAATAGTGATCCACTTCTATTTTATTTTTATTTTAAATCTTATGTGTATTTGTTTCTTTTATTTTATTACTAGAGGCCTGGTGCACAAAATTTGTGTACAGAGTGGGTGTGTCCCTCAGTCCAGCCTGCACCCTCTCCAATCTGGGACCCCTCGAGGGCAGACGGACATCCCTCTCAATCCAGGACTGCTGGTTCCCAACCACTCGCCTGCCTGCCTGCCTGATTGTCCCTAACTGCTTCTGCCTGACAGCCTAATCCCCCCTAACTACTCCTCTGCCAGCCTGATCAATGTCTAACTGCTCCCCTGCTGGCCCAATTGCCCCTAACTGCTTCCCCTGCTGGCCTTGTCCCTCCCAACTGCCCTCCCGTGCAGGCCTGGTCCCCCCAACTGCTCTCCCCTGCAGGGCTGGTTCCCCCAAGTTGCCCTCCCCTGTAGGCCTGGGTCCCCTCCAACTGTCCTCCCCTACAGGCCTGGTTGCCCCCAACTGCCCTCCTCTGCCAGGCTGGTCACCCCTAACTTCCCTCCCCTGCAGGAATAATCACCCCCAATACCCTCCCTTGCAACTGCCCTCACCTGCTGGCCTGATCACCCACAACTGCCCTCCCCTGCTGGCCATCTTGTGGCAGCCATCTTTGACCACATGCGGGCAGCCATCTTGTGTTTGGAGTGATGGTCAATTTGCATATTACCTCTTTATTATATAGGATGCCTCCTGTACACTCTTGTACATGTGTGCATATTTAACATTATCCATTTACATGTATTGTACTAGTAATGTATAGTATATCTTCTATTATCTGGTTTTATGCTCTAAGTATTTTATAATTCATGACTGTTACCTTTTGTTTTTCAGCCTTTTACTATGTGGGAAATGTTCTCTAATCTTTTTGCAATCTGGTAATTTTCAAAATATATATTATGTGTTTAGTTATAGTGTGAGTTTATTCAAGTGTAAATTTTAAAATGCTCTAGTGTACATTTTTTTCTAAGAAAGGAAGCAGAATTGTGACCCTTTGCACTTAATAAATAATATAACAAAAGAGCATTATTTCACTGTCCTTTTTTCCTCCTTCCTGATTCCGCAAGAATAGAGCATGATTCTGATGATGCTTACAACTATCACTTTTAGGTACACTGTTTATATTCTCCACTCACTTCCCCCATTTTTTAACATTTCCAATCAAACTTCTAATCAAAAATGCAACAATCATTTAGATTTAAGTCAATGTTTATTTGGCTTCCATAATATTACTACTTGCCTGCTTTTAGCTGTTTAATTTTAATGTGTTTATTGGTCAGTTTCCACATGTCTTGGAGTATTTTTCAGATGACTATACAGGTACTTGGTGAACTCCCTATAAAAAAATCTTTATTCATTTTCCTTCTACAACTTGACATTAATGCCACTTTTTTTTAAATTTGGTCTTCGGGGAATTTTCTCTTCCTGTTTACTCAATCTTGAATGATCCAAGAGTTCTCAATGCCTAAAGTTTGCCAATATTTACAAATATAGGGAGTCACTCGGTTCCATCAATAACCATATGAACACCATCAGGATATTCCTTCCAGAACCCCAAACTGGAAGGCTGCCTCCTTGAAGAGCTTCATCTAAATTTGCAGTGTTTAAAAATCAATGATATAGGATGGCCGTTTTGAACTGCTAAAGGGTCAGCTTCTCCAGCCTGGTTATCTTCTACTGGGATAGACAATTCATTCATAGATAATTTGATACTATGTATTTCCGCCCTGGGTGCAGGCTTAGGCTGCCATTTCTAACGGGTGCTCTTCTCACTATTTTCCTATCTCCTGTATTTATTATTGTCAGTGTCCCCTACCTGCCTCTGACTATTTCTAACCCAACCCTCTTGCATTACCAAATGATACTCCACAAATGGATTTCAAAAGAAAAGTGACAGTCAAGTAGTTTGGATGAAATGAACTTAGCCAAGACAGAAAGCAATTGCTTCACCATTTAATTAGTAAAGGCTCCAGAATTCTAGATACAGAACTCAGTAAGACAGGATGGAATTTCTCAATGTCTTTCTGCTTGATCTAGCTTGTCTCCTTCAAGCACCATCCAAGCTTTAGTTGGTAGAAATTCTTCCTGGCATCTAGTGCCTCATTAGTCTATATTCCTAATTTCTATTACTGTGGAAGCTTTTATCTATCACTCAATTTCCATAATTATGTCAATAAAAATTTTGGAAAGCAAATAAAGTTCCCTTAACTAGCTGCCATCTTACCTGGGAAGTTCATCTTCATAGGGGTTTTAATGGGAACAGGAAGAAAGGATATTAATATGAAAACATGTTAAAAGAAAGTTTATCACTTTGCTTTTCTTTACAGTGGAGACAACTTACTTACATAGTAAAATTAAAAATAACAGGTGAAATTAGGACACTGATGCTATTAGTTTCTGCCCACTGACCATCAAAGTAGACAAGCGTCAGTGCTGGAGAAAGCAATCATCTCACACTCAACATTCTTCCACAGAGAAGAATTAACCAAAGCAGCAGGTGCCCTAAGAAAGCAGGGGGATGCTGGGAGGGGGTCTTTGTCTAAGAAGGAGTGCCTAATGCTAATGTGAGCTGGTAAGGCAGAGCTAAGGACACAGGTGCTGACCTCTGACTACTTGTTTTAAAGTCCTGGCTCTCCTGACAGATTAACTGTAGGCAGGTTCTTAGGTGAGGTAACATAATCTCTCAAGCCCAACACTTCTGGTTCCTTACTGTAAAATAGTACATATTTCAATGGGTATCTGTGAGAAGAAAATAAAGGCATTATATATGCAAAATATTCAGAATTTTACCTGGTCTGTGGTGAGGGCTCATTAATGTTAGCTATTGGTATTATCCTTGCCCACATTTCTTTAACAGAGGTCAGAGAGACTAGACAGAACTAGCTACTAGACATACTCTTAAGCCATGTGTGCAGGTGAGAGATAGGTCTGTTAGTTCCAGAACTAGTGGGGGTGGAGATGACCTGGGTTGGGGAGAGGGGAAGGTAAGTGTGAAAATGTAGGGAGAACAAACCCCAAGCTAGAAGTCACTGGTCTAAGTACTCTCTGAAAAAAGGAAGGTGGCCTTTTTTCCTTGAAATCACTATTTTCTGTATCTAGTCTACAGCGTGTACATAACAGACATCTAAGAAATACTTGTCAAAGGAGCTGAATGCAGTAGGATCAGCACAAGCCTGGACCAATTCAGAGAAGAGCAGAGGCAGCATGGAAGTGGACACAAAGCCTAAGTAGACAGTCTTAGATATTATGTGGACACATAATATCAGTGTTCACATTATTAGCTTAGGTTATTTAGTGACCAACTTAAATGGTCCAGATGAGGAACTTTACATATACATATATAACTGTATTTTCAATTTTTACCAAAGACTCCATTTTCAAAATGAAGAAATTAAGGATTAGAGGAGATAAGCACAGTCAGCCTTCTTTCTTCCATAGTTTTGCTTTCTGAGGTTTTATTTACTCGTGGTCTGAAAATATTTTTAAAATATCAGCTATCAAGAATCCCCAACCATCAACATTATCTGCTCCTGAAGTCCATTCACCAACATTGTCATGGTTCAATGATCCTCCTTCCAACATCCTGTCAGGTCACTGTAGCCCTTATGCTACATCACAATGCCCATCATTCACCTCACTTTATCCCATCACATAGGCGCTGTGTCATCTCACATTATCACTCGGAGAAGGGTGAGTACAGCACCGTAAGATACCAGTATCCTAAATTAATAACCTTTCATTTTCATTTCTCAAATGACCATCATGTTGTCTGATGTTTTTGGTTGATGACTCAAGAAAGAAAACCCAACAGCTCCACTGCTACATGTCTCCGTGAAGTGAAACATATTTGTATTTTGAAGGAAACCTTACAAGCCTGGGGACGCCGTAGAAGCATTGTAAGAGGGTGTAAGTGAACAGAAAAGCACTGTCCTGTAGGCCCCTCAGAGCTCTTTCCTGAACTGGGCCTGCAGTGCTGACATATTTCCGATTGGCCAGAAACGAAAGCCTGTGGGGACACCTTGACCAGTGGGATCATCTGTGCCTTTGGGCCACAAGAATACCCATAATAGCCCCACAGAAGGAGAAACTTTTGGTCAGAGTCCCTGGCAGGGAGTTGACAAGTGTCACTGCTAGATCACGTTAGCTCTCTAGCCCCCATGCCACATCCGCATGTCCATACACAGCTGCTATTGTGAGAGAAAGCTTACTAGGTCTCACGCCCACTTCCCTCTAAGAGAGAATGTAGGGCAGGGCTGGCAATGCCTAGGCCAGAGCATGGAGCTGTGCCTGACTCCTAAACTGTCCGTTGATAGACAGCAATGGTGTCTTCCTCCAGTTCAAGGAGAGAAGTGGCTAGGTTTTCATCTCCTACCATACTGGGCAGTGGACGGGAGAGAGAAAAGGATGCTTAGGGAATGGTAGACCCTAATGCGCTTGCTCAGATCCACACCTTACACAGGACCTGAGAAGAATGGAACAATCTAGAAATAATGCTTCATGAAACTGGGGTCTGAAGCCAAGAAGGTGTACTTGGGATGACAGAGGATGCTAAAAGGCAGGGCAAATAGAGTCTTAGGTCCCATGATTCAGGCAAAAAGGCTCTAGGAGGTTACAACATGGAAGAGCCAGAGGGTCTCACCACCGAGGTGGCTTCAGGAACAAGGCTGGCAGAGATAGGGGCCGGGACAAGGCAGTAAGGCCGGGAGCCCACCCAAAGGAGTTTGAATGTGGACAAGAATCAATACTATGAGAATCATCCAAGTTACTTGTCAGCAGTGCAGACTGTCTGGTCCAAACCTAGGCCTCTGAATATTTGGAGTGTCCATACATGGTCAGTGGCACCAATCCAACACCCATAGGAATGCCCAATTTGTGGTGCAGTGAAGAAACTTTACCCAGTGCAAAAAGCTTAATTGTGATGCAGCACGACGGTCAGAACAGCTCAATGGTGTTATAGCTTAATTATGAAACAGCATGGCTGTGAGGCAGCCCCGGGGGCAAGACCCTCTCTGGTTAGACAGCTCTGTCTGCTCCAAGGAGATGTCTTAGGTATTTCAGCTCATGTGGGGAAACCACAGTCTTCCGTGGAAAGGAAAAGTGCCCTTTTCTAGCCAGAGGGGAGCTGACATATAGAGATAAGTCCCTGTCCCTGGTTCCTGACTGATCTGTCCTCATGCAAATGAGGACTCTAGACCCTCACAGTTTGATTGATCCAAAAACCAGTGCCCTGATTGGTCAGAATGGAGCAACTCTGATAGGTGAGTAAAGAAGCTGATGGGACTATAGTTCCAATTGTTTGTGGAAAGTTTCAGTCCTTTTGATTGAAATTGGATTCTAGAAACTCCTTTATAAGGGCGGGATCAGAAGGCAGAAACACAGTGTGGGAGGCAGGCAGTTCTGTACAGGCAGCTCCCTGGAAGGCTGCTTGCACGACAGACCTCTGTGTAGAAACGGCTGCTAGGATCTGTTCCTGGTACCTATCTTCTTTCTTGGGGTCCATATGTCACATCTCAGCGGCATCTTTCTTCAGGGGACTTCCCAGGCATTGTTTAATTGTAAACTCTTTACCACTGATTTGCACTAAAGAAAATAAAGAAGAGGAAAAAAAGAACCTCCTTGGGGTCCAGGAGGTTTAAAGAGGGGAGGAAGGAGAGACTGAACAAAACCTACCTCAGTAGAGTTTTTCTTTATTTTCCCAGCCTTTACTCAGGCCACTGCCTCTAAGTCTGTCTTCAGGACCTAGAGTACATGGGACAAAGTGACTTCAAATCTGAGAAGAAATTTAGTTTAGTACAAGGCTCATTATCCCTTGGGCTAATCCCAGAACCCCACCTGCTGTGCTCAGGAGCCCTGAAACTTTAGTCCATCCCCACGTAGCCAAGACCTCCAGCTCCCCATGGTCACAAGCTGAGGGCTCATATCTCAAACTAGGACCAGCGCCAAACTCCCACCTCCTGCCTCAGCCTGGTGTTTCCCAACTCCCCAGGGCTAAGGCTGCTTGAAGCCCACCTGCAGGCTACACTTGTGCAGGGGAGAAAACAATTGCAGGCCCAGCGCAACTTCAACTCTCCGCAGTTCTGACTGGTTCAGAAAAATGAACCCACCTTCTGGTACAGGCCACAATGAAAGTTCTCCTGTGTATGCCAAGCCACAGACCACCTCTCTGCACCCCACAGCAGCAAGTCAGAGCCTGAGAGGGCTTCTTCCCTGCCCTTGGGTATTCTGTCCAGTTGTCTCTTTGCTCTAGGACAGACAACTGTTTGTTAAGACCCTGAGAAGCTGTTTCTATTGTTCCAGGAGCAGGTTCTTGCTCCATGTGCTCCAAGTCCCCAGCTAGAGGCAGAAGAGCACAAAGCAGGAGCAGCACACTTTTTTTTGTAAAGGACCAGATTGAATATTTTCAGCTTTTACCGTCTCTATCACAAGGGCTCAACTCTGGCTGCAGTGTGAAGGCAGCTGTAGACCCGAGGTAAGCAAGTGAGTTTATCTGTGTTTCCAATAAACACTCGATACAAAACAGGCAATAATCTGGGCTTGGCCCAGGCCCATAGTTTGCAAACCCTGGGAATAAAAGTTGAGCGGAATGGCTCCAACGATAGGTGGTTGGGTTCATATTTGAGCTCCAACAGGCTTCTCTCTGTGCAGTTCGAGGCAAATCACTTGACTTCTCTAAGATATATTACTAACGTGGACAGCATGCCCTTCTTCAAAGGCTTCACTGAGGTTTGTGTACACACAGTGCTTTCAGAGGCTTTCCAAGCACATAGTAAACGATCAAATGCTGATCATGCTAATATGACTCCTTCAGACTGTGATAGTTCTGCCAGCACTTCCAGCCAATAGTGGCGGCTTTCCCCTGCTGCCCATCGGGCACTGTGCTCGCCCCTGCCCAGTTCACACCCGAACTGGCTTACCTCTCTGAACAAAGGAATATAGACAGTTTAAATGCTTGTTTCCCATAGAACTTCTTAGGGCTTTCATAAGCTACTATGTATTGCTCAAGAGGGAAATCTAAACACTCTGCAGCATTTCCAAATTTATTTTAATATAGAACAACTTCCAAGGGCCAGCACACACACTCAGGATTCTGAGGACACGTTTTTTGGGAAATGCACTGTTGAGAAAGGGCTGTGTATGCTGCTCTCTGAGTTGCCTGATGGCAAAGGTTAATAGAGTACGCCCGGTAGAGGAATCTTTGAAACCCTTCCTGTTTGTTAGAGTGTCTTCATTTCTCGTGACAACTTGCCTGGCACAGTTGTACTGTGGACGCTGCCTGCCTGCTCCTTGGTGGTAGGTTTTCCAAGCATCAGGGCTTGCCCCCTCTTTCTGCCAGATCAGCCAAATCTATAAAGAATTCCCTTGGATCCTGATATCCAATGCCCCTTCCTTCCTGAAGACACCCCAGTCGCCCCAGACAACCTGTGCCTTTCCTAATGTTCTCCTGTTTGACTCTTAAAAGAAGTTTAACGTGGCCCACAATTCATGTCAAATGGACTGGCCTGCAGTATATTTGTCCCCATGAGCTCCTTTATAAAGCCGTGGCTTTATTGGTCATAGTCAGCCCATCTCCGCAGGAACCTTTTCCAAACTCAGTGAACTGGTTTAATCATCCCAGGTCTCCTCCTGTTTCCCCCAGGTCCCTCTCTCGGCAGCTACAGCCTGGCGGCACTGACCTGAGAGGCGATCGGTCAGTGAAATGCCAAATCGTCTAGCAACTCGGGCATTACTGTTTGCTGTCGTCAACCCCAGCTGTGTCCCCAGCCTCGGCTTTGTTGTCCAGGCAGAGTCTCTCACTTTGTCTGGGGGAGCAGAGCCAAGACCCTTATCCTGGAGGCCACTCCACTCCTGCTGCTCGACTGATCTTGTTCACTGACAAGGTATGTTTTTCTTTTTTTCCTCTTCTTTATTTTCTTTAGTGCAAATCAGTGGTAAAGAGTTTACAATTAAACAATGCCTGGGAAGTCCCCTGAAGAAAGATGCCGCTGAGATGTGACATATTATTTCTGCAAAGGAAGGACATAAGCCCTGTTGTTCCATCGTATTCCCCTGAGTCGGCCCAGGTCCTGTGTTGTGGCACTTGCTCAGAAGACTGCACCAGGCAGCCAGATGGCCCCACAGGGTTTCACGGCACGCCCTTCGAGCACTCATTCCAGTAGAGCTGCTCTGAGGCTAATGTGCATCGGAGGTTAGGCCAGGCTTGTAACATGTGGAAGTCAGTTGTAACAGAAGAATCTACAAATCCACGAGGCAAATTTAGCCAGTTACTCCCTGTAGTCTCAGTACCAGGTGGAGGGCCTTTCCCAAGCTGGGAGGGCATAAGGAGTGCTCATCTCCTCAGGGCCTCGAACGTATCTTTCTTCGCGTTTTCATGGGAAAACTGCTTCAGCCTCCCAATTTTTAAAATGAAGTTTATGGTTTCCGGACTGCTCCTCCCAGGTGCCATGTTCTTCGGGGACATTTATGGCCCTTCCACGGGCCAGGAGGAAGCCTGCTAGGGGAGGGGTCTGGGACCTGAGCAGATCCACTCTAGTCTCATGCATGTATATATTTATTTGAAGGAGAAAAACTTTCTCCTGTCTGAAAATGAGCAGGTTGAAATATTACTAAGACTTTTTTTTTACTTGTGATGTTCTTGGATCATCCATTCAGAGGCTGACCCCAATGCCTGGCTTTCCACCCTCGGGTTTTCTCACATTTACCCAACTGTCATACAAAGTATTAGGATGTATTTATGAGAATGAGATACAGGTAGGTTGGGTTTTTAGCCTAATTATTCCATGGCAACAGAATTCCATCTTGTATGTTTTTGCGTTGCCAGGAGTGTTTGTTGAAATATTTCCCCCTATCTGTGTTTTTCCTCCGTCCTTCTACCTTCTCAGGCCAACCGGTACCGGACCAGCAAGGATTCTGACACCTCACTCAGCCTCACGCCCGAAATCATTGCCCACACAGAGCTTCCGGGCCTGATCTTAAAGCAGTGTCACTGTGAGTTTGCTTTTAAAGGGGTTCCCTCCACATGCAGCCTGTGGGCACCTCCTTTTCTGTGCCTTCCTGCTTTGGCGGCGGGGGTGGGGGAGGGCAAGCCCACACACTCAGTGCTCACCCTCCTTGCAGCAGCTTCTGAGGGAACCCAGGAGGCTCAATCTGGAGCTGGAATTCGCATCCTCTCCTCCATGTTGCTGAACCTCCCTGTCTCTCAGTGCCTCTCAGGCTGCCCCTCAGGGCGCTTTCTAAGTATGAAAGGGTTTGGATCTGCAGGCTCTTTTATCTTCCCGGGAACCTATTCTCTCTGCCAGCCTGGCCTGTCTGGACAGGGCTGAATTTCTGGAAGGACTGCATGGCAGCCCCTGTCCTTGTAACCCCCCGCCCTCCACGAGCATCCATGAGGCCCCAGGACCTGGGTGCTGTTGACCCCCACCATGCTCTTGAAAAGCACCGGGAGGGGACTGAGCAAAGCGTGTTCACAGCAACAACCCTCCCCATTTGCTCTGAACAAGGATTTGTCACCTTGGACCTTGATGTTTCATCTCCCACCTAGGAATTCTCTGGCCATGAAATCCCTTGGCACCCAACTTTTTTCTCTGAGGCCCTAAGGGAATATGCTGTGTGTGGGGGGGGGCGTGGGGGGCAGGGAGGGCAGGGTGTGTGTGTGTGGATCTCTACAATTTCCTTGCTGCACCCACCTACTGAGGGCAAAGGCAGGCACAGTCCATGGCTCCGCCAGCTCTGCAGAGGTCTCTCTGGACAGGAGGGAGGGGAGATGAACCCATGACTAGTGCTCTTGGGAGAGAGATAGCTTTCGGAGAAGTTGTGTCCTTCTGTCCTTCTTTTTCCACTAAAACAGTAACCCCCCTCCCACTCACCCTCCCCTCCCCTCCTCCCCCCACTCAAGTACAATCCCTGCCCTGACCTCTGCTGAGCCACATTTGACTGGGCCCACAGAGAAGGATATACTTTTCCAAGGCGTGGCTTAAACCTCATTTGGGCGGGGTCCCCACACGATTCATGGGCTCCTCCCTGGCTGAGACCTGTGCGAGGAGGCTGTCAGTTCAGATGTTTCCATGCCACAGTCTGGCCCCACATTTCGTTGTCCTGTCTTTGCCTTCCTCTCTCTCCCCAGCCCCCGGTCTCCCACACATAGATTTCTTATCAAAGCTCAGAGGCTAAGACCACAACTTTCCTCTGTTTCCTTGCATACAGCCCACGGCTGTGGAGAGGCTGAGCAGCATCTGGCTTCGCTGGTCTGTAGAGATCTGGAATCCAAACAGTCTTTAAAGAGTTATGACTCCAGGAACTGTGGATGGCAATGTTTTCTATTATTAACAGTTCCAACTTTCCCATCTGGCTGTTTTCAGAATGAAAGCTGGAGATTACTGTCAGCATTAATTACAATCAGGTGTACTTTTCTTCCACTCCATTTTGCCCCATTGGTTTCTCACACAGCAAGAAATCCTTAAAATGCATGTCTTTTGAAATGTGGCACATAAATCCTTGCTGCTGGTGAGAGCTGCTGTCAGCCCGTGGGGCTCTCTCCCTGGATCTGGTGAACCTGGAGAAGTTCACCGAGCTTCCTCAGGTTTAGAGCTTTGCCTGAGCCCCTTGAATCTTCGGGACAGGAAATGTCAAAAGAATCACCTTCCTTGCAAGAGTTCTGGCGCTTCTGCTTCCAGTCTAACCAGAACTACCTTGAGAGCAGTTTGTGGAATGTCTGTCTTCAGGGCCCAGCTGTACCAGGGCAGACAAAGCTGCCAAAGAAAAAAGCCAAGCACATGGAGCAATGGCCCCATGTTCTCTCTGGTTCCCAACTGAATCTCTTTCCTCGTGTCTCACCTCTCACATCTTCTCCCTCAACCTCTTGCCCTATTTCTAGACAATGTTGTGTTGTTGTTGTGTGATTTTTGTATGTTTTTAATTGACTTGAGAGAGAGGGAGAGAGAAACATCGATGTGAGAGAAACATTGATCGGCTGCCTCCCACATGCCCACCTCTGGGGATCGAGCCTGCAACCCAGGCATATGCCCTGACCAGGAATCGAACCAGGGACCTCCGGATGCACAACCAAATGAGCCACACTGGCCAGGCTCTAGACAATGTTTGGAAAATATTTTCTTCCCCTCTATCTTTGCCCCTGTACGCACATTTGCACATATTCTGCTTTTCTTATATTTCCTGGAAGATTCTTTTAATTACTCACCTCAGGTTTATTTTTCTCTACAGGCATTTGAATTTAAGCCAGATAAGCCATTTGAGTGGTTCAGTTATTCTTTTTAATAGCTCTGCTATTTAAGCCATGGCTCCACCCTTACTAATTGGGTGATGGTGGATAAGCTGCTTAAACCAACTGAACTGCTGTTTCCTTATCTACAAAATGGATATACTATGTCTTCACAGAGTCCCTACATGATTAGGGAAGATGACAACTCAGCACTGGCAAGTGTCAGGTGTTACTGCTCACTGGTGTGTGCTCCTTGCGGTGGTGGAAAAGGAAAAAGAGCCCAGGTCTTGCACATTCCTGAGAGGAAGATGGAAGAAAGGGTTGTTGTTAAAAGATTGCAAATATGTAAACAGTGTAAAAGCAACACTGTTTTTAATCTACCCATTTTTCTATCATGGAGCCCAATCTTTATGGGTTCCTTTTATCACATGTGGCTCATTCCATTTTCCAATGGAATGAACCACCTCACCTGGTTGTCCTGTCGTTTTATCACTGAACAAGGGCAATATAACGTTCCAATGTCTGAAAAAGAAACCCATTAACTTAGAACCTTTGTCCCTCCCCAACTTCCTTTGACATATCATCCTCCAAAGCAGTGGTTCTCAACTTTCCTAATGCCGCGACCCTTTCATACAGTTCCTCATGTTGTGGTGACCCCCAACCACAAAATTATTTTTGTTGCTACTTCATAACTGTAATTTTGCTACTGTTATGAACCATAATGTAAATATCTGATATGCAGGATGTATTTTCATTGTTCGCGACCCACAGGTTGAGAACCGCTGCTCCAAAGACTAGTCTTGGGTGTGGGGGGCGGGGGGGCGGGGAGAAGGGGAAGAGTGTTGGCAACTTGGAAAAGGCTGGGAGGAATAGGACTTATTTCCTCAATAAAAACTTAATGGAAGAATTTACCACAACTGCATTGGCTGTGCTGCTACTTCGGTCCTTGCCATAACTTGCCCTAGTTCGCTGCTCCCAAATCACTCGCCTCCTCCAGCTCCAGTCATGCCAGGTCTGCCTCATTCCATTCATCCTTGGCTTCCTTACCTCAGCGGCCAGGAGACCTTCCATGATGGGTATTAACCACAACTCCCTCGGAGCTCCCTCAGCCATCTTTCAGATGAATTCTCAGGCTGCATTTTATAATCTCAGTAGAATAAATGAAGTTTTTGACAGTTAATTTATTTCTTTGATGTATTTCAGATGTCTCTTCAGACAAAGTGCTGAGTTAGCCCCGTTGGTTGTCTTGAATTGGATATTAGGTGAGAACACTTCCTCCACACCACTACTGAGATGTGTGTTAAGAGTATTTGCACATAGTCATAGAGCTCAACGACCCTCTGAGCTCTTAATTTTCTACTTCATTAAACTCGATGGGTGTGCAAAGATTCATAAATGAGACAGTTATGAATGTGGTTACAACCGCGTGGGTCTGCTGAAAATCAGTCTCGTCCCCGTCCTCATGAATGTACAGAAATCATCCATTATGAGCAAATTAAGGGAAATATTTTATGTAGACAAATGGTTTAATCAAGCACTTCTGTTTCCGGATTTTAAATGTTTTCATACAAGCAAGTCCTGTTTCTTTC
>NW_006285997.1:5243379-5251273 GCF_000327345.1 Myotis davidii
ACCTCAGCCCCTTTCCGGGGCAGACCTTAGGAGATAGTAGAGTACATCACAGATGCTCTGAGGCCAGCAGGACTCAAAGGAAAGATCACAGGCTGAATATACACAAAATTATGAGTGTGACTGTTATCATTTACTATTTCCCAAGCCATAGCTCATGCACAGAGGAAGTCACAGTCACCATTGGGAGACTGTGTGATTAGTAAACCCCCAAAACACCTATGCGTGATGGCCACTTCAGGGTGGTATCTCGGCACCAATGATTAGGGTATGACTTTTGGAGTCAGACAAATTCATATTTCAATCCTGGCCCTGTTACTGACTAACTCTGGGACATCAGAATGTTGCTAATCTCTTGGGACCTCAATTTCTTTATATGTACAGTGGGCTAATAGCTACTTCAAAGATTCAGTAAGGTAGTGGGTATAAAACTGTCAGGATAGTTTCAATGCCTGGCACATAGAACATACTTCAGAAATGATCGCTTTATTATTATAGACTCAAACTAAACAACAGACACGATCCCCACTTTGGGATCCATTGACTTGTCTCTTGCCAGAAATGAGCTCTATCTATTCCATTCTCTGGACTATATCATTATACTACTAGTTTTCTATGCTTTGTAACCAATGATAAAAAGAAATTGAGTAACTTAATGTATTTATTCTATCACAGTTTATATCAATCAGGAGTCTGGGCACAGCTTAAATTAACTAGGGCTTCTGTTGAGACCTTCCGCAATTGAGGTGTTCGCTGGGCTGTGTTCTCATTTGCAGGCTCGTTTGGAGACTACAACACTTCCAGGCTCACTCAGGTGTTGACAGGTATCAATTACCTGCAGCTGTACAATTGAAGGCTCTGACGTCTCACTGTATGTGAGCAACTAGAGGTCATATTCAGCTCCTAGAGGTCACTATCAGTTCCTTGTCTTGTGGCCCTCTCTATAGGCCTTCTCACAACATATCAACTTGCTCCTTCAAAGACAGTAATGGAGAAAAAGAGTGAGTCCATTAGTAATACAAAGTCTTATACAAAAATCTCAGAAGAAACATCCAATTGCTTGCCATATTCCTTTTTTAAAAATATGCTTTTATTGATTTTAGAAAGAGAGGAAAGGAGAAGAAGAGGAAAGAAAAGGGAGAGAAACATGAATGTTAGAAATCAACATCAATTGGTTGCCTCCCACACAAAACCTGGGGATGTGCCCTGACCAGAAATCGAACCTGTGGCCCTTTGGTGCATGGGACAACACTCAACCAACTGAGCCACACCACATGGGGCTTTGCCATATTCTTTTGGTTAGAAGCAAGATACAGGTCCCACCCACAGCCAATGAAAGGGGATTATATAAGAGGGCACCAGGGGGTGGAGATAATGCAGGTGACCCTACAGTCCATGCACCACAACTAAAAAAGCCTCAACAGTCAGAGGTACAAATAGAGCCTAAATTCATGGTTCTCAAAGTGTGATCCCACAACTAGCATCACCTGAATCACTGGCCCCACTCCAGCCTGACTGCATTAGTATTCTACTGCTGCTGTAACAAAGTATCATGAACTTATTGGATTATAAGAACCACAGTTTTATTATCTTATAGTTCTTGAGGTCAAAAGTCTGAAATGGTTCCCACTGGGCTACAATCATTGTGTCAGCAGGCCTACATTCCTCATGGAAGCTCTTGGAGAGAATTTGTTTTCTTGCTCTTTTGCACTTTGAGAGACTGCCCACACTCTTTGGCTCCCAGCCACGTCACTCCATCTTCAGAGACAGCAATTCTTCTCACATTACCCCACTCTGACCTGTCCTGCTTCCCCATTTACATTTAAATATCCTTGTGATAACATTGAGCTACCTGGATAATCCAGATTAATTTCTTTATTTTAAGGTCAGCTTATTAGCAACCTTAAATCTATCTGTAAACTTAACTCCTTTTTGCCATGTAGGTAACTTAACCATAGGTTATAGGTGCTAGGATGTGGACATCGTCAGGGGGATTATTCTGCTTACTACACATGCTGAATCAGGCCTGGGTTCAGCTACCTCTGATTTAACAAGCCCTCCATGTAATTCTAATGCAAATTCAAGTTTGAGAGCCACTGGTCTGCATCAACCAGATACGAAACAATTAACCTATAAGACGCAGGTGTCAACACCTGATCAGTAGCAAGAGTTAGGACAAAGGGGGTCATTATGGAGGTTAAACTGCAGTAAACAAGATATTAAAGAATTTGTCAGGTATAAGAAGCAGGTAAGTTTCTGAAATCTACACTCTAGCCACCAAAAATTTAGGAGAAAGGTAAATCTTACCGTGCCATCAAAGAGAATGTGAACTAGGAATTACTGCAGGTAAAACACCACAGAATCCTTTGTAATTAAGTAATAGAAGTCCACAGGTAGGTAATGAGGAGATGGTTCCAACGATTTGAATCCAAGCAGTGTTGGATACAAAATGGGGTTCGTAAGTCAGAGGATGCTGCATTGGATAGAAATGTTCACTTTAATGGTACCTGGCCATGTTGTTACCAAACATGTTTTGACAATGTGATTTGAAGCATGTTACATTGGATGCTATGTACATTTTGTTATATACTGTAAGGGCTAAATAGCTAGGAAAGAATAAATGCACATTTTTTTCTTTCTAAGATTATTACTTTCTGACTCATTGGCCAGGGTAACTATTTGGTTGGGGTAATGAGGGAAGAATAGGGGGAAAATAGAGAATAGGATTTGTTACAGAATTAATTCAAGATTTCAGCTCTGTCCCTGAAAATACAGAGATTATTCAAGATGTTTTCTCATTTTCTCACACATAGGGTCAATCATGAAGGACTCTGGTCATAAACTTCTCTTTATGAGAAAATAATTACCTATTTTCCATAAAGTCTTAAAAAGAAAGAGGAGCCAACCGAAGCCAGTTCAGAATCACATGGAGAGCTTGTTAAACTGTAGACCCCTAGGTTCTACCCCAGAGATTCTGGCTCAAGAGAGGAAGCCCTGCCACTTCTCCTCCCTGGAGTATTTAGGAAATAAGAAAATGGTCGGGCAGAGACACGTGTACCAACCTTCCTCTTTCCCAAGCTCAACCCAGAAAGAGAAAATAAATAAATTGGAATAATTCAGAAAGCATGGGGAGGAGTTACGTCCCCAAACTCCCCCTTCATGATTTGTGAAGATCAATGCCAGAGACCTGTGCCAACATAGTGCATTCTAGCCCAAATAAGAGCAGGGTAATACAGACAGAGCCTTCATTGGCACCTTCAAGCTCCCCATGGCCAGCAGTGGGCCGTATGGGACCACACCATGGTGGACTGCTGGATGTGGGCCTGGTGGGAATGTGACAGAGATGTGGTGTTCCACCACCACCAAAAGCAGAGAAGAGACCATGCCAGCCTGTGGGAAATGAATGACAACCCCCACAGAGCATCAGCTAAGTGGAAACAACAAACCACGGTTCATCAGTCAGATTTCAGCCCTGAGTGCCAATAGGGAAAGGGCCATCAGGATACAAAGAATATTGAGCAGCTAATGGAGGGGGCCTCTAAAGACCTTCAACCACACAGCTACACAGCCAGCCCACTCCCGACACCTGACAGCCCTCAGAGATCCGCCAGAGGAGAAATGAGACAGAACACTAAGATTACAGAGTCAAGGCTGAGCATTGCCAAAAGAACAAGCCACCCTGGCCAGTGAGCTAAATGGTTAGAATATTGGCCCATGCACTGAAAGGCTATGGGTTTGATTCCTGGTCAAGGGCATGTACTTGAGTTGCAGTTTCGCTCCCTGACCCAGTGGGGGTGCTTGCAGGAGGCAACCAATCGCTGTGTCTCTCTCATATCCATGTTTCTACTCTCTACTCTCTCTGAAAAGCAATGGAAAAAATATTCTCATGTGAGGATTAACAAAGAAGCTTAAAAGAACAACTCAGGTCACTAACTTGCACTAAGTTTAAAACAGGCAGGTTTAAGAGCTGATTTATATATAGCAACCAGTACTGTATTGTGTATGCCAATAGTGGTAAAATGGATGGTCAACTTGTGTCAATGCCTATGGAGCAGTGGCTGCCTTGGCTGCTGTTTTGAGGTTTCAAACGTGTCCAGAGGGCTGGTCATTTAGCATTACTACCCTGGGTGGGAGCGTCAGGTGATGGGATTGCCGTCACTGGGATATGCTCCATTCTGATTTTAGTGATCAATGTAAACACAAGTTCACAAAGATAGGCAAAGAATCATCTTTCATCTGGGCCTAGAAATGTGTTTTAACAACAAAAATACAGTGAAATATCTGACTCTAAGTTGAGTCCTTAGCAATTAGGCCAAGTATCTATCATCATTTTGAGACTGGGGGTAAAGTAGTGCACCCCCCTTTCTTCCTCTGCTTTAATGAAAAGGGGCAGCAGAGAAAGAGAGTGAGTGAATTTTCAACAAATGTGTGGAGCACTTAAAGTTCCAGCAAAGCTGCAGGGAGAAATATATTTGAACTAGAGGCCAGGTGCACGAATTTGTGCACAGGTGGGGTCCCTTGGTCTGGCTGGTGGTGATCAGAGAGATTGGCCGTCTCGCCCAGTCCCGGGACCAGCCAGCAGGGGGGAGGGACTGTGGGAGGTTGGCTGTGGGAGCGCACTGACCACCAGGGGGCAGTTCCTGCATTGAGCATCTGCCTCCTGGTGATCAGTGCATGTCATAGTGATTGGTCGACTGGCCATAACGGTCACTTAGGCTTTTGTATAAATAGATAGTCCTTTTTAAGGCCACTTATTTTATGTATTGAATCATCCCAATTACAAACCAAACCTGTCATGGAAGGACCAAAGACCTTCCACCACACAGTCCATAGCCAATCCAGTCCCCAACACCCTATACACTAATGAGGCTAGGGCAGATAAATTGGGTTTTTCCTGCTGGTCACGCCTACTGTGAACACTGCACAATATTCCTCCCATGGGTAATGATCAGAAGAAAATACATGCCTTATGGTGTATTTCTTTACTTGCTGGTATTTTTCCCCAAAATGTCCCCCAAGTTTCTGATCTTAAAAATTTTTCCCCAAAATATGTTTTTGTGAAAGAAGTACTTTTTTGCTGAAATGTGCATGGCACAATGTGTACAGTTGAACTTTTGATATCTAGCACCACAAATAAATTGCTTTATGCCTGGCGTTTACAAAATGTATTCCAGGGCTATTTTTTCCTCAATATTCACACTAAATCTATTACTAATCATATTGCAACAAATTTTACAGAATGTTTACAAATAATTCTGTAAATGCCATGGTTTAAATAAAAAAATGAATAACACTCATGTATATTCAAAGACTTGATTACAAAGGAATTAGAAAAGTTGTGGCAACAAAACTTCAGTTTGCCTACGTATTTTGAAGGGGATTTTTTTGGTTTTGTTTTTTTTCTGACTGTGTAGGCTTCTTTTATTGGTCTCCAAGTAATCATTTGCCCATTCTAGGGGACTCAATAAATGCTACATCATCATGATTTTCCTTTTTGGTGTTTACACACTGGAATCTAATGACTAGAGTAGAACATTAATTAATCAAAATGCTTAGGAGTAGGACACTCCTTTCAGATGAGTTTCCTGGTAAATTCAGGCTTCAGTGGCAAACTCTTTTACTTCTCCCCTTGTGAAGAATACTTCTAAAATGCTTTAGTCCACATGAGTAGCTACAGTGTGCCAAGGACTGACATTTGATATTCACAAAACATTGGTCCTTTATGTGCCTTTAAAAAAATCAGTCTAAACAACAGTTCTCCTTACAGAGTATTGGAAATGTGGTGATGGCTGTTGCCTTGAGCTTGAAACGTATAATTTGCCTCTTTGTCCTTAATAATAAAGTACATTCATTCATTGGGGGCTTTTAAATGTCTTTCACTATTATAGTTTTTTTTTAATTTCAAAATTGCAAAACAGGAATTCTTTTTGACAAAAGAGAAATTCCCAGGTAAAAGCATTGTGCCTTATACACGTTCACCCAGGCGCGTCCGTCAGGGGAGAGACTCGCTACTTAAAGCTTTGTGAGCAAGGCTAGAGTTACAGTTAGTGAGAAAGGGAGCTTCAGACGAAGGCAGGTGTTCCCGTTCTTTTCAGATGCTTATCTTAACGTGGAGTAAAGTCGAGTCTATAAAACAAAGGTGGGAATTTCATAGGGGCAGATTCAGACTGAACCATAAAATGCCACCAGCCCTACGCCTGCACTACCTGTGTGTGAGCCTTATAAAGAACCTTCTAGCAATGTGACCACAGACCTCAATGTCCCTGTTTTGTGTGAGTTTGTGTGTGCATGTGTGCACGTGTGTGTTTTTAATATATCATAATGGACTAAACTCTAGGAAAAATTATTAAACACCTATCTTCTGCTTTCAACTCTACGCTTAGAGGGAGTTATAAAAGTTAGTCCTGGATCCAAGACAGCGGCTGAGTAGGTGGAAATTATACTCACCTCCTCCCAGGAACCAACTGAAATTACAATTAAAATATAAAACAATAAACAATAATAACCAACTGAAGACTAACTGAGAATTAGTCTTATAACCAAGAATTGACAGAAGCCCCGTCAACTGGTAGGAAGGGCAGAGGGGTAAATAGCTGACAATACACCCATGTGCAGTGACTGGGACTCAGGAGGGACATCTCAGCTGCCAAGGTCCCCATGGGAAGTGGGGGTTTCATCCCCATGCCAAGCCCCCAGCTCATGCACCAGTGCTAGGAAAAGAAGCTCACATAACCTCCGGCTGTGAAAATCAGTGGGGATTTTGTCTGCAAGGGAAAGACAAGAGTCTGCTAGAAACCCAAGTGCCCTCTTCTAGGGTCAACACACAAAATCTAATTTACAGCCACTCGTCCTGGGCTCCAGCTGAAGTGGAGGGGGCTCAGAGTGGTCTGGAGTCATGCCAGAAGAGACAGGCTGTGTGGCTCCAGGGAGAGAGCTGAAGGGACAGCCAGCAGGGTCCCTGTGCTGAGGCCCTCTTCCACGCCGCCAACAGATGCAATCCTTCCTAGGTTTGCACTACCCTCCATATTGTATCCGCCTTAGGGAATGCAATAGTCCCACCCTTCCAACACCCTGTCATCCACTGTGCTGAGCTCACACTCTGCAGAGGAGTCAGCTGCCTGGGCCCATGGTCTAGAGGCCTGGGTGGACTGAGGAGATGTTAGAGAAGGAATTGTGTGGCTCTGGGGCAGGGTCCACTGCCCCCCTTCCCCGCTTGCACCTGACTGCCAATGCTCCCCCACAAGAGATCCACTAGCCCCACCCAGCTAATTGCCAGTGGCCCCACCTTGCTAGGCTCATACCCTGTGAAATTGTCAGCTGCGCATGGCCAGCCTGGGCCACGGTGCAGATTGTCTAGGAAGGCGCCCAAGAAGGTCTGGGCAGAATCGGAGAAAGACTGAGCTGTGGGGCCCGAGGGCAGGAACCACGTTTCCCTTGCATGTGGGAATGGAACCACCATTCCTGGGCAGAGCCCTCCCTTCACACGGCCAAGTTTTGGTCTTTTTGAGCCTGCTCACCTCACCCTGCCGAATCCCTGAGACCTTACCCCACCACAAAGGCACGCAAGCACCTGCAGGTGACGGAGGCTTTGGTGTAGTCTGAGACTTTTGCTCAGACCACAAACTGGTGCTGAGTGTGATTTAGTATCAACCTGGTGAACACTGCTCGCCCTTGCCTGGTGACTCACTGAAAACCTACCTCACCCAACTTGTGTACTGCAAGCGGATCTTTCAGTGACTGAGCCTAACAGGCAGACGGCAGGCAAAGGCAGATCTCAGGGTGCCGTGGTCTTTTTACTGACCGTCCCCAGGCTTTGACCTGGTGGAAATGGGCCTTTATGTGCAACTTGCCCTCTCCCTTCCCCCTTCCTCCCCCGCTTCCCCCTTCCTCCCTCTCC
>NW_006285997.1:5251326-5256031 GCF_000327345.1 Myotis davidii
CACACACACATACTCAAACCCAGCAGAGTTAGCCACTTTGTAGCTCCAAACAGGTAGCCCAGGGCTGGTCACAGACTGCTTTTGTTATTGACCTGTACCTGAATTCCTCCCAAGAGGCCTCAGAACCAATACACCCAGTGAGGGCTTCGGACTACATCAGAGTATGAACCAATTAGTGTCACAGGTAACATCTCCAAAGGGAGATCTCAGCCGGCACCAGACCCAGCTAAGGCAAATTCCTTTTGTGGGGTTGGCACATGTACAAGCAGCTTGTACACTGTGGTCGAGATCAATCCTCAGAGTCAGTGAGTCTGAGAGTTAAATCCACAAACAGACAAGCCATCAGCAACTAAGACTCAACTACAACAGGAGGGCTCACCTACCCACACAAGAGACAATCCTGGAGCTTCTTGCTTGGTGATCAAGGAGACTGCTCCTAAGCCCCACAGGACACCTACCGCAGAAGGCCAACATACCAAGATTGGGAAACATAGCAGATCTACCTAATACACAGAAAGAAATACAGAGAGGCAGCCACGATAGAAAGACAAAGAAACATGCCCAAGTGAGGAACAGGAAAAAAACCCTGAAAAAGAACTACATGAAATGCACAAAGACATGGAGGTTAATTAACATGGTACTAAACAATAAATGGATTAACAGTGAGATTTTAATAAAAGGTATAAAAAAATGTTACTCAGCCATAAAGAAGAATGAAATCTTTCCATTTGGGACAGCATGAATGGACCTTGAGGGCATTATGCTAATTAAACTAAGTCAGCCAGAGACAAATATTATATGATTTCACCTATATGTGGAATCTAAAGAACAATATAAACAAACAAACAAAACGGAAACAAAATCATAGCTACAGAGAACAGACTGATGGTTGCCAGAAGGAGGGGTTTGGGGAACAAAGGTGAAGGGGTTGAGAAGTACATGCTGGTAGTTACAAAATAGCCATGGGGATATAGAGTATAGAAAATATGGTCAATAACGTAGTTATAACTGTGTATGGTGCCAGGTGGGTAGTGGAAATATCAGGGGCAACACTTTGTAAAGTTTATGCTTGTCTAACCACTATGCCATACATCTGAAACCAATATAAACTATTATTGAATGTAAACTGTAATTGAAAAAAAATTTCTTGTACTAGAGATATTACAGTCTTTGTGGTTTAAGAAAATGTGTAAAACATTTAAGTAACATTTAACTGCTAGAACTGTATCTCTAGGAAAAGTGCTTACAGATTTATAAAAATGGAGGTCAGGAGATTTACTCACTATCTCTGTAGCTAAGAAAAAGGATGTTTTAAAATGCACAATGGACAGATGATGTGTTGTAGAATTGTATACCTGAATCCTATATAATTTTGTTAACCAATGTCACCCCTATAATTCGATAGTAAAAAATAAAAAAATTTAAATGCACATTGAATTACATAACTCCCTGAATAAGACTTTCTGGAGCCAGTTCTTCCATTTCAGATGGATTTTTCATGGTCCCATGTGTTCTTCTATAAACCACGGAGCCCCTTGTTCCTTAGCTTCTGTCACAGTCGCTTTTTCTTTGTAACTCTCCTGAAAGTACAGATTTTTCCTGCTTTAAAATCTTCTCAAGTGCCCTTTACCTGTCGTACCTCTACCTTATAGGCCTTGTGAATTTATCCATTCATGTGTCACATAAAATTTCACCTCCCCCCAAATCCTTCCTCAACTGCCCATTTCTCCATTAATAACTATATGGCCAATTTTATTTAAGAATTTGTAACTGAATATATGTTTGAATATTGAGTGCATAATTTCCAGGGAAGGTGAGGAGGGGAGGAAGAGCTTTGTTTTCTAGGTGTCATTTGATATATTATTGATTGGACTCCACACTGTGTACCCCACTTCACCAGTCACGCTGTTCCTCTTCTGCAGCTTGTTTTTATGGTTTCATCCTTTTCACTATAATATAAGAAATTTTAAAACAAACACTTCGGATCACTTTTAACTCCTCAGATTACTTATCACAAAGAACAGCTTATAATAGACATTTGATTAATTAATGTTATAGTTTTAAAACTTTCTGCCCTTTTACTTTAGGATATAGGAACATCATGTATACCTTGCCTTCATTATAAGAAATGCTAGGAGCATTTTTAAGGACTCTCACCTATAAAGTAGCTGTATGTACCCCCAAAAGTAAAAATCTGTTCTTATATTATTATTGGCATCATTGTCATTATTTACAATAATTATCTTGGGAAAGAACTTGCCATTTCTGGATAGTCCATAAACCCAAAATAATAATCATAGTAATCGCCGTAATAATGAGCAATATAACCACCATCCATTAAGAGAGTGATTCATGCCAAACCGGTTTGGCTCAGTGGATAGGGCACTAACCATTATCATATTATGTTTAATTATGATGATGGTGGTGAAAATTACTATTTCCAGCTATTGAGTTTATTAGGAACTTAAGAATGAAGGGAGGAAAATGGAAACAAAATTAAAAATTAAAGATTTTTTCAAAATCTCAAGAATTATTTTAAAAAGCTAATTCAAGTTTATATTAATTTAACTCACACTTTTGCCTGATCTTTGATAGAAAGGTAAGTGCATTTTCAAGTTGTTACAAGACTCCTTTCTGTTATTCCTCCCTCCCAAAACATTTTTATTCAATTTCAAATTTAAAAAAATAAATCAGGGGCAATCCTCCCAGAATTGAAAGTCATGGTAAGAGTATCTGATAAGGTTAGAGAGTTGCACTGGCTTCAGCCTTCTAGTAAGCAAGGCATCGTGATGTGACCACAGCACAGGAAAAGGGAAGATGAGCTTCTTGGCTTCTTGGCTTGGCTCTGCAGCCAGTGAGCTGGATGTATTCAGCCGTCTTGTTTGAGAAGAAAACAAAGGAGAATGTTGGACACTCTTGGATGCTGAGAGCCTGTACAGGCATGACATGAAAACCAAAACCATAAAGGAAAATATTGACAGGTTTGGCTATTTTAAAACTTTAAATTTCTCTAATAGTGAGGACAAGGTAAATTAAACCAAAAGAATATTTTATATAGCAGAAAAATATATTATTACTAGAGGCCCAGTGCACAGATTCATGCATGGGTGGGGGTACGGCCTGCCCGGGCCCAATCGGGGTGGATCTGAGATGGGCCTGTCAGGAGGAGGGGACAGCGGGAGGTTGGCCAGCCGGCCCACCCTGATTGGAGTGTGATCAGGGCCTAGCCAGCTGGGGGAGGGGCCGAGGGTGATTGGCTGTCAGACCCTGCCCCCAATTGCGGTGGGGGGTTGATTAGGAGCGGGGCAGTCATGGGGAGGGGCTGTGGTTGGTGGATCAGCCAGCCCCACCCCCAAATTGGCAGGGGGTGATCAAGGATCAGAGGCCGGGGGAGGGGCTGTGGGAGGTTGGCTGGCCAGCCCCACCCCAGATTGGAAGGGGAGGGCAGCATACTTGAGCCGGGCTGTTGGCAGGCAGGCCCTGCCCCCTGGTCAAACTCCCAGTCTAACTCCCACTTGAGGGGACAATTTGCATATTATCCTTTTATAATATAGGCTGTGTTGACACTGCAAAATATGAAGCCAGTGAGAACTGTATCAAACATGCACACAGTCAAACCTCATTAAAGCCTTCTAAACCAACAACAGAGTTGTGAACAATCTGTCCTCGGCTAATTTGTGAGCTTCCTATCCCACTGCTCTCCCACCCCGTCCTCTCCACTGTCAGTTTCTCCTGTGGGGGTGGAGCTGACTGGGGAGAGGGGCCGCAGACTGATTGGGCTGGGGGGGGCCCATCGTGGGTGGGGTTGACTGGGGGGAGGGGCTGTGGGAGGTTGGTTGGCGGCCCCACTCCCCCATCAGGCGGTTTGCTGGCTGCAGTGGGCGTCATAGCAACTGGTCGTTATGGTCATTATGGTGTTCCAGTTGCTGGCTTTTTATATATAGAGATTTGTAATGTGTAATTTTTAAAAATTATCAAAGACCAATGGAAAAGAACACACTAGGGTATGAACTGGCAATTCAGGTAGGAAGGAATGTAAATGACAAAGAAAGTAAAAATAGTCCATTTACTAATAACAAACTAAATAAAAAATAATTAAAATAACGTTTTCACTTATTAGTCTGAACATTTTAAATTGATAAAACAATATGGGAAAATGCACTCCTAGGAAAAATACATATTTCTTCAGATTTTTTGGAATGCATACATTTGGTAAGTTTTACTTTTAGGCATTCACTCTACAGAAATATTCATATAATAATACAATGATATGTGCATAACAATGTTCACTGATGCTTTATTTGTAACAATCAGAAATTGCCTACAGTAGGTATCAGTAGACAACTAGTTAATTCCTAAATATAATAGAATAAAATTGAAGGAATGTTGGCCAGCTCTTATTGATAAGGAGAATTTACATAAAATAATATAGATATACTAGAGGCCTGGTGCACAAAAATTTGTGCACTCGGTGGGGCACACTCCCTCAGCCTGGCCTGTGCCCTCTCGCAGTCTGGGACCCCTCGGGAGATAACGACCTGCTGGCTTAGGCATGCTCCCGGGTGGCAGAGTGCAGGCCCAATCCCTACATGCAGCCCCTGGTCAGGCTCAGAGCAGGTCCGATTGGGGAGTTGGGATGCCTTCCTCTGTCATGAAGAGCAGGGCAGATTGCAATGCCACCCTCAGTCACGCTCAGAGTAGGGCT
>NW_006285997.1:5256157-5259192 GCF_000327345.1 Myotis davidii
GCCTGGCTGGAAGCAGGTTTCTGGGGTTTTGTTTAGCTTCTATATTTGTAACAATGTTTCAAACTGCAAGCTCAGGGGCAGGCAAGGCAGGCGAGGAACGTTGGTTTCCTCGGTCACTGAAGCAAGCAAGCCTCATGTTAGCTTCAAGCTGCCTGGCTGCCGGCCGCCGTCTTGGCTGGCAGGTAATTTGCATGTCTCGCTGATTAGCCAATGGGAAGGGTGGCGGACATACGCTAATTACCATGTTTCTCTTTTATTAGATAGGATTATTGTGTGAAAAGCAAGTTTCAGGACACCATATATTATGATTGCATTATTTAAACTGTATGTGTGACTATCATATATATTGTGTATGCATTTATTGTTGTCTTTAAAATTAGTACATATTACTTATTTAATAATGATAAATATTCCAGAAATTATAGAATCTGAGTGATACATATAACGTCCCTGCTCCCAGCCCAGCCCCTCGTACCACCTTCCTCATCCATGTACAATGTGGAAGAAGGCATGTTGAAAGGCAGTGGGAATGTAACTGGGAGCAAGAGACAACATCACTGCCTCCCTAACTTACAGAGCAGTGAAGACAACGGGTACATGAAATCACAAGTCGCTGTAAATGATGCCACAGTCCTCGCACTGGGAGCACTGGAGAGCTTAACTAGACTTGAGATACTAGAAAAGCCACCAACGTTGACTCCTGGAAGCTGGAGAGGAGTTACTGAAGCAGAGGTGCTATCAGTTACGGCCAGACCAGAGATTTCAAGAAATGCTTGGAGGGTGTCAGGAGCCCACAAAGAGCCTTGCAAGCTATCGAAAGAGTTTCCATGTTACCCTCAGTGCTGTAGAAAATTCCAGAAGGGTTTATGCAGGTCTATACGAGAGAGTAAATGATCAGATTTGCATTTTTTGAAAGATGTACAACCCGGGCCTTGCTTTCCTCTAGTATGGCTGAATGGAGACTTTGTTGACAAAATAACGAGATGTTACATTAGAAATAGTTGTATGCATGTGTGTTTCATTTTAATTACTGGGTTTTCAGAAAATTTAGGAAAGGGAAAAAAACTGTATTTTCGGTCAGTAGTTCTCAAAATATGGTTTGTGGGCCCCTGGGATTCTTTGAGAACCCTGAGGGATTCCTCAGGTAGTCAGGCAGGTTAAAACTATTTTCATAGTAAGCATTTACGTGCTCTTTTCACTGTGCTAATATGTTCTCTGTGCACAAGCAATGGAGGCAAAACTGCTGCATCAACCCTGTGACACAAAGTGGTAGTCCCTTCACTTTCACACACTCGAAATTTAAGAAACTGCCAGTTTCTCATAAGAATGTGTTCAAGATGGCCGTAGAAATAATCTTATTCATTTCAGCCCTAGAGAATCAGTCTTTTTAATAGTCTCTGTAATGACATGGGACGTACGCATAAAATACTCGGCTGCCCACAGAAATAGCAAGGTTGTCTCAAAGAAAAACACTTGTATGATTGCTTCATATGTGAGCTGAAGTAGCCAATTTTTCTATGCAACACCATTTTGACTTGAACGAACAACTGAAACTATAGTTATCCAGACCTGGTTAATTGTCAAACATTTTCTTGTAAATGAGTGAGATGAGTCTGTCACTTTAAGAAAAACAACTGATTAAATAATTAAACTGAAGTTTTCAAACAAAAACTAAAATTTTAGAAAACTTGTGTATGTCACATTGAGCTTGAAAGCTTCCCAATTATTAAAGATTTTTCTGATGGAATCAGTTGATTTCTAACAAATGTGAGTTTTTATATTGTACAGTATTTGAAAGATCTGTATAACAGATTTTTAACAAATGTGGGTTTTTTATGTTGTATAATGAAATGTGTCAGTATTTGAAAGATCAGTGACTCACTCTTGTCCAATGACCAATACATGTTCTATAAACTCACACATGGTAAAATAGACCAAATGTATTTTAATGTAACAGAGAACAAAAATTTGCAGATTACAAATAACTGTAAAGAAACTAATGCTTCTTGAATTTTGGTGTTAGATCAAGGAAAAATATTCACAGTTATTTAAAAAGAAGACTATTTAATACCCTTCCCCTTTTCAATTATATATCCTCTATGAGGCCGGGTTTTATTTTGTTTTGTTTATCAATTACTTGAACTAAATGTATTAGAAAGACTGAAAGCAATAGGAGCTATGAGATGCCAGTGGTCTTTTATTCTAGCCAGACATTAAAGAGAATTGCAAAAATGTAACACAAAGCCATTTTTCTTATAAATGTTTTGTTTTGAAAAATATAGGTTTTTTTCATTAAAAGTGTTATTTACATGGAATGAATTTATTACTTATTTTTAAATAAATTATAAATAAATGTAAAAATATCAAGTTTTCATTTCCAATGATATATATATATATGTATATCCCATCATCGATTTTTAAGAGTAAAGGGGGATTCTGAAACTGAAAAGCTTGCAACGACTGTATTGTAAAATGTAATTGTCTCTAAATAAATTTATTACAGTTAAACGTCTTAGTCTAAAAGCAGAGCCCAGGATAAGGGTTTGTGTGCAGGTAGCTTATTTGATAATGACATCTCAGGAATGCAGGGAATGTGAACACAAAGGGAAAGAAAACCAATGTTATACAGCCGAGCACACCAAGGGACCTTCTGTAGAGCTTTATGACGTACTTCTCAGAACTGTCTGCCCAGGCCATGAGGAGCAGAAAGCATCAGTTAACCAGCTTCCTTCCCTTATTGGTCAAAATTTATCTGACAACTTTGTGATCCTGCGTTTTCTGGTTGTCAGAGCCTCAGTGCTAATCTACTTCCCCTGAGCATCCCACACGATAGTGCCTGAGAAGTTCCAGGACAGGAAGCAAGAGGTACATGGTGGATATCCCAAGGCACAGTGACGCTGGTCGTGTTGTAAGGTTGCTCCTGGACAGATATATGCAAGAAAATGAAACTAGACCACCAACTTACACCATACACAAAAATAAACTCAAAATGGATAAAGGACTTAAATGTACGACAGGAAACCATAAAAATTCTA
>NW_006285997.1:5259538-5266338 GCF_000327345.1 Myotis davidii
GCAGGAGGGAAGGATAAGAGATCAACCGAAGGACTTTATGCATGCATATAAGCATAACCAATGGACATAAGACACTGGGGGGTAGGGGAGGCCAGGGGATTGTCAAGGGCAGAAAAAAAAGGAGACATATGTAATACTCTTTGTAATACTTTAAGCAATAAAACAAATATATATATATAGCTAGGAATATATTTAACCAAGGAGGTCAGAGACCTGTACTAAGAAAATGATGAGACACAGAAGAAATTAGAAAATGATACAAATAAATGCAAGCATGTTATTAACATCATTAAAATGTCCATAATACTTAAAGCAATCTATAGATTCAACTCAATTCCAATGAAAATACCAATGGTATATTTCACAAAACTAGAAAGTGGTGGATATCCCAAGGCACAGTGAAGCTGGTCGTGTTGTAAGGTTGCTCCTGGGTGAAGCTGGTTGGAGCCTGTGTAGACCTGGTTGTTGTACAGGTGTCTGGAGTAGAGAAAAATGGCAAGAGAATATGAACTATCAGGTAGGGAAACCAAGAAAACAACCCTAGTATAATCACATCAAAAATATAAAAGAAACCATCAACAAAACAACAAGAAAGTAGTCACAGCAATCTTGAGGGAAGAGGGGGGAGTTTGTGGTATCATGCTACCCAATATCAAACTATAATACAAGGCTATAGTAATTAAAACAGCATGGTGTTGGCATAAAAACAGACATATAGATCACTAGAAGAGAGTAGAGAGCTCAGAAATAAACCCATGCCCATGTGGTCAATTAATATTTGACAAAGGAGTCAAGAGCACACAGTGCAGTAAAGACAGTTTATTCAATAAATGTGTTGGGAAAATTGAACAGATACAAGAAAAAATAAAATTAGACCACCTTTTTACACCATGTAAAAGAATAAACTCAAAATGGATTAAATACTTAAATATAAGCCTCAAACCCATAAAACTCTTAGAAGAAAACATTGGCTGTAAAATCTCTGATATTTCTCTTAGCAATATTGTTTCTGATATATGTCCTGGGGTGAGGGAAACAAAAGAGAAAATAAACAAATGGTACTATATTAAACTAGAAAGGAAATCAATAAACAAACAATATAATCAACACAACAAAAAAAGACAACCTACTGAATGAAAAATACTAGTCACCCATGATACGTCCACCCTCAGGTGAGCTGTTTCTTTGAGTCTGTTTCCCTATTGGTTGGGATAGGAAAGAGGAGAAGGGAAATGCACAAACACAGAGACGAGACTGCTATTTATTTTTCCGTGGGGAAACTATGAGCTAACTCATACTCAGATGATAATGGTTGGAATATAATATGTCTTCCAAGTACTTATCAGTGGTCTGCAGGTTGGACCTGGGGCTTGAAAAGGATTTCTAGACCTGGATCGTGAGAACTGGGGAGGTCCTCAAGGCCATGAAAGAAGCAGAAAGACCACTGTCTGCATGGTATTGTACTGGGTTTGGAAGTCAGAATTCTGTAGTCTTGCAGTTGTGTTTAGGAACTACTCAATATTTCCATGAGCCTCAGTTTCCCCACCTGTGAAAGGAACAAGTACCCTTCTCCCAAGGGTGCTGTGGGATGGATGCTAGGTTTAAAAGAGCTTTGGAAACAGTAAGGTGCCTATGCAAACAGCAGTTAGAAAAACCCTTCGGGGCCTCTGTGCACATGAGGGTTATTACCATGGATTTGATTGTGCTTAGCTTCACCAAGAGGAGTGTTGAAAGGTAGCAGGTTATGTAATCTATGAGCTTAATTTTATGGCCTTAAGCCAGCTATTTTATAGTTCTCCTAACTCAGACAGCATTTCAAAGAGGAATCTGTTCATGGAAGTAGAGCATGGAGGACTGAGAGAGTCAGTAAGCTTTGACCTACTCATCCTCTCCATGTCAGTCTTCACCTCCCTGCACTGGGAGGTGATGAGCTGGCTCCTCCTATTACTACCTAAGGGCAGGCCAGGCCTCTTCCAGGGAGGGAAGGGGAGCTGAATCCTACTGGTGCTTGCTTGTGACAAACCAAAGGTGAACTCCTACTTTTAGCTGGGTCAGGCCCCCAGACCCCCTCGTCTCACTGTGTATTTGGTGGAATAAGATCCTGAGGGAGATTTTCTCTCAGCAACCGTTTTCTTTATTATAAATGCTTCATTTATTGTAATGTAGTGTGCATGTGTAATTAGGGTGATAATTACAGATTATTGAAAACTTTTTCATTCAAGACATTTTCAAATATGTTCAAAATAGAGACTAGGTGACATTTCCCATATACGCATCACCCAGCTTCTACTATTAAGGGCTGATGCTGGTTTTGCTTCATTTATACCCTCACTCAATACCCTCTCCTATCACTTACTCCCTAGCTTTAATTTAAATCCTAGACATAATCTCATTTGGTCCATAAATAGTTCCATATCTATCTCTTAAAGATAGGGACTCTAAACTGAACATTTTTATTGGTCTGTACTGGACTGGACTCCATGGAATTTGCTTGAGGCAAATGAGCTTTCCATAGATTATAGCTGAATGCCATAGTTAGAAGAAAAAAAAACACTTAATAAGTATTTGCAGCCCACTAAGTTTTAGACTGTTCAATAAAATTCTTACAACTTGAGTATGAACTACTTTATAGGATTCACACAATGAGCTGATTCAAGAGCAAGAAGCTGGGAACCTGAGGCCCTGGACTAGGGCGACACGGCCGTCGCCTCAAAGCTGGTGGTGCCTGGGCTGGAGCGTGGCGGGCGTCTCGGAGCAGAAGGAGGTCAAGACACTGATGCTTAAAGAGGATTCTCATGTCAAAACACGTGGGAAGCACAGAGGTTATCATGGACTTTATGAATAAGCACTGAGGGAAAATGTCTGTAGCCCGAAGTCCTCCATCACCAAAAAGCTAGGAAGCAGGGGGAAAATAGAAAGCCTGTGTATGTGTGTGTGTGTGTGTGTGTGTGTGTGTGTACAGATATATGCACATAAATATATACATATGCACACATACACACCTATATACAGATATATGCACCTACACATATAACCCATACATGTATACATCCATAAAAACCTGCATATATATGTGCACACATATACATAAATACATATGTACACACACATATGAAGCAGTTAGGCACATGGTTCTAAAAGGAACAGAAGCAAGGAAAAGGAAGAAGCAGCAGACACCTGGTTTTCAGATGGGACGGAGCTCGCAGCAGTATCTCAGAAAGCCTGTGTAGGTTTGATGCTCCTCAGAGGAAATTAGAGTGAGGTGTTCCAAAGTCTGAAAAATGTCACCCAAATATTAACAGTGATGCTCATTGGGTGTCAAAGATGCTGAGCAGTTTACTTGCTTCTTTAACCTTCTGTTCTGTTTCTTATTTTCTAATCATTATGCATCATTTAGGTAATGATGTGTCCATATGGGTTCATCCATTGTAACCATGTACCACTCTGATGGGAGATGACGATAAATGAGGGAGGCTGTGCATGTTCAGGAGCAGGAACTCTATGGGAAATCTCTGTAACTTCCACTCAATTTTCCTCTGAACTTAAAATTGCTCTAAAGAATAAATATTAAAAATGATTGCACAGAATTTTTTATATTTTTTTTGGGGGGGGGGACCCTAGTTAACAGGATCATATAGGTTTCAAGTGCACATTTCTATGGTACATGATCTGTATATTGCATATGTGCCCATCACCCAAAGTCAAATCATCTTCCGTCAGCATATATTTGGTCCCATTTATCTCCTTTGGTAACCTCTATAATGTTGTCCGTGTCTTATGAGTTTCAGTTTTATAACCCACATACAAGTGAAATCATATGGTTCTTTGATTTTCCCGATTGACTTATTTCACTTCGCATAATATTCCCAAGGTCCAGCCATGTTGTTGCAAATGCTGGAAAAAGCAAAGTTGCATTTTATTCTGTCCCACTCATACTTAGAGCAAGAAGCTCTATCACTCAACACCGTCTAAAGGTGGGCTTAGAGATCCCCCTGCACCTGGGATCTCAGAGGTTTCCCTGCTTTCCTGTTTGATGCCTGCTTGCAATAATCCTAATCTAGCCCAGAGATCCAAGAGGATGCTGACACCAGCCCCTCAAAAGAAGTTGGGGGGCATGGGAATAAGTCAGACCCGTTGGCTTTCTCCTAGAAGAAGTCTCACTTCTGGCCACCATGTGGACCTGATTCCCCTCTGGAGAGAAGGGCCGCTGCTCCTGTCCTGTGACTGCCGGGATTTTTATGCCTAATAAAGGCGTCATTAGCACACAGGTCTGGTTGGGCCTTGTACGGAATGGCTAGGAAATCTAGAGGTTTGGTATACCTTATATTAAAATGTGCACACTCCTCCATCTGTGCTTTAAATAAAATGGAAAAATAATGAAAACGTGTCTTTCTCTATTGTGCGTCCTCACAACTGAGAAACAAGTTGAAGGCATCTTCACATAGATGTGGCTTTATTTCATGAAAAGGAGCAAAAGAGTTAAGTCAAATTCCATTGATATGGACCCTTTCTTCTGGAAACCATCGCTGACATTAAAAGGGGATTCTAGAGAGATAGGTTGTTTCAAAGACACAGTTGATACATTGCTAGCTGCACTTTAACAAGAGCCGCAGGCAGCCATAAGAGATTAAGCAACTAGAAATGGCCTGAGCAAGGACTGCACTCTAGGTCTCACCGAGCACTGCCGTTAGAGCCTGCTGGTGCCTGCATTTGGTTTCCTTGAATGGTTTGCCTCTCGGGCTGAGAAAGAGGATACTTTCCCATTGACTTTTACTTGCACCTCCTCATTAACTCTTCAACTTGAAAATAAAAGAAAATTGGCAATCTCTGAAAACACTCTGTGTGGGCTTTTGCGTGGTACTTACAGGATGCCTGAATTAGTCCCGAGGATTCTTGGCTGGCAATCTTTATTACATCTATTGTTAACTCATCAGTAGACCAAAACTGCATAGACCAAGTTTTCCACTCAATAATTAGTCAATAGTTTCATTTGGTTGGTTTCTTCTATTAACTAATTGCAGCCTTCAAACAAAGGATATCACTGCCTAACAGAAGAAAAGGTAAGATCATCAAAAGCTATTTTTAGAGACGACTGAAGAGAGAAAAAATCCAGATAGCAAAGAAATCATGCTGCTAAGATTAGGGACACAGTGATTCCACAGCTTGGAATCTTGAACTTAACCTTTAATACTGTGAGGCCTTCTCTAAGTTGCACAAATATGGAGTTAGGGATATCAACAACGTAGAAGGAATTTTATAAACAATCCACTCAAACTCCTCAGCTTACAAGTGAAAACTTAAAGTCTGGAGATTAAAATCACTTGCCCAAAGTCTCAGAACAGAACTGAAGTCCCTCTAAGATTCTTTGAAACTGTTAGTATAGAGTTCTATATTTTAATCACATAAAATAAAGTATAAAGAAAAATAATCTTACACTTATTTGAACATACAATAATTTTAAAGCATAATACTTAGTCATTAATGTACAGTAGTTTTAAGAGGTAGCACTGGTTATTATGAATATCAAACCAGAATTTCTGTGTTTTATATATTTTATTGTTTCTGTGGCACCCATCGTCATGCTTGGACCGTGTAGAATTTACAAAGGCATCCTCACCATCACTCAGTAGCCACTGACAACCTCAAGATGGCAACTTAGGCCTTTGAGACGCAAATGAGCAGAGAGCTCTCTGCCAAGCCTTGAAGGAAGCACAACATGATCCCAAAATACCCAAGTTGGCTAAATCCAAAGTATATTTTTTGGTTCTATGCCCATTACATTTTGACTGATACAGTTTGTGAAGAAAGACTAGATTTGCTTTCCTTTTTTTTTTTTTTAGTTCTAGTCGAAGAGGGAACACAAGAAACCAAGTTTAGGAGAAAAACTGCTTTCATAATATCAAGTATAAGCCACAAACAGGCTTTCTTAATAAAAGCTTTAAAATGTGAAGAGCTCAGCCAGCGTGGCTCAGTGGTTGAGCATCACCTATGAACCAGGAGGTCACGGTTCAATCCCCAGTCAGGATACATGCCCGGGTTGTGGCAGATCCCCAGTGTGGGACATACAGGAGGCAGCTGATCAATGATTCCCTCTCATCATTGATGTTTTTATCTCTCTCTCTCTAAAAATCAATAAAAACATATTTTTAAAAAAGACACAAGAAAAGTAAGCATGTATTCTATTAAACATTTCAATAAATATGCAAATAATTCAGCATTTTTAAACATATTGCTTGTATATGTGAAAATACAAAAATTTTCATGCTTTGAATATTTTATCCTGAGAAGATATTTAAGGGACACTTTGTTCTAAAAGTTTCAAAAGTAAAACACACACACACACACACAGTATATCAGGATTTCTGCCAAAAATTAACATTTGCACTGTCCTAACAATGTCAAACAGTAAAAAGACAAACATGATCACATATATATTGTAAAAACAGCACTGAAAAAGAACAACGGAAAATGCACTACCTATGTCTTTGTTTTATGTTCAATGCTTTTGGTGAGTTCAGCAGATGAATGTAAATAGTGATAACTTGTTTCCAAGCAGTCAGCTTCTCAGTGGCTCATCACTAATCACACAAGTCCTAAGTTCTAATGCCGGGAGCCGGTCCATCCTTGCTGTTTCAAGGGACCTGGCATATATGGCATACTGTTCTTGATGTGTTTGCTCACCTTCTTGGCGCTGTGTTTTAACCAAGGTCACCTCTCCTAGAAAGGTTGTTTCCCCAGGTAGGGATTTTCCCCTGAAGTTAGGGAGGGAATAAAACCTCTTAACCCCTTCCCCAGCAGAA
>NW_006285997.1:5266437-5270281 GCF_000327345.1 Myotis davidii
AAAGATCCTGGACAGAACCTGGCTACAGAACTTGGTTGGAGAACCTAGACAGAACCTGGCTGAAGAACCCTACTACAGAACCTGGCGACCGAACCTGGCTGGAGAACCTAACCCGAACCTGGCAGGAGAACCTAGCGAGAGAACATGGCCACAGAAGCTGGCTGGAGATCCTAACCAGAACTTCCCTGGAGATCCTGACTAAAACTTGGCTAGAGATCCTGGCTAGGCTGCTGATCAACTGAACGCTGTCTCCGTGTCATTCCTTCTTCGCCGACTCCATCCACACCTTTGGGGACCCCTGGACCTACTGGGGTTGGACCCCAGCATTCTAAGTATTTGGAAGAAAAACTACAGATGACTCTTTACTCCTCCCTGATCCCTTTACCTAACCTCTAGGTCACTCATCATATTACTTGTTAATATCCTGCTTTCCAAAATAAAAGCAGGTGAACACAAGTTTGTTAAGTGTCACTTGACCAAATAAGTTTTAAAATAGATAAAACATTTTCGCCCTGGCAAGTGTTACTCAGTTGATTGGGCATCGTCCCCTGCACCGAAGTGTGGCCAGTTCAACTCCTGGTCAGGGCACTTGCCCTAGTTGCAGGCTCGATCCCCCATAGGAGGTATGCTCTCACCCTCTCCCCTCCTTTCTCTCTAAAAATCAAGTTTCAAAAACAAAATAAAAATAGATAAAACTCAAATTATCACAACACAAGCCTCAGTTTTCACATTCATTGAAACATTTTAGCATTACTCAAAGATGAAAATTGGAAATGTGTGTGCTTATTCGGAAAAAAACCACTGAATTTATTCTCCAGAAATAAAAGCAGACTTATGATGACAAGTTATATTCTAAACTTCAATAAAAGCTGTTTGGACAAACTATTTGATGAATACTTGCCCCCATTAAACAGCAAGATATCTGTTGCATTAAAGAAGTCAGAAATTGAGTCACTTCTTTCAGTTGCTTTCAGTTGCTAGAA
Source organism: Myotis davidii (assembly GCF_000327345.1). Taxonomy (NCBI): domain Eukaryota; kingdom Metazoa; phylum Chordata; class Mammalia; order Chiroptera; family Vespertilionidae; genus Myotis; species Myotis davidii. The sequence continues at coordinate 5,267,421 of NW_006285997.1, forward strand.
TACTGGCAATCCCCATAAATATATTTAATGTACCTTGGAGCTTCCCAGCATGTAATTGATGGGATCATATCTTTGAACTACATACACTGAGATTATTTCTGCACACATGATCACTTTCTGCCTATCATACAGAAGCAACATGCTGAAAAGAGCTAATCCACCATAAATTGCCACTGACTACAGCATGGCACCAGGCACAGTGGTAGGTGGAGGGAACATGGATCCCAGTGAGGATACAAAGACTAGGTCCAAGCCAACTCCCAGCAATGCTCCCATGTTCAGAAACTTCTCGCTGGCATGCACATGACCACAGTGGAGAGGCCTCCTATGATGCCTGCTGTGTACTTTGCAGCTCTAATGAAAAGAGCTCCCCCTAATATCATCAGAAGAGCCACCATCACACCAGAATGTAGTAATCAAACAAGATGCTTTGGGCTTAACCTCTAGTCATATGGTAATGACCAGCATTCCAACACCAATCTATGGCTGCAAAGGTTGCACCAAGTGTTACCCAAGAGTCTCTCTTCATGAGTTAATGAGAACAGGAGTTCTGCCCACTATCAAGGCAGACAAAGCTATGAAACCAATACTTCTGCCCTGGCTGGTGTGGCTCAGTTGGTTGGAGCATCATTCTGTGCACTGAAGGGTCACAGGTTCTATTCCCTGTCAGGGCACATACCCAGGTTGGGGGTTTAATTCCAAGTAGGCGCGCATATGGGAGGCAACCTATGGATGTTCTCTCACATAGGTGCTTCTCTCTCTCCTTCTTCTTTCTTCTCTCTTTGAAATCAATAGAAATGTATACTTGGGTGAGGATTTAAAGAAAAAAAAAAAGCTGCCCTAGCTGGTTTGGCTCAATGAGTGTCAGCCTGTGGACTGAAGGGTCCTGGGTTTGATTCTGATCAAGGGCACATGCCCAGGTTGCAGGCTCAACCTCCAGTAGGAAGGTGCAGGAGGTATAGCCAATCAGTGATTCTCTCTCATCATTGATGTTTCTATCTTTCTCTCTCCCTCTCCTTTCCTCTCTGAAATAAATAAAAATACATTTTTTTAAAAAGCACAAAAAACTTCCTAATAAGTACACATAGATAGAATGAATTCTACCCATCCTATCCTGAGGCCAAATTACAACCTTTTCAATAGTTCCAATCTCATGAAACATTCCAAGTCATAGTAGCTCCAAGACCAACAGCCTCTCCAGCAGCAAACCATTTTCCCATCTGATCAATTTTAAGTATTTTTTTCCATGATGGTTCCAATGGTGCCTCCTTGAGTCCTTGGCCAGTTTTCTTATGCCAGATCCCAGTTCTTGTCTTGGTGTCATATTTCTTGCTGGGTGTTAAGAGTCATTGATTCTTTGTGATGGAATTCTTCACAAGAGAAGGAAAGCTGGGTTCAACACCTTGGAAGGTGGTGTCAAGAGAAACACAAGTGTTTTGGTCAGCATGGCGGTGCCTCAGTTTTACCAAGCAGATCTGAAATACTTAGCCCCAGGTCACCTCAACGGCCCAGTTGCCTTTCGGGCTAGTGAAATGCGGACATGTACACCCTGGCCTTCCATCACCTCTTATTTTCTCTCCTTCCTTTTTTTGTTTTTTTTTTTAATTGGTCCTACTGTGCTGCTTAGGATCCCAACTAACTGAGAAAAAGAGGCAGGGATACTGGGCATTCTGTCTTTTCTCAGGTAACTAAGGAATTGTCCCTCACATTGCACATTTATGTGTATCTGTTTAGGCAAATACCTGGGGAGAATACATGCTGCTACAGTGACACCATCATCGGCTGTCCCGCCCCCTTCTTGGTCACAGCAGCTGCTGCCACCAAGCAACTCCATTTGGTCTGCCTTACTATTGGGTTGGATCTTGCATACATGATATTAAACACTTTAAAAAATATTGGTTCATTGAGTTTTGCAGATCTTCCAAAAGTTGATATATTCCAGGCTGTAATATTTAAAAACCCAAATTAATTAAAATCACCAGCAATCTTACAAAGAGTATTTTGAAAGTAGTGTTAACCTCACAAGGCCCTAACAGGATTTCACAGGGGTCTGTAAACCACTTTGAGAGCAATTGCCTTAAGTCATATAGTTATATTTAATTCACCATCTCTGAGGTTTCAGCTCTTCCATGCCTGCCAATTTTTCTGTACCATAAACAAGAAACCTTTTCTGTCACCAAAGAAACATGCTACAGTGAAGAATTACAAAGAGCTACCAATAATCTCAACAACGTCTTCAAGCAAGCATGAACTTACTGCACCCTCACTATGGGCCAGGCAACAGCCCAGTGAGTAGGAAAAAATGAATTAAACTCATGAATAGAATAGTTTTATTGGCTTCTATTTGAGATTCAACTTTGTTCCTCTCAAATGGTCCAGTAACTATTGTTCATTAAATAATTTACACTTGTGTTTTAAAACTACAAGTTGCCAAGGACTACATGAAAACTCTCTGAATTATTTGCAACTTTTCTGTAAATCAAAAATTATCTAAAATAAAAGTTTTATTTTTAAATTAATTGATACAGTTATAGAGAAATACATATATTTTTTTCTCCCCAGTTTCCACTATGAATGGTGTAAAGACTCAAATATAGCTCTGGCATATAGATTTTACTTCTGGAGAGAACACCAAACTGACTAGCACATATATGGTCCCTATTTCAAATCCCTAGGAGAGAAATTTTGATCAGCCCAGATAGAGTCAAATGTTTACCCTTACTTCATTCAACTAGGGCCACTGTTGCAGGGTCATGTTGTACAAATTTGGCTGCCAAGTGTGCAGCTATGTGGGTGTGAGAAGCGTTCTTAATCAAAGTAACATGACCTGAAAAGATACCTCAAAATTGTCTGCCATATAT
>NW_006285997.1:5270314-5271765 GCF_000327345.1 Myotis davidii
GATAAAATGTAGTCCAAAATACCAAAAGAAAAGAAAACAAAAATACAAATAGAAAAAAGCATACATATCAAATAAATGTCTTCTTATATAAAAGGCTAATATGCAAAGTGTCCCCTTGGGAGTTTGACCGGGAGACCGGGAGTTCAACAGGGAGACCCAGAGTTCAATAGCTCGCTATGATGTGCACTGACCACCAGGGGGTGGCATGGAACAAAGGAAGGCCTGGCCAGCAGCAGGAAGGCCCCAATCAGCCCTGATCACCAGCCAGGCCTAGGGACCGTACCCATGCACTAATTTCATGCACCAGGCCTCTAGTTAAACAAAAATGGTTGCTATTCCTCATTAAAAGATTAAGGTCAGAGGAACTTGTACCTTTTGCTCTAGTAGGTAGGTGGAGTTTAGTTATTTACCATCCACAGCTCTGTACTGTCCTAAACTTCTGGGGGCAGCCCTGGGCTCACTCTAGGGGGGGTGGGCATTCTTGAAGCTTCGCTCACTAGGCTTGAGATTAGGGAAAGCACCTCTCTCCATGAGAGGGGGAAGACATCAGAGCATCCCCCTGAAAACTCTCTGTACACAAATCCACTCTAGAATTTCCAACCACTAAAAAGTCACAAAAATCTTATTGGTCCCCTACCTCTTTTCTAGGATGCTTAGGTGATCAGTCCTTTACTTTGGAATGTGGGAGTGAAAAGCAGCTACTGCCTTGGGGTTACAGACTAAACTGAGATTTTCATTTCTTCAAGTATAGTATATACATATGTATAGTATTTTATATGCTCATTCAGAACTAAGGGTCATTATTTATCAAACTATGCTTAATGAACAAGGTCAGTTGGAAATCTCCCAAAACTCATAATAATCTGAGTGTTTAAAAGACTAATTACCAAAAATTTATATGAAATAAAAAATGACCCCGAATAGCTGCAGCAATACTGCGAAAGAACAAAGTTGGAGGGATCACAATACCAGATATCAAGTTATATTACAAAGCCACTGTTCTCAAAAACAGCCTCGTACTGGCACAAAGAACAGACATATAGAACAGAACAGAGAACCCAGAAATCAACCCAAGCCATTATGCTCAATCAATATTTGACAAAGGAGGCAAGAGCATACAATGGAGTCAAGAGAGTCACGTCAATAAATGGTGTTGGAAAAATTGGACAGATACATGCAAAAAAATGAAACTAGGCCACCAACTTATACCATATACAAAAATAAACCCAAAGTGGATAAAAGACTTAAATGTAAGATGGGAAATAGTAAAAATCCTAAGAGAAACTATAGGCAGCAAAATATCAGACATATGTCATAGTGAGATCTTTACCAATACAGCTCCTAGGGCAATGGAGACTAAGAAGAAAATAAACAAATGGGACTACATCAAAATACAAAGCTTCTGCCCAGCAAAAGAAACCATCAACAAAACAACAAGAAATGAGAGCATG
>NW_006285997.1:5271864-5293944 GCF_000327345.1 Myotis davidii
ATGCAGACTGGTGCAGCCACTGTGGAGAACAGTATGGAGTTTCCTCAAAAAGTTAAAAATGCAACTCCCATTTGACCCAGTAATCCTGCTCCTAGGAATATATCCCAGGAAATCAGAAACATCCATCAGAACAAACGTATGGTTTCCTATATTCAAATTTAAATAGCTAGAATTTGGAAATAGCCTAAGTGCCCATCAGCTGATAAGTGGATTAAAATGGTGGTACACCTACACAATGGAATACTATGCTGCTATGAAAAAGAAAGAACTCTTACCATTTGCAACAGCATGGGTGGACCTGGAGAGCATCATGCTAAGTGAAATAAGCCAGTCAGAGAAAGATAAGTATTACCTGATCTCACTCATTTGTAGAATGTAATGAATAACATAAACTGTGATGAACAAAAATAGATCCAGAAACATAGAAGCATCAAACAGACTATCAAACCTCAGAGGAAAGGTGGATTTAAGCCCGATTTAAGCCTGAAAAGAATGACACATTTTATATCAGAACTTCAATATAAAGTTCTATATTTCCATTGCAAAGTGCAGAATAGAATTCAACTTAGAATCCCCTAACTGGGAGCAATATTTTGTTTTATATACTTTCTGATGAGAGAGAGAGAGAGAGAGAGAGGGAGGGAGAAATTGATCTGTTGTTCCACTTATTTATGCATTCATTGATTGATTCTTGTACGTACACTGGCCAGGCATTGAACCCACAACCTTGGCACATAGGGATGATTTTCTAACCAACTGAGCTACCCAGCCAGGGCTTATATACTTTTATATTTTATAAAAGAAAACAGCTGCTCACTAATTTAGGAAATTCCTAACCTAACAATTTTTGTACAACAATTTTTCAACTTAGTGCAATTACACCCTAGATATTTGTAGAATTATGGCATTCTGGCATAATGACATAAACAGGTACCATAGTATTGTACTGAGCTCAGTAAAAAATGTCTACTTATTAACTGTAAAAAATTGCAAATAAAAAAAGAATTGAAATACTATTTTTTATCTACACCTTTAGAAGAATGATCCCATTGCTAATAGAAATATTAATGTATATTAAACTGAAACTGGTAAAAGCTTTTTGGAAGGTAGTATCCAAATATATGTGTATACATTTGTGTACATGTAAGTGTGGATTATATATGTGCATATGTGTGTATAGATACAGTCTCTAATAATATTTTATTCACTTGGATCCAGCAATTCTTCCTATGGGATTATAACATATGTTCATATCATGATCATTTTATTGTCAAAACAAATACCAAAAAATAACCCAGAAATATAGTTGACCCAACAGAAGGTAAACTCAGGGCCTAAGAGAAATATGTGAGGTCATGCATCGGATAGACCGGCCCCGGGGAGCCTTGAAAACACAGGCAGCGCTCACTGCACCTTTCACCTTGCCTGAGAGCCCCTGGGAGCAAACTTTTTAAGAAGGGGATCTGGGAAGAGCCTTTAAGAAAGGTGATATAGTGGGGATGGGAAGCTTTTGAAGTAGGCTAAAGAAAAAATCATGGATTGTGCAAAGATCTATCTAAAATTTGTTTACAGCAGCCTTTTCCACGTCAACCCCACCAAAAGACAGCCCAGGAAGCACAATTATTTTTAAGCATTTTATTTTTTCTTTATTATTTTTTAATATATTTTTATTGATTTTAGAGAGAAGGAAGAGGGGGAGAGTGAGGAACATCAATGATTAGAGAGAATCATCGATCAGCTGCCTCCTGCATGGCCCCTACTGGGGATCAAGCCTGAAACCCAGGCATGTGCCCTGCCTGGGAATAGAACTGTGACCCCCTGGTTCATAGGTTGACACTAAACCACTGAGCCACACTGGCCAGGCAGGAAGTACATTTTTATTCAAGAACCATCCAAAGATAATATGCATAGTAGGAGGAGGTCAGAGCCAGAATAGACATATGACATATGACATGTTTACAAAATGGAAAAAGTTGTGGGGAGGAAAAGTAAATCCCTTACTCTCTAGGATCCTTTATAACTACCCTTCCACTGGTAGAGGAAAAAAGTTCATCTCAATCTCGTTTAGTAGTTTCCAAGCTTGTCCGCTCATTAGATCACCTGTGATCTTAGAAACTTCTGAAGACCAGAACCCACCCTTGCTTGGCTGGGACCCAGGCAGTAGTAGTGTTAGAGCCCCTATGTGGACAAGTTTGAGAATTATCTGGGTATCTCCAGTCTCAGTCAGAGGTTCTCAAAGTTAAGCATCAGCAAAATCCCCTGGAGGCTTAAAACACCAATTACGGGGGCCCCATCCTGTTTCTGATTCAGCAGGCATGGGGTGAAGCCTGAGAATTTGCTGGTGGCCAAGGCTTATGTCTACAGGTATTGAACGTGGGATCGATCCTGGACTCACTGCAAACCCATTGAACCCTGCCCTGCCTTTGTTTGCAAAGGATCACTTGCCCCATGGTCAGAACCTCTACATGGCCATGCCGCTCTGCCCTTTAGCTCTGCCTGGGGCCCGCACAAAGGGCTTCTCTATGAGCCTGAACAGGGAGGAACGCTAAGCCTCTGTGCCTAAGGTTCCTCCCAGCTTGAGTCCTAGAACAGAGAAATTAAAGCACCCCGGGATTTTAAAGAACCACCAGACTAGAGGGGTCCCCTTCAGTGTTGCCAGGGCCCTCAGATAGAGAAGCAGGCAGAAGCCAGGATTGGATGGTTGTGCCATGCTCTCTCATAGCAACTGGGCTATGGTTGCTCTCTTTTCTGGTTCATCTCCCTCATCAAATCTGGCTTTACTTCTGGCTGACAGGTTCTGATATATTCCTGTATCCTTTAGGCAGAGTTCCTCTGGCCTGACCGTCAGACCAGTGTAGAGTCTAGGGATGCATGCATCTCAATCACCTGTGCTGCTAACTGGACAGCAGATTGCCTGGCCTTATCCCAGACCTACAGGGTCAGGAACTCTAGGGAGGAGACACTATCAGAGATACCCAGAAAATTCTTACATGCAGTAAATCGGTAGTGGAGTGAGCCCTTGGGACTGTGCTCTTTAAATGATTCCGTCTACCCCTGATACCATGCAGTGGCATTCACATAGGCTAAGAGCACACATTGCATTTCTCCACCATGACACAAATAAATGTTTGTAGAATGAAGGAAGAAACAACACATGTGACAGTTCATGTTCTGCAATGAAGCTTCTATAATTTAAAAAAAATAGCTCTCATGTCGGTAGTACTTTTCGTGTGCCAGGCCCTGTTCCAAACACTTCGCATAGGATACTCATTTAAACCTCTTAATTTTAAAAGTTTCCCATTTCACAGAAGTACAGGCACAAAGAGATGATGAGACTCACCCACGGTCACAGAGGCAGAGCCTGAGGCAGGGGCTGAAGCCAGGAAATCAGTTTCAGAATATGGGTGGTCAGCCCCCTCCTCTTTGCCTCCTTGAACATGCATTTCAGGAGATTCTGGGCTCAGCCCAGACCCTCTTTCAAAAGCACACATTGCTGTCCTCCCGAATCGAGTCAAACCAGAAGACCAGGTACAAACATTTCTGAAGGGAGAAACCCCCTTATATGCTAAGACATGTTTTCTCAAGCATGTTTTGTCTGTGAAAAAATTAGTAGGTGGATAGATTGAGATAACTTCCTTTTTATTTGAAAACCACACACACACACACACACACACACACACACACACAAACAAAACAAAACAAAAAACCCACGACTTAGTTTTAGTTTGCTTCCTTATGCACTTAATATTATGTTGAATCTGGGTGAAATTTTGATACTACAAGTCATAATAAATTTAATAGGTAAATAAACACTCAAACTGCAAGCTTTACTCTGTAGTCAGGGTTGGGTGTAAACATGAGAAGGTTTAGTGAAATTGTTATTGTACCTACCCGTTTGTATTTCAAGATTGTAGAAATTCTACTTAAATAAAACAGTATAATGAACATAATGCTAAATTATGCCATATAATCTTCCTCTGCAACATGCAAAAATTGAAGGGCATTCCACTGTCAATGATGGGTAGGTTAAATAATTTGTACTTTTCTAACAAAACCAGAGAGTCCATTTTGCTTGTTAAAATGCATAGTGATTTACAATAGTCAAAACTACACTTGGCAGCAAGTTATGTTGAAGACAAGATAGGTAGGAAATATTTTCTTGATTAGATAATGGTTGGCTGAGATTCCTTCCAGCTTTTGTGAAACAAAAGTTAGCAATTGAAAGCATATCAGATGATGCATCAATTTTCCATAAACAGACGACAATGCAACCTACTTTATTGAAAAACCTTTATGTGGAGCTAGATTTAATCTCTCAATTTGAGAAGCAGTGCCATGAAATAAGATGTCTGCATGCAAAATCTCCAGATTTCCAATGTAAATATAAAACAGAGAAGGGCTTTGTTCCCTTGGGGATGGCACCTATCTTGGATTCATTTTTTTCTCTGATGTTCTTGCATGGTTTTATCAGTGGCTCCAGGGAAGTGAAACAGCAGTTTGCTTCCTTAAGAACAAAGACTGGAAGAATTTTTAAAAATAACACATTAAAAGTATTTTCCCTACTGGTTTTTTTTATTTGTTATGGATTTCCTGAGGAGTAATTACTGTTTCAAGTAATGTGTCTTTTAATGATTTTAATGTTTAAAGTGGCAACTAAATGTGACCTGAGTTTACGCTTCGTTTTCTAATTTTTGTTTTCTTAAATAAGATATGAAAATGTTTCTTCACATAGGCAACTTTTATCTACATAATTTGGAAAAGAGGATGAACTTAAAAAATATAGAGCCAATGATATATTTCTCATAAATAGCTAACTACTTCCCCTCCAATCCCTTCTCCCTTCCCAAAAAATAGGCCTTTATCGGCATCTTTAAATTTAGTTGGTAATTAAGTATTTAGCACATGGTATGTGTTTGATAAATGAATGAATGGCAAATAAGACACAGTGCTATGATCAAGGCCCAGCAATGTAGTTGTGCATAACTAGTATATCCAGCTAAATAACACCCAGGGGAAAAACACATCCGCTCCTGCATGGGCACCTTATTGGCTCTATGGCAACCATGTTCGTTTCTTCTATTTGCTCCTATAACAAAACAGTCCTTTTATGTTCTGTAATATAGCTATTAACTGATTTCTGTTTTATACTATCAAATGTTTCCGTTTTACCTACATATTTAAAGCAATATCACAAAAATGTCAATATTGTTTCACAGTCATTTTGCTGAAGCCATCTCTCTCTATTTATTTGTGTTTTAACTGGCAATCTTAAGTAACGTAAGCATAATTTCTTGCCAAAGCAGTATTAGCCATGCAACAGGTTAACTATCAGGTGTACCTACTGTTTATTCTAAATACTGTTTCCCATGTAGAGGAAGCAGGCATTCTTGTAGAAACCGCCCACACCAGATCTTATTCCTGCAGCTGGAAATGTACAAGAGAAGCCCGGACCATCTTGAGATTGTGTTAAAAGGACATCTGAAGAGGCTTCTCTTGCTAAAAATGGGACAACATCAGCATCAAAAAGCATCAATTTTTTGGGAGGGGAGAGAGGCACAAAAACATGCAGTCATTGCATCTACATAGACCACAGTTGATCTGTAAATAAAGAGGCAAATTTCTTTCTTTCTTTCCCACCTGTATGCCTCCCCACCCCACTTTTCTTTCCTTATTGCATTGACCTGTAACTCCACTAAAATATTTAAATAGAAACCGTGCTTTTTTTTTCAATCTTTGGGTAAAAGCATCCAATCTTTCATTAAGACACAATAATTAGAAGTATTAGCTGTGCCCTAGCTGGTTTAGCTCAGTGGATAGAGCATCAGCCTGTGGACTGAAGGGTCCCAGGTTCAATTATGGACAAGGGCACATGCCTGGGTTGCAGGTTTGATTTCCAGTAGGGGGCATGCAGGGGGCAAGCAATCAATGATGGTCTTTCATCGTTGATGTTTCTATCTCTCCCTCTCCCTTCCTCTATGAAATCAATAAAAGGATATATATCCTATGTAATAAAAGGGTAATATGCAAATTGACCCTAACAGCAGAACGACTGGGAATGGCTAGTCACTATGACACACAGTGACCACCAGGGGGCAGACATTCAATGCAGGAGCTGCCCCCTGGTGGTCAGTGCGCTCCCACAGGGGGAGCTCTGCTCAGCTACAAGCCAGGCTGAAGGCTGCCAGTACAAGAGCCTCCCCCGCCTCCTTAGCAGCACTAAGGATGTCCGACTGCAGCTTAGGCCTGCTTCCTGCTGGCAAGTGGACATCCCCTGAGGGCTCCCGGGCTGCCAGAGGGATGTCTGACTGACAGTTTAGACCCGATCCCCTGGGGAGCGGGTCTAAGCCAGCAGGTGGACATCCCCCGAGGGGTCCCAAACTGCGAGAGGGCACAGGCCGGGCTGAGGGAACCCCCTGAGTGCACAAATTTTTGTGCACTGAGCCTCTAGTATATATATAAAAAGTATTAGCTGTAAGATTTTATTTCTCCTGACTTTCATCATACCCAGAGTTTTATCATGAATGAATCTTAAATTATATTAAATGACTTTTATGCATTTATTGAGATGATCCTATGGTTTTTCTATTATAGTCTGTTGATATGGTGAAGTAAGTCACTTGGCTTTCTAATGCTGAATCTTGCATATCAGGAATTCCCAGCATCTTGTTTAATCTAAAATGCCTATCTTTGATTCCCAGGAAGATGGTATTCAGATTAGCTATAAATACATAATCATTTATAATTAGTTATGATTTATGATACAGGCTTCAAGGTTTAGTCATTCAGTCCTTCAACAAGTATATTGAGATCTACTATTGTCCTGCATTAAGTGGTTAGGGAAATCTGTGCTTGGCTTTCTAATAAGATAATTGATTTAGCTATTTTTTAAAAAAATTCATAAAAGATATATCATAGTTACAGTCACCTTTTTCTGCATTCCCACCAGGTTCACTTCCTTCAGTTCTGCTCTCATGCCGCCATCTCATGGAAGCTTTCCCTGGCAACGCAAGGAAGCACAGTCCTCCTTTTACCCTGACCCTTAGTTGCTGTTCTCACCCCCATTTTTTCCATGACACTTGGAGTATGAATTCCTACTTCCTTAGCCCTACAGTATAATTTAAGCTCCCAATGTTTAAGGCCATTTTCTGCTTTGAGTACTAGGTCCAAAAGCCTAGAATTATACTTGATATGCAGATATGATCAAGTATATGTTGAATGAAGGAAAAACTAAATGAGACTGTACATGTAAAGCATGCGAACTGTATCTGACCCATTAAAATTAGCTATTAATATATTTGCTCTTCATTGTGCTTTCTCATATATTTTTATAATGAATCTATCTGGTCCCAGCAGATGGCACACTCAAACCAGGGTATTTGAGGAGAGTAATAAGTGGATTGTTTCTAAAAGATGACCTGGGGAGAGGAAGTTCTAAGGGAAACAAAAGGGGGAAAGTGATGCCCTTGCAACTAACAACATCAGTTAGGGAGCCCTTGCCACTATAGGTCTGAGGAATAAGAATAGTGTGCGTGATTACGTAATGCAGAAAGGGAAGCTGTAGCTGAGAGAGAGGGTCATCTGACAGGATCAGCAGCCTCTGGTGGGAGAACACCTTCACAGAAGAAATAACTAACCCAACATCACTGCTCTCCAACCACTCAATGAGCCCAGAGACCAGAGGGAAGGGGAATCCCAGTGAGGCACTTTATAAAGACCAGCCTCTCAGGGACACACAGCAGAGTGGAGAAATACAGACCAGATCTGGAGTGGAGCATGGAAACTATCCAGCACCCATAACACACAGACCAAGTGTATGAGTGTTTATGTTCTCAGCATCCAGGAAATGTTACAAAGTGCTACCCTTCTAGGCTACCTTCCTTTTGTCCAATCCTTTCCCTCCTTGACCTACTAGCTCCAGAAGGGCTGCTTGGCTGGGATGTATGCCTTGGGTGAAAATGCTTTGTTCCTCTAAGATACGATGAAGAATAAGTTCATACAGCTGTGGAAGCGCTCTCAGGCTGTTTCCTAACTCTGCTCTCCTAATCCGCGTCTCTTGCCATACAAAATAAAAGAGCTGTGAGTCCCACAGCCTCCCATGTTCGTGCTGCGGTGCAGCATGTCTGTGCATTGTTAAGCAGCTGCCACAATTTCCCCCAGAGGTTGCTACATTTCAGGGCTGGATGAGGTAATGGGGATATTTAGCCCAAGTTAAGCTTGTAAAAGTGCTTTGGGAATCTCTGGAATGAAAAGAACTGTGCATACCCAAAGAGTTTGTTATTAATTACATGATGTATGCCCAGGGTTGGAAAAAGATCTCTGCATGGGTATCTCCCGCTAGTAAATATGGCTACTTCTTTGCAGGGACAAGATTAATCCAAGAACTGAAATGCAGTAAAATAATTTGGCAACGATTATAGGTAGGAAAACTTGAGATTGTTTTTCCTACCTACAAGATGAGAATACTGATGACCATTACATCATCAAGGTTGGGAGAGGATGTCATGGCAGTAACGTGTATAAATTAATTTATGAGGCGTTCGTTTGAAGTGTCAAGTAACATTCTTGGAGTGGTGGCTAGAACATTACAAGGGCCCATGCAATGCAAGGCTGGTTACAAAGCCATCCTCCAGCAAACTAAGTGTAGTGTCTCCCTCTCTCTGGGTTATGTCTTGAAATGCAGCCAGGTATGACTTAATTAATTGAGAGCAATAAGGGGCCTGAAGACAGTGAAACTGAGGAGGGACTTGGACCTTAAAACCAATCCTTCTCTCCTGGGGTGAGACAGGTGGTAGGCAGCTTGACCCAGTTGCTGATGCTTGAAGAAAGTCCAGCCCAGCAGGCAGAGTTTAGTGTCCAAGAGAGAGGCAAGAGACCAGGCCAACAGTAGATTCTAGAGGGTCTAATAATAAGCGGCCTCACGGGGTAAATCAGTAAAACTGACAATGACAGATACATGGATGCTCGCTCAACCAAGAGCCAACATAGATGGCCTAGCAAGGACTGTGGCTGCCTACATGGGGCTCAAGCTCAGATTTTTACAAGCCAGGGACTGTGTAAAGGGCAGGAAATCCATGGAGAAAAATAAGTCAGAGTAGAAAACGGGCCCAAACCGGCCATTATCCAGAATTCCTACATGAAGTATATTTGGAGAAGGCAGTCTGGTTGAAATGTAGTTCTGAGGCTGTGTTTACATAGAACTTTAAATAAGGTTGAAAAAATAATAGTTTTCCATATCACAGAATGTTGTAATTATGGAAGAAAGGGGACTGGAGACTAGAGCCCTACACACACACGCTAACTCCATGCACTACTATCCCCAAACTAGCCATCGTAATTTAATCCCAAAACTGAACAGACAAGCAAGCAGCAAACATGTGGTGTTTCTCAGCTCACTCAGCTCAGCCAAGCACCAGGTGGTGCTACAAGGCCCATCCTAATGTACTTCCTCTGTTTCTGACCTTTTTCACCTGATGTACAATACAAGTTAAAGTCTTACAGAATTATCAGCTTTGCAGTATTCCCTGAAACACAAAACCATGCAAATAGTAAGTGATCAATAAATATCTGAAATTACACACTTGAGCAGAATGATGCATTCAAAACTCTTAGCATCTAATATATTCCACCAACCTTCTCTCTTTATCATTTTCTCCAGTCATCAATGCCTAAAATTCTCTTTTGGTCTGAGGATGTTTCTTGAGCCCTATTCAATCTAGGGATTGTTTTGACTCTGGAGCACCTCAACAAACATTTTTTTAAAATATTTTCTTATTATAATGCAACCTGGGCATGTGCCCTGACCGGGAACCGAACCATGACCTCCTGGTTCATAGGTCAATGCTCAATCACTGAGCCACACTGGTCGAGTTAGGAAAAAATTTTTTACCTCAGCCTTTTTTTTTTTTTCCACAAATTGGGCCAGTTTTGGCTGAAGATTCACATGGTGAGTCTCAAGAAGTTAGAAACCCCAGCTCCCTTTGTTGAGCTTGTTCCTTGTCATAATGACCATTGGCATTTTCCACAGAGTCTTATTGAGCTCCAGTAAGACATCCCAGGACAACCCCAAACCACGATGCCTGGGTATCAGGATTGCCTGTGTAGATCTGATTCTGTAGGGGGCGTATCTGGGCACTGTAAGAGGAACGCAATCAATCAAATTCCCAATGACAACCATTTGGGAATGAAAAAGGTTTCTAAGACTTCCAAGACAATGAATTCTTTTCCTTGAAGCAATGAAGAGAATTTTAATCCATAGAACACAGGTTTTCCCCTCCACTATATTCCATTCTATATGCAAAATTGCGTAGCCATCTACGCAGCTATCTGTTCTCTTTGCTTTGCTACTTCATATGAAAAACCCAGCAATTGGAATGTGATTGTTTGTCACCAGCTTGGCAGAGGCATTCCTTAACACCAGTTCTAACCAAGTGGCTCTGGCCCTGTGTTGTGTGCCAATTTCAGGGATCTGTCTTGAGTGTCAGCTAAATTCATCTTGACCTTAGAACAGCTGTTTTCACTTAATTTTTCAGGGCCATAGAGGGTAAAAAACTTACAGTAAATCTTTGTCCCAAATACAGCTACCTGGCTTCCCAGCACAAAACCGGCAGAATTTCAGCAAATCTCTGGGCGGGAAACTTAGAGAAAATCAGATGCACTGTATGTACACAGAAAGTAAAATTGATTTAGATCAGAAAGATTGCAAGATACATTCTATAATCAAGAACGTTGCCCGCCAAACAGGATATGCCCATCAAGATGCCTTAGAAGCTAAAATTCAGGCAGTCTGAAATAATGTTCTTCAGATTTAAATGCATACAAACCACCTGGGACCTTGTTAAAGTACAATTTCAGATTTAGTGGTGTGGCCTGAACCTCTGCATTCCTAAAAGTGTCCCAGATAACGCTCTTGCTGTAGGTCCAAGAGCTACATTTTGGGTAGGAAGGCCCAATAGCCACAGGCCTCTGAGTCAAATTCAGTAGACGGGTTATCAGAACTCCTCACGTAGACTGGGATGTTTTGCAATTGCCAGTAAATAAAGGTAAAGTTAAGATTATTTCAAACTTGGAATAAAAATTGAATCTGTTTCTTCGGTAATTTTTCATTCAAGCTCTCACAGTGGTCTTTTTTGTTTTGTTTTGTTTTGTTTTTATTAGGAAAAGGGAGCTCAGGTTCAACGATGTTATCACTTCCAGCCTTTATGTGTTCAAATGAAGAGTTGGATTTTAGTAGGAACTAGGTGCATGCTCCGCTAGGTACCTCTGCCATATTCTGTTCCCCAGATCTCCTCAGTTTCTGATGACACCTTGTGCTCACAGTTCCACATGGGGATTGAACTCCATACTGGGACTCATTAGAACAGCCATCATAAAGCAACCAGTGAGAGTGAGTAACAGGAGCCAGTTAAGTTTAGGACTGAGCTTCAAATCCCAGGACTAAAAGTGGTTTAACACTCCTCACACAAGCACCCTACCCATACCCTAAAGCAGGGGTCCTCAAACTTTTTAAACAGGGGGCCAGTTCACTGTCCCTCAGACCATTGGAGGGCCGGACTATAGTTTAAAAAAAACTATGAACAAATTTCTATGCACACTGCACATATCTTATTTTGAAGTAAAAAAACAAAACGGGAACAAATACAATATTTGTATTTGCATGTGGCCCGCGGGCCGTAGTTTGAGGACCCCTGCCCTAAAGGGTGGAACCAGAGCTGCTGCTTTCATATGCCCATCTGAGCTTTCTGCTTCTCTTGCTATGACAAGCCCCATGGCATCATTCCTTTACCATGGCATTTTTGTAGGTCAAAATTTGATATATATTTGCTTAACAACTTTTTGTTTTAATCATAAAGAGGAAAGTTTGTGGTTGAGCCTGCCCCCACACTCTCCTGCACTACCCTTTCCAGTCACCTCCCTGAAGTTCTCTGCCTCTGGCCAGCTTCTCATTTCAAGAGAGAATAGAGGGGGCCACAAACTGGGAGGGACATTTTTTTTTTTTTAGTCACCATCCTCCTTTGAACTTCAACGTGAGTCCTCTCAAGGTGTGCTTCAAATGTAGAGTGCACGCTGCCTAGAGAAGCGGTCTGAGATCATCCAAACCTGAATGGCATGGCCAGCTCTGTCTGTGCCCACCAGCCAGGCCCCAGCCCTGTGTCTACATGAACCTGGGGCTGCATCCTGCTCCGAGGTTCCCCTTGTAATAATTCCAGGGTGCGGTAGGGGGGCAAAGGTGACCCCTGCCAGCTCCCCATTAGGACCAACACACTTCTGGGGCCCCAAGGCCAGTGGGTTTCTCATCTGCAAACATGAAATCCTGGTTATCATTTTTAATGTTGTTTAGGGAACCAGACCAGCATCCTCTCGGTGCAATTCCTGTCCTGAAATGTTACTCTGGTCCAGCCAAAGTACTGAGGACTTCAGCAATAGCACCTTATTTTTAACCTTTACAAAAACCTTACAAGGACGGTAGCCCCATTCCCACTGCCCAGAATAGGAAACTGAGGCTCAGAGAAGTCCAACCGCCACAGAATACAGTGTCGTGCCTGTTGGGGCAGGGGTTACGAAGGACATGTGATTATCACAAAATGAGGTCTGGAGAGCAGAAACCTAGGTTTAGAGGAAAGGATGTTAATTGCTTTTAAGTGACATCTGTGCAATTAGCCCTCATGTCCAACTGATATTAATTTCCTCTGGGCCACAAATCTTCTATCAGGAAAATGGGGCTCCTGGCCTCTGTCCAATAAAGACCCCCTCACTAATTAATTGACTTATCTGTACCCCCTAGGTGTAAAGACCTGACTCTTAATTGTGCTCCTATTTTTGAGAATTCCTTACAAAAGTTTTCAGGCTGTGGTGTGTGTGTGTGTGTGTGTGCATGTGCATGCCCATATGGGTTAAAATGTGATATACAGTATATACACATATATGTTATAATATGCAATATCTTTTCAACTCAGACAGTGTGAAAATGAAATTTAAATGATAGAGGACTCTGAAGAGAACGTAGCCTTTAGAAAAAAATAATGAGGTCTTTGTCTAATTGCTCATTTATCACAGGATTTTATCTCAGTTTTCAAACAAGCCAAAAAAAAAAAAAAAAAGGTGGCAACTGATTTAAACTTCTTTATCTACAACTTTAACCATCATGTGCTTCTAATGAAGCCAAGACTTTCTGAGCTGGAGAATTTACTGGTCTAGAAGGTAACCAAATGTTCTATCACCTCCTCTAATTGAAAAATAATAAAAATGTCACAAAGAGTGTAAATTACCTATTGAAGGGTTGCTTTCCTCCTATTTGCCTTTTAAGACATCAAGTGCTTCTGGAAAATACTTTAGGCAGCTTGTTTCACCATCCTGACGTCCCCCACATTCTGCCACCTCCGTTAATATTTCTTTCAGAAGTGACAAGGAGACGCAGTGTCCCTGCCGGTGTCTGGTTATCTGTCGGAATCCATGACTTAGGTTGAGTCCAGACATTCAATTACAGAATTTGGGGCGGGGGTGGGGAGGGGAAAGGGAATCAAAACAACCACAGAAAGTGAGTATTGCTTAATTATGATTTGAAAGTCAATAAAGTGATCTGATGGCAGATTTAAGGGAACTCATTAGAGAGTGAAATTCAATTGTGCAGCACTGCACGGTGCTAGGGCCCTGAAACCAGCCCATTTCATTAGGGTCTTCAAATGGGATGAGAGCAATGCCCCCTGGATGTGTTTCCCCCTGGGCAGGCTCCATTATAAAACACTTGTCAGAATCAGTAAAGAAGTAAGTAGAGTAAGATAGGCAGGTATTCCACACAAGCTGCTCTTTTCTGTTCTCAGAATGAAATCGCTTAGCTAGAGAAAGCCAGTCAGATTCAAGGGCCATGGGGATCTCAGCCGACACGGCGGACCCAGTCTTTGGCTCAGCCAGCAGTAGGCATTTTAAAGTCATAGGAGAGAGTTGCATGACCGTTTTGAGTGTGGCCGTTAACAGGAAACCGAGTAGTGCTGGGCTGCAGCCCGTGGCTGTGAACGCTCCTTGTGAGCCATATAGAATGTGTTTGTTTAAGTGGGGAGGGAGATCTGCCTGCTCTGGAAGGTATGTCTTCTGAAGCAAAGCTATAAAACAGGCAATGTTTATCTTTGGTTTCTTCCTGGTAGAGTCCGCTCCTTTCGGGGGCTCTCTGCTCCCTGCTCATTTGTCTTTGTCACGTAGGGCCGTGCTCCTCAGTCTCTTAAAACTTGCTTATCAATTTTTATATATCAAGTGCCTATCTTGTGGCTTCTTGTGAGGCTGTAGGGCGGGTGATAAAGAGATGGGGAAAATTATAGTTTTTGTCTCCCAGGTTCTGTTAATATTGCTGGAGAAAAAAGCGATGAACATATGACAAGCATTCATTCTACTCTTTCTGAGGCAGTCCCTAAACGTGTCCTGTTCTCTCCACTTACCAGGCAAAATCTGATTGGAGGCTCATAAAATCCGAATCTGAACCCAGGTATCCATACTAAAAAAAAATAATAATAAAAGCAGAATGGAATCAGAGCATCTTCTGAAAACAATCAGGCCAAAGGAAAAAGCATGGAACAGGCAGTAAACTATCACAGTCAGTCTGCAGCGCTGGGTGTGTTTACGTGGGTGCATTTCTATTGTCCAGTCCTTCGAAGCCAGATTTCTTCTACTTTAAAACATTGGAGTAAAGAAATGGCATCACTTTATTTTTCTGAAGGTGGTGTCTTCCCTTATAGGTAAGGATTTCACAAATCAATATGAAATCTATGGGCCCCAAAATGGAAAAAAAAAAATGGGCAAAGACAATTCAAAAAGAAGAAATATCTGCACATTTCAAGAGAAAAGAATTCAATTTTATTAAGACTCAACTACAAATTAAACAAGTGTGAGTTGTCATTTCTCATTTATGATTCGTGTCCAAAATTGGTGACGGTTGGTAAAAGGGCATAGCCGTTTGCTGCTTTGTGGAAGTATAAACTGACACAATCTTTTTATAGAGCAATTTTCTGATCAGCAGTTACGAAAATGCTCATAGCCTCATCATGCAAGGTAATTCTCCTTCCAAAAGGTATTCTTAAGAAATAGGCTGAGATGCATTTAAGACTGAGAACAAAAAAAGTTCATCACACCCCTTGTCCCTGAGCAGGCTGCCTCCTGGGCTGGAGGAAGCCTGCGCCAGCTTCCCCCAGGGAGCAGCTTATACTTTTCAAACACGCTGAAGGAATCCAGATGTGCTCCTGACCTCCTGATGGTTTAACCTCATGTCGTCCCTGGCTCCTTTAACCTAAGGGCTATTAGCAGGTTTCTGCCTGTGTGCCTGCCACTTACTCTGTCTGCAAACTGCCCCTCTTCCGCTGAGGGTGAGTCAGGAATTTGCCTTTTCTTTCAATTGATCTCATCTAACAGACATTCTTGGAGATTTGGCGTGCACGTTTCAGCCTTCCCACGCTCAGCGCTAGGTGACGTTTGTTTCGTGTTGTTTGAATTTTTATATCTATCAGTCATTTTCATGGGGATATTGAAGAAGAGGAATTAGACACCCGTGCAGACATCACATTCTTACCCAGAAGCCCTAGGTTGCTTTTCCAGAACAAAGGAGAGGCAGAGGCAGAGGGAAGAAAAGAGGAAGGAGGAAGCCGAGGGCCAGGGGAAAAGGGGAGATCCATTTGCGTGGCTCCCCTTGGTAACTGCTGCCGGTTTGTCTATTTGTGTGAGTTATTTTAAACAGGTTGCCCTTGTTTGGATGTTAATGAACAGGGCTTTGGGAGGGGGAGGGGACTAGACGCAGAAAGGAAAATAGCTGCAGAATAGCAGACTTCTAAAGAAGAATAGATTCAGGCACAATATTACAGGCAGGGGTGGGGCTGGTTTGCCATTAGGACTCTTAGAATCTGGGGTCAACATAACTGCCATCCTGAGAAGTCACAAAGTGAGTGAAGTGTACCAGACAGCAGAAGGGAGGGGGTTTTTGAAAAGTCTAATTTTGTCTCCTTTGCAATTTTGCCTACAAATCCAGTGGTAGCAACTGCCTCGCTTGCAATACATGAATCAAGGGTTCACCTGGATTAATTGCATTGACATGTTAGGCTACACAAAATCCATTTCCTCACAGAGTGTTTAATTCAGTTGGCTGTTTTGAAAGTGAGTGTGCACACTCAGATGCTTTCAGACTACCATATAGATCTGACAGAATACAACCATGGTTGTGTGGAGGCAGTCGGCATCACAGAACCCTTTAGAATACACTGAACCATGCAGTTGTAGTTTCCTTGTCTACTAATATTCATCTTAGGTCTAGCTACCCCTCCTCTTTTCCCTCTTCAGCATGACCCATACATGATCTAGTCTAGGTGGTCTTGGGTTTAATTATGATGCAGCATAATAAAGATACCCATGCAGACATGGAAAATACAGGCTTTATTCCACTGTTCTCATTTTTGAATTGTTAATAACTGTCACAAAATTGTCATTCACTTAGGCAAAATGTATTGTCATAATATCAATACATCAGTGGTGTGTGTGTGTGTGTGTGTGCGCGCGCGTGTGTGTGTGTGTGTGCGCGCGCGCGTGTGTGTGTGTGTGTGTGTGTGTGTGTGTGTGTAATAGTTCTTAAAACCAGGCTGATTACAACTGGGAAATGCGAAAAGCTTAGGGAAAACAAAGCTGATCAAAGAAATTTGGGTGATGTCTAACAGCTGTTTCCTGGGTATATATCTGTTATATTTTTTTTTCAATCGCAATTAAATGTGAGTTTAGTCCTCATTTGGTATTTAAATAATATACTATGATTGTCATATGAAATTTTAATTAAATGCACATTTTCATCTAAAATATGAAGTGTTACAACTGTGAAAAGACCTATTCTCTCCTAAGAACATTTTTAAAGTAATGTTCCCTGTGATTCAGTAAAGAAAAAATTATTTTCTAATATTATTTGCCTCTCTACATTAATCCGGTATTTGATGAATCCCCAGGGAATGAAAAACAAGAACTTTTATAGAAGTGAGTGTTCTCATAATCTCCTAATGAGGATAATGAAGACAGCACACAGAAGGATATGTTTAAGATAAAACATGCTTCAAGTAAACAGCATGCAAGAAGCAGAAGTTACTTCCATTCTGTCTCCATTCATGGCATTTCCTGTTTGGCCATATTCGTAAAGCAGTCACATTCCATCTACTTTACCTTCGCTTTCCTTTTCTTTGGGAAACTTTATATCTCATACTTTTTCTCCTCAGCATTCAAAGGCTATGAACTTAGATCATCAGATAAAAGCAAGCTTATAAATGTAACGGTTCAAATCACCATCCATCCTTCTCAGACTCCAGAAAACCAATGTTTTGCTGTTCATCACAGTTGCATTTGAAAGATCACTTTACTTTCTATAACTTTATTTCTTTTATTAAATTTATTAGGGTAACAGTGGTTAATAACATTTATAAATCTCAGATGTAACAATTCTATAATATGTCATCTGTATACTCCATTGTATGCTCAACATCCAAAGACTAGTTATTTTTGTTACCATATATTTAACCCCCTTTAACCTCTTCATCCTCCCTTCATCTTCCTTCCCTCTGGTTACATTCTGTTTTCTGTAATACATATATACCATGGAATACTAGTCAACCATAAGAAAAGATAAAATACTGCCATTTGCAACAACATGGATGAATCTCGAGAATATCATGCTAAGCGAAATGTCAGACAGAAAAAGTTAAAAACCATATGATTTCATTCATGTGGGATATAAAACTGAAAGCAACAAATAAGAACAATAAACAAACAAAAACTCATAGACACAGACAACAGTATGGTGGTTACCAGAGGGTAAAGGGGGTCAAATATATGGTGATGGAAGATTTGACTTTGGGTAGTGGGCACACAATGCAATGTAAAGTTGATATACCATAAAATTGTACACTTGAAACTATATAATCTTATTAACCACTCTCCAATAAATTTACTTTTTAAAAAATAAAATAAACTATAAGAGTTGGTGGGAAGGTCTAGGAGTATGGATGGGTAATACCACGAAATAGGACAGGGCTAACATTAATTTTGTGGACTACGTAGAACTGGGGAAGTAGGGGGGACAAATGTTTTTCCAAAGTTGGGCTGAGTATCACTATGTACTGGAATCTGAAATTAGGTTGTACCAGCAGCAACACCCAAGGCCACATGCACAGTAAAATGATCACAGGCTTTGAAGTCAGGGAAAAAATGCATGTTTAACAAACTCATAGATGCTTTCTATACTTTTATAGAATTGTGTTTCAAGTATCATTTTTCTGGTGATCTTTTATGGCTTCTGCTGCTGTTCACCTGTTCTTACCTTGCTCTCAGTGTGCATACTTCTTGTGAACACTAACTACAACAGGCCCAGGATCTAGGGACTGGTGTTACAAACCAAACACCTGGCAAAGTCAAAGGTAATTTAAAAATTAAACACGAAAATGTACAACTCTTCCCCTTCATCCCCTTCATCAAGCAGCAGCAGCTCCAGCAACCATCTTCCTGTCTCTGCGTTTGCTATTCATCTTCCTGGGAGTCCCTGGACCCTTCCTGGTGGAAGTGTCCCCACATTTCAGCCTCATTTCAGGGCTTAGGACAGTTTGTCATCCAAATACTGAATATTCAACTTCTAGTTGTTTTAAAGGTAAGGGTTAGCATAATAAAGGGAAAATATTGAGCCTCTAGTTATAAAAATGCCAATAAGTTTCTCTCAAAAGGCATTGGAAAGTCACCTTAGTTTCTAATTTTCTAGATATTAAAAAAAACGGTATATTTTCTAAGGTTTGGGGAAATGATATAAAAAATAACAGATTGGATTTTTTGCCCTCAAATTTTAACCCTCCTAAAGAGAGACTATGTAGGTTGAATAGAGTACAACAGAACTAGCACTTGATCACAAATTGAAGGTATCCTCAGCTAGAACATCTCATTGAAATTGGGAATAACTTCTGAATCTCTCCTGCATGGCTGACAGGAGGGAGAAAATTATGAAAACGATGATAGGTAACAGAAAATTTCAACTGGTCAGAAGGGATTCATGGACCCTTGGTTTATGTAAAAAATGTCTTTTCCCCATAGCATCAGGAGCCTGACACCGGCTGAGCAGACAGAAAAAAACATGAAGTTGATGCCTGCAGGACCTAGAAGCCACCAAATGCAGTGGGGAGCAGATATCACAGGGTGGAGTATAGAATCGAGGACTAAAAGGACAAGATCATGAAGTCAATTGCCAGAGCTCTCCAGGATGCCAGGCAGGTCGTAAGTGACATTCTGTAGTGCACCCTCATGGCCACCGAGGCAGGGGGCCAGCATGAGGTGTGGAAAGCAGGGGTCTGGGATGTAGCAGCAGACGCTGAAAGAGAGGTGGGTGTCTCTGGTATCTGGAAAGACCACAAGAACACTTGTGGGGCATTGGCATCTGGTGTATAGATGTGACAGGAGAGCCGAATATATTTCCTACTCCCATTTACTCCTCTACTGTTTAGATAGGAAAATAAGCTTATAAAAGAGATTTAAAAATATATAGAATAAAATCTAACACACCTTCCTTCTTTGCCCATAGTGAGTATTGCTAATAGACTATAGGACTCTTTGCATAACAAAATTTCAGAATTCTATGTTAACACAGCCTTCTAAGTTACTACTAACTGCATGTTAAGCCCCTTTGCCATCTCTACATGTCACTGTTCTTTCACACCCAGGAAGACATCCCCCATGTCTTCACCCCCTGCAGTTACTGGCCAAATAGTCAGAACAGTTCTGGAGCTGGCTCATGTCGGGCACTAGGGCTGAGCAGTAAATTGTCAGGAATCTTTCAAGACAGTTGTCACAGACATTATTAAGAGTTAAATTAAAAAACTTGCATTTACATAAATTATATTAAAAAATAAATATTCAGCCCGGCTAGTATGGCTCCGTGGTTGAGCGTTGACCTATGATCCAGGAGGTCAGGGTTTGATTCCCATCAGGGCACATGTCCAGGTTGCAGGCTTGATCCCCAGTGTGGGGCATGCGGGAGGCACCCGATCGATGATTCTCTCTCATCATTGATGTTTCTAACTCTCTCTCTCCCTTCCTCTCGGAAGTCAATAAAAATATATTTAAAAATAATAAATATTAAACACTCCTCGCTTCTTAATTATTTTATTATTATCTACCCTTTGAGGTTATCTCCATTTATTATATCTGTATGGTAAAAATAGTATTTAGTGCTCTGCCACCCCACATCTCTTCCTCACTTCACCGTTTGGTAGCAACATTGGTAGTTTGAATAGACAAATGCTATAAATCAGGGCTCCTGCTCCATCCCCCTAGGAGAGACAGTTATTAAACATTTACCAGCACGCTATTGGAGACAGTAGTACTTGAACATGGGGGCAGTTGGAGGAATGGAAGCCAGACATTTGAAAAAAATGTCATCTGGGTGGAAGATTGCAGTGAGACTCTGTAAGGACTGGCATTTATGTGCTTATCTCAGTGTGCTCCATGGGTAAATCAACAGCACTTACAGGGTCAGAAAAGGGTAAACAGTAAGATGAAAGCACCATTCATCTTACCAAATGAAAAGATGCATCCCAAATGATGGATTTTTCTGTAAACTCATGGAGAACCCCTGAGGTGATTCTCAGAGGATAAATGAATACAGTACAGATAGCCAGGAAAGGAATGAAAATTAATATAAATCAACACAAAAGAACTAGAAGAGAAAAAAGAGGAATGGAGATAGCATTGATCATATAAAATAGGTACATGGAAGATTCCCAAATAAATATTTTTAGAAAAAAAATGTTAATGAAAATGGAAAAAAACAAAACCATGGCATCACTCTTTTTTTTTTTTTTTTTTTTTTAGAATGTTTGATAGGTTAAGCCAGTGGATTTCAATCGTGTTCCCTAGATGATTTGGAATCTAGGTCAGAACCTGAGAGGGGGATCAAGCTAACAGTAGTCCAGTCCTACTACCCTTTCACCAAGGCAAATAATTTTCCGACTTCACATTGGGCTCCCTAATAAGATTTCATTTGAAAAAGTGTTTCCTCTACTTTCAAAAATATGGAAAAGATAAAATTTGAGTTTCTATCTTTTTAACTGAAATAGAAATTTATAATCAAAGTCACTTAGTAATACTATTAAGTGCTGTCTTTAAAATACTGAAAAATCAATTTTAATCCATTTTAATTCAATAACTCTAATTTGCCTACTTATTCATGAAATCAGAATAGTGGTATGTTCCACACATTGATATTTTTAAAAGACATTGAAACTCATATCTGATTAATACGTTTTGACATCTACTATCACACTTGCTGATTTTTTTCATTTAAGTCGTTTTCAGAAGTAAAATCTGAATAAGCAGAAATGAGTCATTACATGTAGGGTTTTACAATCTGTGTTCATAGGTTAAGTTGCAGGTGGCATGATTGGATTTGCATTATGAAAATATACCCTGGGAGAAACCAAGATGGCGGCATAGGTAAATAACTGACATTGCTGCCTTGCACAACCACTTAAAAATACAACTAAAAGACAAAACGGACATCATCCAGAACCACAGGAAGGCTGGCTGAGTGGAAATTCTACAACTAGAAGGAAAGAGAAAAGAACACTGAGACTCAGAGGAGGTGCGGAAGTAAAGTGCAGAGGTACGGAGGCACGTGTGGAAAGGGCTGGCAACTGGTGATGCCAGTGTCTTTTTCAATTGGGAGGGAGGCACAAGCTCCCAACTGCTCTCAACTCCAGTTCTGGGCGAGTCTCTGGGGAACCAGACTCATACAGGGAGAAACTGGACTGTCTGGCATCGGGGGGAACTTGAGGACGGCTTTCTCTCTGAGGTGCTTGCATGGATTACCACGGGACACTGAGACCCAGAGCCATTTAGGGCCGGGCTGAGGATCAGCAATAGCTATTTGCTCCACCCTGTAGATTCCCTGAGACCCTGCACCACCCAAGCTGTGCGCAGATGCTTTTGCATATGAAAAGGCCTGTCTCTTTGCAATCTAAAATTATCTAACAAACTGCAGCTGGGTCAGAGAAACCCAGAACTTCCAAAAGAAGGCCCAAGGCCCCACAGCAGCTTGCA
>NW_006285997.1:5295292-5325083 GCF_000327345.1 Myotis davidii
TAAGGGCAGAGCGTGAGGGGGGAACCAGGTGGAGGGGAGGTATAGGGGGGAAAAAGAGGAACAACTGTAATAATCTGAACAATCAAGATTTAATTAAAAAAAAAAAGAAAATATACCCTGAATCAATCTGGACAACGGCTTTGAAATGGCTACAGCAAGATTAGTTAGGAGATCATTAAAATGCTCTAGACTTGCTATAGTGGTGATGTGAAGGTGCACAAAAGTGAGTAAAAGAGATGCCTGAGAAGTAGAATGGGAAGAACTTAGTTACAAGGGAGAAGTATAAAGACTAACTCTTGGGTTTCTGAAATATGCAACTGAATAAGAGAATGGAGTTGTATGATAAGAGAGGGAACTCTAATAGGAACAAGAAGGGAGGAGGTAGATTGTGAATCCAATTTGGACATACTATCTTTGAGCCATCTTTGAGGCATTCAAAAGGAGATTTAAGGTTAGCAATTAGATATTACACCTCTGGAATGCAGAAAGAGAAATAATTCTCATATCATATTAATATTCACATGCCATAATGCACTGATTTAAAGTGCACCATTCAGAAACAACTTAAGTGTCTATTGACAGATAAGTGGATAAAGTTGTGATATCCTATATAATAAAAGCCTAATATGCAAATTGTCCCCTGGACTGGGAGTTCAACTGGGAGTTTGACCAGGGGGTGGGGCCAGCTGGCCAACTACAAGAAGAGAGGCCATGGCAGGCAGTGGCAGCAGGCAGCCGGGGGAAGGGAGGTCCCAACCAGCAGCTGACAGCCACTAGGGACTATCCCCATGCATGAACTTCATGCACTGACTGGGCCTCTACAACAGTGATGGCGAACCTTTTGAGTTTGGCGTGTCAGCATTTTGAAAAACCCTAACTTAACTCTGGTGCTGTGTCACATATAGAAATTTTTTGATATTTGCAACCATAGTAAAACAAAGACTTATTATTTCTGATATTTATTTTATATATTTAAATGCCATTTAACAAAGAAAAATCAACCAAAAAAATGAGTTCACGTGTCACCTCTGACACGTGTGTCATAGGCTTGCCATCACTGCTCTAGAATATATATAGAATACATATATTCATTTTTAATATATATTCATTCATTCATTTTTGCAATATTAATCATTTTGTTGCTATAAGTGTGACTCTTTGGATGTTACCAATATTTTCATTTTAAATATTTTTTTAATTTTTCAATTGGTCATTTTATATCTTCCTAAGTGTTCATCCCGATAAATCTAGTACCTAACTGACACTATACACAGTTATTACAATATTATTGACTATATTCCCTAGGCTGTGCTTTACCTCCATATGACTGACAGTTCTGTAACTACCAATTTGTACTTCTTAATCCCATCACCTTTTTCACCCATCCCTTCAACCCCTCTCCTTTCTGGATACAGTTCTCTCTCAGTGTCCATGAATTTGTTTCAATTATGTTTATTTATTTTCATTCCTTAGATTCCAAATATAAGTAAAATCATATAGTTTTTGTCTTTCTCTGATTGACTTATTTCACTGAGCATAATACTCTTTAGGACCTTGAGGGTATTATGCTCAATGAAATAAATCATTTGGGAAAGAACAAAAACCATATGATTTCACTCATGGGTAGATTATAAAACAAAAAAACAAAACAAAACAAAACAACAACAAAGTCAAAGATACAAATGACAGATTGGTAGTTACTGAGTTGAGTATGGATGAAATGGGTAAAGGAAGTCAAATATATGGTGACAAATGGAAACTAGACTTTTGGTAGTGAACTCACTAAAATGTATACAGATATCAAATTATAATGTTGTACACCTGAAACTTATATAATGTTAATAACCAATGTTGCCTCAATAATGAAAAATTCTGTTATAAAATGCAAAAAATAAAGTGTACAATCCAATGGTTTGTAGTTATTAAAAGATTTGGCAATCATTACCACAACCAATTTTAGAACACCTTCGTTACCACAAAAAGAAGCCATGTTCCTATTTGCAGTCACACCCAATTTCTCCCTCACCCCATACCTAGTCAACCACTAATCTATTTTTGAAATCTATGGATTTACATGTTCTGAGAATTTTATGCAAATAAAATAATATAATCTGTGCCTTTTCTGTTGGGATCCTTTCATTTAGCATGTTTTCAAGGTTCATCCATATTGTAGCATATATCATCTTAATTCCTTTTTACAGCTGAATACTTTTCAATTGTATAAACATGTTTTAATTTATCTTAGGTATAGACTTAGGCATGGAATTTCTTCTTAAGGCATGTTTTTATTTATTTTAGAGAGAGAGGAAAGGAAAGGGAGAGAGAGAAAACAAAACATTGATGTGAGAGAGAAACATTGATGAGCTGCCTCCTACATGCCCCCCATCAGGGATTGAGCCCACAACCCGGGCTTGTGCCTTGACTGGGAACCAAACCAGCAACCACTCCGAACATGGAAATATGCTCAATCAACCCAGCCACACCTTCCAGGGCAGGAATTTTTGAGTCATATGATAACTCCATGTTCAGAACTTTGAGGAACTGCCAAATTATATCCTGTCCTTTCGGGATTCATATTATGAATATATTAATACTAATTTAGGTTTCCTACAGGTCTCTGAGGCTTAGTTCATTTTTCTTAATTCTTTATTTTTTCTGTTCCTCAGACTCAGTAATCTCAATTCATCCCTCTTGAAATTTGATGATCCTTTATATTGCCTGTTCAAATTTGCTGTTCGGGCCTGCTAGTGAATTTTTTATTTCTATTTTTGTACTTTTATTTAAAGTACTTATTTTCTCTGATATATTTTTAACATTTTTATTTCTGTATTGATGTTCTCTGTTTGGTGAGATATTGTTTTCATGCTTTCATTTAGTTCTTTACATGTTTTGCTTTAATTCTTTGCACATATTTAAAATAACTGATTTAAAGTCTTTGTCTAATAAGACCAATGTCTGGGATTCCTCAAGAATGCTTTCTATTGGTTGCTTTTTCCCTGTGTCTGAATCATATATTTTTTTTATTTTCATGTATATCTTATTTTAAAAACATTTTAAAATTGGAGATTTTATTTTCTATTTTTTAATTTTTAACTTTTCAAGTACAATTGACAATCAATATTTTTAATGTTTTCTTTAGTTTTAAATTACAGTTGACATACAGTATTATATTAGTTTCAGGTGGACAACACAATGAACCTACATGTATATAAGTTATGAAGTGATTACCTGATAAGTCTAGTACCTAGCTGACATTATATATATTTTTTTTCACAATGTTATTAACTATATTCTCTATGCTGTACTGTAAGTCACTATGACTAATTTGTAACTGCCAATTTGTACCTCTTTATCCTTCACTTTTTCATCCAAACCCCAATACCCCTCCCATCAGGCAACCATCAGTTTGTTCTCTGTATCTAAGTTCATCCTGTTTTTTATGTTTGTTATTTTAGTTGTTTAGATTCCACATGAAAGTGAAATCACAGAGCACTTGTCTTTCTCTCCCTAACTTATTTCACTTAGAATAATATCCTCTAGGTATATCCACGTTGTCACAAATAGCAAGATTTCATGTTTTTGTTTTATTATGGATGAATAATAATTCAGTGTATATATTTACCACTTCTTTACAATTTGTCTTTTGATTATAGCATTTAATCAATTTACATTTATAGATAGCATGCCTCTCAACCAGTGATTGTTAATGGCATTTGATTTTTTTAAATAAAGTATGTTTGATTGATTGATTTTTTTTTTTGAGAGAGAGAGGAAGGGAGAAAAAGAGAGAGAGAGAAACATCAATGTGTTGTTCCACTTGTTTATGTATTCATTGGTTGATTCTTGTATGTGCCCTGACCAGGAATCAAACCTGCAACATTGATTTTTCAGGATAATGCTCTAAACAACTGAGTTACCCAACCAGCACTTGATTGTTTTCTGTTTTTGCAGTTCTCTATTTCTTTCTTATTCTCTTACTCGCTTCTCTTTCTGTTGATGACCTTCTGTGGTATTGTACTTGGATTCTTTCTCATTATTTCTTGCATGTTACTTGTAGATTTTTGACTGGGGTTACCATGTGCTTTATATATATACAGCTATATTTATAGTATTCTATTTTAAGTTGATTGCCAATTAGGTTGAAACACATTCTAAACTCACGACCATTTTTACTCACTTGTCCCATATTTATGTTTTCATCATTATTTTTTAAATTTTGTGTGTAGTGTGTGTGTGTGACTGTGTATATTTCTTAATTTATTGTTGTAATTACACATGATCTTCCTAATTTGCCTTCTAACCTTTGTACTTCCTCTAGTGTTGGTTGATCCATTGTTTTTTTAAAAATATTTTTTAATATATTTTTATTGATTTCAGAGAGGATGGGAGAGGGCGAGAGAGAAACACCATTGATGAGAATCATTGATCAGCGGCCTCCTGCATGCCCCCAACTAGGGATCAAGCCCACAATCTGGGCATGTACCCCTGACAGAAATCAAACCTGGGACCCTTCAGTCCAAAGGCCGACACTCTATCCACTGAGCAAAACCAGTCAGGGCTGATCCATTGCTTTTAACATGTGCTTGCCTTTTTAAGAATTTCTTTTCTTCAAATATTTTCTTATTCTTACTTTTCACTTCCTCCTTATTCTCCTGAAAGAAATCTTTTTAATGTGTCATGTAATGCTGGTTTGGTGGTGATGAAGTCCATCTTTTTCTTTTTCTTTCTTTCCTGGGAAACCCTTTATCTCTCTTTCAATTCTAAATGATAGCCTTGCTGGATAGAGTAATTTCTGATTTAGCTCCTTGCTTTCATCACTCTGAATACTTCATGCCATCCCCTTCTGACTTGCAAAGTCTCTGTTCAGAAATCAGCTTGACAGCCTTATGGGAGCTCCCTTGTACAAAATTAACTGCTTTTTTCTTGCTGCCTTTAAGATTCTCTCTTTATCTTTCACCTTTGGCATTTTAATTATGAATTGTCTCCTCATTTGTTTAACTCTCTATGTTTATTTCTATGTGTTAGTTAGATCTGCTATGTCTCCCCATCTTGGTAGAATGGCCTTATGTAGTAGGTGCCCTGTGGGGCCCAGTGACTCAGTCTCCCTGTTCGCTTCAGCCAGGCTCTCCAGGTGTGTGAGTTGTGTGTGCTCTCCTGTTGTAGTTAAGCTTTTACTGCTGTTGACATGTCAGTGGGTGGTTCTGAGTACTGGTCATGACTACAGTGAACAACATGTTGTGTGGGGTCTGACCCTATGGAATGGGATTCTCTTTAGTGGGGCACTGATGCCTCTGAAGTCCACCCTTTGGGTGTTTTGTTTAGGTACTAATTGGGTGGTGTTCTGGTGTGATCTGATGCTGGGCACCAGGTGTGTTGGGGGGACTCTTGGGAGGATATTTTGTGCAGACCAAAGTAAGCTGCTGCCTGTGTCTCCGCCAGGGCCATCTGATAAAAGCTACACATTGCTCTGCAATTGGTTGCTGCCTGTGCCGGGCTTGGAGGCATTTGGGATTAGTTACACTGTGAACCAAGGCTGACTACCCCTAGTGCTGGGATTTGTGCATGTAGAAAGAGGTACAGGCACACTGAGCCCAGTCACTGCTTGTTTGGGTTGTGTGTGGATCTGTGAAGAAAATCAAATACAAAATAAAAACACAGATAATCAAGCTCAATAATTGACCCTAGAAGACACAAATTATTCAAAGTCAAGTAGAAAACTTTTCAAAAAATATAATTAATAGCCTTAAATATCTTTGAAGATAATGAGCCTATAATATCAAAGGCGATTTTATTTTTTAAAATGAGCATCAAAGAACAAGTAAGAGTTTATGGAAATGAAAACATGATTCCACTCTTCAAAAAAATATTTTTAAACCATACCCACATGTAATCGAAGCTTTAAAAATTAAATTCAAAAAGTACCTTGAAATTAGAACAAAAATGTCAGGAATAGAAAATGTAAAAGAAAAGAAACATTAGGGATAAACCAAAAAGTTTAACATCTGTCAATAGGATTTCTAAAAAAAGAAGACAGAATGGAGGAAATAGGATGAAGATTTCCCAACAATTAAAAAAGAAATGCTAGTTTTCAACCAAAAGCAAGTCCCACTCAGATACATCTTAGACTAAGAACAATAAGAATGAAAAAATATCCTAACATTTTCAAGAAGGGGAGGAGTGTCAGTGTTTATTTACAAATGAAAAGTAATCAGAATTGTAGAAATCTTGTTAGAAATGTTAGATGGACATAGAGTAATGTTTTAATTTCTGAGGAATATGATTCTGAACTTAAAATTCTATGGTCAGCACCATTCCAAGCTTTTTCCTATCTATCTTCTCTGAAAGTGTTACTAAGGATGTTCTATAGAAAATGAAACCAGGATCTAAGAAAGAAAATATATGAGATCCAGGAAAACGTGGAACTAAGCCAGAAGTGAAATGGGAAAATATTTCAGGGTGAAAGCTGTTCCATCAGCCACAACTGGAAACAAAGCCTCAGTTTCTAAGTCGCTGCAAAAAGAAAGTGCATTCCTCTCAACCAGTGATTAAGAAGTTGGGAGACTCAGATGCCAAAAGATTATTTTTAACAAGTCGCCACTCATTGACAAGGACTTCTTTGTCATCAGTACAAAAATGATCTGAATGTGTACACACATGCACATACACGCTTTTGAAATATTAGGGGAATGTACAAAACGGGTCTGGGGAACCAGTGCTGGGATTAGATTAATCTTCAATTTTCATAACATCCTGTCTTGATCTGTTTGAGCTAATACGATTACCACAGAGTGAGTAGTTTATAAAAACTAAAAATTTATTTCTCACAGATCTGCGTGCTGGAACTCCAGATCAAGGTACTGATATCATTAAAGGGGGAAGCCAAACATTATAAGCACATCACTTGGGCAGCTTCACTAAGTAGCTGCAGTTTTGCACTCCCCAGTCTATTCCCTACAGAGCACCAGGGGACTAGACAAAGGAAAGATAGACATACCAGTATGCCCAGGAAAGTTGGGGTGACATTGGGAAGGTACTTGCCTGTCAACCTCGGAACAGAGATGGCTGGCCAGAATGGGCATGGCCACTCCAAATGTATGAAAATTTGGGAATACATAATCCCTTAAATAAAGAAATTCTCTCTCTTACTGCTCCCTGCTCTTGGTTCCACTGGGCTCATGGGGCTCTCTTGTTTTGCTCCTGCCCATGTTTCCTGCAGACCCCACATGCAATAGACTACAGAATGGAAACACAAATTAAGCTTGCCTGATACTGGACTGGACCTGGCTCCAATATAGAAAGGAAATTCTGGACACTGGCTCTGATTTTTAGCTCTACGGAAGCCCCAGTTACACTTCTTCTATGACTGTACTAAGGGAAATGAGACTTTGAAACCCCAAGGATGTAATTCCATGAAAATAAATCTTTCCATTATATATCATCCTCTTGTGGGGGCCTCTGGAAAAACTTCCAATGGTACCCCAAGAACCCTACTTCCATAAGCAACTGGGGAGACGAGGCCCTCTCTCCTCCAATAATAGTACCAGTATGGTCACACTCGTGTAAAAACTCCTGAAGGCCCATCTCCTAGTACTATCATCTTGTGGGAGGTTAGGATTTCAACATACGAATTTTGAAGGGGCACAGGTATTCAGCTCATAGAATAACCTGTACGAAATCTAAGACATGAAGTTCAAAATTGGATTAAAGTGTTGAAAAAAATAGAATAGTATGATAGCACACAAAAGCAACAAGTAGGAAGGGAAGCTAATAAGAATTTCCATGTCGCCACATGGAAAAGCAGCTAATATTTTTAGTCAGTTCATGAGCTATTTCCCAGTCATCATCTGTTTAATCCTCACAATAACACTATGACATACTTATGATTATAGCAATTTTACTTATGAAGAGATTAACTCACTTGCCCCAGGTCACAAAACTGTAAGTAGAAGACTCAACCTGAGGCGGGCCTGCTTTTTATTATTTTAAATTCTGGGCTTTCTTTTCTCCATTCTATCTGCATGAGAAACGTAAACCTAATTAAGCAGAGGAGAGGTACCAATTATGACTGAGGAAGGTCAGAAAGTCATCTCAGACAGTTTTCTGAAGACCCAAAGCAGCTTTTGTCTCATGCTGAGACACCATCAGAAAAACATATTTCTCTTCCATTGTACTTAGTACCAAAAAGTCATCTATGATGTTTATCCATATAACTAAAGAAAAAGTTCCTAAAATCCAAGAAAGTCCAAGAATAACCAATTAAAATGACTAAAGGGCTAGATACACTGTTTTATGAAGATGAGCTAAAGGATTGAGAAATTGTTGACATAAAGAAAATGTGAAGGCTGTAAAGCATGAACACTTAATCTTGCCAGAATTCAGGATCAAGCAGACATCTCAAAAAATGTTTCAAAAAGAAAAATTTATGAAAAGGTAAGGGAAGAAAATCAAATAATGCAAATTTTAAATAAACAAATTATTTAATAAAAATTTCTCCAAAGATGGTATACAAATTGCCAATAAGCCTATGAAAAGAGGCTCATGCCCTAGCCAGTTTGGCTCAGTGGATAGAGTGTTGGCCTGTGGACTGAGGAGTCCCAGTTCAATTCTGATCAAGGGCACGTGTCTCGATTGCAGGCTCCTCCCTATCCCTGGCCCTGGTCTGGATGTGTGCAGAAGGCAACCAATCGATGTGTCTCTCTCACATCAATGTTTCTCTCTCTGTCTCTCCTCTTCCCACTCTCTGTAAAAAAAAAAAAAAATCAATGGAAAAATATCCACAGGTGAGGATTAAAAAGAACAACAACAAAAAAGGAAAAAATGTTCACTATCATTAGTTATATGAACATGTGAATCAAAACCATAATGACATACTACTTAACACTCACTAAGATGGCAATAATAATTTTTTTAAAGATAAGTGTTAGCAAGGCAGTAGGGAAATAGCAACCCTCATACATTGTTAGTAGGAACATAAAATATTGAACCCACTCTGGATAAAATGTGTCTGTTTCTCAAAAAATATATATAGCTACCATATGACCTAGCAATTCCACTTTAAGATATAAACCCAAATGAATTGAAATGTGTCCACACAGAGACTAACGTGCAAATGTCCATAGTAGCATTATTTATTACTAGAGGCTCAGTGCACAAATTTGTGTATGGGTGGGGTCTCTCGGGGTAGCCTGCAAGGATCGGGCCTAAACCCTCAGTCCAATGCTGCCTGCTGCTCCTGCCTGCTGCTCCTGCCCATCCTGGCCCCACTGTACCTGTCGCGGGCTCACGCCCAGGCAGTCCCAATTGGGAGATGCTGGCACTGCCACAGCGGTGTTCAGCTGTGAGCCCCAGGTCAGGCGTCCATCCTGAGGGGGGTGAGGGATGGCCGGGATGTGATCGGCCCTCCGGGCAGGTGGTGGGACACCCTTGTCGACCCGGGATCTGGATCTGTCCTGCCAACATTCACACCGGTTGTCAGGAGCCACCTAGCAGCCACTTTTATATTGTTTCTTCCTTATGGAGCCTCTAGGGAGGGGAAGCGGCCATGGTGCCTGAGGCCAACTTCCAGGAACCAGCGGCGCTGGCGCTGTCTGGATCATGCGGCGGCACAGGTCCATCAGTGCCTGGTCCCATTCTCTAGAGATTGGATTTGCAGGACTACTGAGGGAGTGAGTGGCTGCCGCCAGGCTGGTGGGCCACTGGGACAGGTCGGTCAGCTGAGTGGTGCTCCCGTTGTGGGAGCGCACTGACCACCAGAGGACAGCTCCTGCATTGATCATCTGCCCCCTGGTGGTCAGTGCACATCATAGTGACCGGTCATTGGGTCATTTGGTGGCTTAGACTTTTATATAGATAGATAGGCAAAAAGTAGAAATAATCCAAATATCAATCAACTGATGAATGGATAAACAAATGTGTTATATCCATGCACTAGAACATTATTTAACAATAAATATAAATGAACTACATGTTACAACATAGATGAAACTTGATAACATTGTGCCAACTAAAAGAAGATAGACATAAGACACAACAAAATGTATAATTAAATTTGTATTAAACTAGAGGCCTGGTGCACAAAATTCGTGCACGGGGGTGAGGGGCTGTGTGTGTGTGTGTCCCTCAGCATGACGTGCACCCTCTCCAATCTGGGAGCCCTCAGGGGATGTCCTACTGATGGCTTAGGCCCACTTCCCATGGTTCTCTGCTCTCTGCAGGGCCTGCCTGCTCCACAGCACAGCGACTGCCAAACAGGCCGTGCTGGGTGCTGCCTGCAGGCAGCGCTTGCTTACTCCCAGGTCACCACAGCGACGGCCAAGCAGGCCATGCTGGGAGCTTCCTGCGGGCTGTGCTTGCCTGCTCCTGGGTCGCCGCGGCAACAGCCAAGCAGGCAGTGCAGTGCTGGGAGCTGCCTCCTCCCTGCTGTCAGTCTCCACAGAGGTGATGAGGTTAATTTGCATACTCACTCCTGATTGGCTGTTGGGCATCATGAAGGGACAGTCAATTTGCATCTTTCTCTTTTATTAGTGTAGATGTCCACATCATTGCTTATCACATATCACTTAATATATATAATATTGCTTATCCATAGAGACAGAAAGTAGAATAGTGGTTGCCTAAGGATAGAGGTGGGAAAATTAGTAATGATAGCTAATGAGTACAGTGATTTTATTGAAGGGATGATGAACTATTCTAAAATTATATTGTTCCTTAGTCTGTAAATTTACTAATAACATTGACTTGTACAGTTTAAATGTATTAATTTTATGGTATATAAATTATATCTTAAGTAAGTTTTTTTTAAAAATAAAAAAGTAAAGAACGATTCAATAACCATTCATGATTAAACTTTCTGTAAACTAGAACTGGAGGGGTAGTTTCTCAACTGAATAAAGATTAACTACTAAAAATACCTTGCAGCTAGTTTGTTACTTAATGGAAAGAAACTGATTCGATTTCACTATGATCAGAAACAAAGCAGATGTCCCTTCTTAACACTTCTTTCTAGCTTTGTACTGTAAGTTCTAGCTAATGCAATCTATAATAATAAAAGCATAATATGCAAATCAACCTAACAACCGAATAGCATTATGACCTTCCTGACGAGCTTCCGGACGACAATGCTATGACATGCACTGGCGCCAGGCCAGCCAAGGCGGTGTGATGCAATTGGTTGGGGGCCTCCCCCCCCCCACCATTGCCCCATGATTGCCTTACAGAAGGAGGCCCAGGCCACCAGCCAGTGGGGCAATTGATCAATTGGGGGGCTCCATGATCGCCCCAAGGAGGGAGGCCCCGGCCGCCAACTGGCAGGCTGCGGTGGGTGGGTGGGGCCTCCCTCTTCAGGAAGCAATTGATTGTGGGGGTCCCGGACTGTGAGAAGGTGCAGGCCGGGCTGAGGGACACCCACCCCCCACCCCATGAGTGCACAAATTTCATGCACTGGGTTTCTAGTATTGTAATAACTATGTATGGTGTCATGTGGGTACTGGACTTGCCAGGAGGATCATTTCATAAGATATGTAAATATCTAACCACTATGCAACACACCTGAAAATTTTATGATATTGAATGTCAACAGTAATTGAAAATTTAAAGCAAAATATTTATAAAGCAAAAAAAATACATCCCACAGACCAGTAGAAAATATTTGCAAGAGATACATCTGGTAAAGTACTGTTATTCAAAGTATACAAAGAACTCTTAAAACTCAACAATATAAGAAAACAAATAAGTTGATTAAAAACCTAAAGACCTTAACAGATACCTCATCAAAGAAAATACATGATGGAAAATAAGCTTATGAAAAGATGCTCCATATCACATGTCAGCAGAGAAATGCAAATGAAGACAACAATGAGATAGCATACACACAAATTAGAATAGTCAAAATGTGGTACACCAAAAGCACTACATAACGGTTGATGTTGAGTAACAGGAGCACTCAGACTCATACATTGCTGGTGGGAATGCGGATTGGTACAGCTACTTCGGAAGACACTTTGGCAAGTTCATAAGAAATTAAACACCTTTTACTGTACCCGACAGCAATAGCACTCTTTGGTGTTCACTTAAAGAAGTGGAAACTTATGTCTACCAAAAAAAAACTGCACAGGAAAGTTTGTAGCAGCTTTATTCATAATTACCAAAACTTAAAGTCACCAAGATGTCCTTTAGGAGCTGAAAGGATAAGTAACCCTTGGTACAACCAGACAATGGAATATTATTCTACACAAAAAGAGAAATGAGCTCTCAAGCCAGGAAAAGAAATGGAGAAACTTAAAGGAGAAACTAATACTAAGTGAAAGACGCCTGTCTGAAAAGGCTACATCCTACATGGTTCCAATCTGGAGAAGTCAAAGCTAAAGAGACAGTTTTTTTACTACTGATCAGTGGTTACCAGGGATTGGAGGGAGGGAAGGATAAATAGGTGGAGTACAGAGCATATTTAGGGCAGAGAAACTGCTTTGTGCAATACTATAATAAAGGATGCATGTCATTATACATTTTTTCCAAACCCATAGAATGTACAACATCAACAGTGAACCCTAATGTAACCTATGAACTTTAGGTGATAATGGTGTATCAGTGTAGGTTCATCAACTGTAACAAGTGTTCCCCTCTGGTGGGGGATGTTGGTAGTGGGGGAAACTCTGTGTGTATGGGGGCAGGGGATATATGCAACCTCTCTGTGCTTCCATTTAATTTTGCTGTAAACCTACAACGTCTCTAAAAAGAATAGTCTATTTGTTAAAGGCAGAATGATTTATACATCTATAAAATTATTTTTCCCCAAGAAGTGATAGATGCCAGAAACCTGGGTAAATCTAAGCACAGTGAGATGACAAATGGTATGTAGTGTGTTATTAAGGAAATTAAGGCTATTTGGAACAGGTCCAGAATATTTAGAACTGAACCTTCTAAAGAGATCATTATGACCTCCCACAAAATGTTTCCTTTGTTTTATTATTATGAAACAAAATATTGGGCAGAGCAGACCATTAGACTAAATACTTCTTGTTCTCTCTCTTCCTCCTTACTACCCCAAAGTTTCCCCAGAATAATTAAGGATACTAATTACGATAGAAAAAAAGGAAGAATAGTCTTTTTTCTTCAATAGTGGACTTAAAACAGTGGTTCTCAACCTTCTGGCCCTTTAAATACAGTTCCTCATGTTGTGACCCAACCATAAAGTTATTTTCATTGCTACTTTATCACTGTAATGTTGCTACTGTTATGAATCATAATGTAAATATCTGATATGCAGGATGGTCTTAGGCGACCCCGGTGAAAGGGTCATTCAACCGCCAAAGGGGTCGCAACCCACAGGTTGAGAACCGCTGACTTAAAATAATATAGTACAGAGGGCAAAAAACCCCAGGACACCTGAGAATTCTAAAAGTTTCTACATACTGACTTTGCAGCGAAATAAAAAAATATCACAGATCAGGTAATACAATCAAAGGAAATATTTTTTTCCATACTCTTAAAACAAAAACAAAGCTCCCAGAAGCACGCACACATGACAGAATTTACATAGATAGAAAGTCAGTTGTCCAATTATTTTTTAAAGAGGTCATTGCAATATTATTTTGTTAAAGTTGGGAAGTGATGCGCAATTGTTAGTTCAATGAACATTTAACTAGTATGGTTCACCAAAGAGTCTCACCACAAAGCAGTATTATGTGCGCAGCACAGCGGGAAGTCAAAAAGCACACAAAAGAAAAAAACAAACCACGGAGTTATGAAGCTGAGACGGTATAGAGCAGCAATGAAATCAGTCTGGATTTTTTTTTCTTTTTCCACATAAAGATACCATTTGGTTGAATAAACAGTGCATTCTTTGTATTTAAATAAACTTAAATTTAAACAGCAGAGGAAGGAAGGGAAATGAAACTAAACCAAAGATAAAACATAACCAGAAATCATTAAGAATGGGACTTCAGATCAAATTTTGATTTTAATTAAGACAACACCCAAAAATAGAAATCTGGGAAGGATGTTGATGCAAGAAAAAAAACAACACACAAAAAAAAACCTTTTTCTTCAAATTTCACTGATCGATTGAGGTGGAAGACATCCAACGACCTATATAAATGGGAAAGGTTGCCATGTGCCTCGGCGGGAGGATGCCGCAAGAGAAGCTTTTACTGCGTACAAGATGTGGTTTCTTACGGAAAGCTGAAAACAATGCGTGCTTTCCCTCTCTCTCACTCATAACTGGAACCCAGAAGGTTACAAAAACAAATGCCACATTCTTCTGAGGCTAAACACTCTCCTTTGAAGTATCTTCTGCCACATGAAATGCACCTCTGTTCCCTCCTGCCCCGGGAGCACAGGAAGATGATAGGAAAAACTCCCTTGAGGAGGGAGAGGCTTCCTTGCATATTTCAGAAATTCGTGGCCACCTCAACGAATAGCCATTATCCTAATCTCCCACGTTTCAGCTGCTTCTCCAGCTCTGGCCGAAAAGCAAAGCTTCTCCAATCGGATGTAATTACTGGATTAAACTTTGTTCATTCAATCTTTGTTGACTCATCACCTCCTTGAACACAGGATACCAGTACCATCCAGAGCAAATGACTATCCCAATCTGCCTCTTTTAACTTACAAAAGTGTAACTTTTAGAAGCTGGACAATAGGTAATAAACAGGAAATGTGACCAACCTGAAGCTGGGAGGTGAAGGGCCTCCAAGGAGAGGCCTGAAATCGTCATGACTGCCTCAGTCCCTACAGCAGGACAGCCTAGAATTGGTCCAAGAAAAACAATAATCAGATTTCACTTCTTTATCTTTGGCTGTAGGTATTTCTTTGCAGCTTTGAGGACTGACTAAAGCAAAAAAAACAATGGTTCTAAGAAGTGGAGATTTCTCTAGCAACAGAAAACAAGGCCTAAAGAACAGATGGATTTGTGAGTGATTTATTGCTAGAAATGTAGGCTTAGTGATTCCCACCTCATTGGCCATCTACCTTTCTCTTTTGCTCATATAACATTAAAAGAGGAAAGGGAACCTAAAGATATTTCAAATTAATCAATATGGTTTATATTTCTTTTAAATACTACAGAAATAGTGGAGGGTTGAGTAATTTGAAGCAACTTTCTTGTGGAAAAATAATTAGGAGAGCAGTTCAGAAAATCAGCAAGTTATTATAAAAGTAGTTCAGCATATATTTGAGAACATTAGATGGCTAAGAAGATAGTGAGGAATTACCATGTTGGAGTATGAGGGAAGATAAAGACCCAGGAAGGTAAACCCAGTATTTGCAAGCATTTTCCCCTGGGGGCCTTTGCTAAACAAGGAGAAAATGGTTTAAAGGCTAAGTAGCATTTTTAGAAGCCTTACAAAATTAGCAGATCAGAGATTAGAATCTAGGATTCAGCAAAATGAGATGGCCCTGGAAAACTCCTAATGCAGTTTTGCTTAGGAACTCAAAGAATTGATCCTAGAATTAATAATAAATTTAAATCATCAGGTGCTTGCAGGGGATTTAGCTCAGCTATGAATGATTATTGTATTTAGATTATCCCATTTTCCTGAACTTTCAAGCTTCCTGAAGTGATGGTGACCTCACATTTCTGACAGAGACAAACATAACTTCTCTTGTAAAGAAGGGTAATCTCATAGGAGGCTTAATTTATTTTTAAAAACTACTTTGAATATACACTGTCTAACAGAGCTAAAAGTAGCAAAGAATCCAAGATATCATTTAAAAAGCGACCCAGGGGAGAAAATAGGTGATAGAAAAAGGTTCTATATGTTGGACATATACAAACTAGATTTTAAAATATGCTCCTTACCATGTTTAAGAAAAGAAAGTAGAGTTGGCTAAGACTTTTCTAGTTTTAGAATTGAAAATCCTGTATCCCAAGAAACCCTTCATTCTTGCCAAGCCATGGAAGTTTGTTA
Source organism: Myotis davidii (assembly GCF_000327345.1). Taxonomy (NCBI): domain Eukaryota; kingdom Metazoa; phylum Chordata; class Mammalia; order Chiroptera; family Vespertilionidae; genus Myotis; species Myotis davidii. Next base: position 5,311,198 of record NW_006285997.1, read on the forward strand.
CCCTAGAAAAGACAATATTGAGAATTTCATCAAAGAGCTGAGAAATATTTAAATATGTGTAATCCACAAATGAAAATTACAATAATTAAAACGAAGAACTAAAAAAAATGAGACAAATAGCACAATAAATACATATGAAGAAATAGTAAAGTTAGGTCAGAAGAAAATATCCAGAAAGAAACATCAGGAAAGACGACAAAAGGAAGAAAAATATGAAAGGGAGGATAAAAAATATAGAGTTCAGAAAAAAAGGAGAAAGTGGGTCAAAATCAATATTTTAGAAAATTACTAAAATGCTTCAAAACTTACGAAATCTATCAAGCCATAAATTCAAAAAGCACTACAAACCACAAACCAAAAGCAGCATGAAATCCTCAGCCCATCATAGTGTAAGTGCTGAAAACTAAGGAAAAGAGGAAGTTTTGAAGTTGTCAGAAAAAAGTAACAGATGACTTGTTGGAAAACATCTATGGAGTAATAAAATGGAATGATCTCCAGTTCTTCCATAGGAAAATATCAAACACCTACATATGAACCCATTAAAAAATCCTTCCAAACTATACAGAACAATAAAGAAAGCAAATTTACCCACCTGTAATTATGCCTGGTACAAAGAACGCTACAAACATAAAATTCCATGTGAGTAAGAAAACAAACACTTCAAAACCAACAGAGCAAGTTCCGGTGCATAAGCTGAAGTAACGTCATAGAAAGCCTGAAATATTTAATAAAACAGAACAATGCAACGGTGATAACTAGGAGTTGAATTCAGAATGGAGAACTACTTAGCATAGGTAGAATAGCAGGTGTGGTTTCTTTTTAAAAAGAGGAAAAAGTGCAGGACCAGAGGTTGAGGTCTTAGGAAGCGCTCCAGGGGCAGAAGGGGTCGGTGTGGAAGAGAGGGCAGTACTTTGTAGTCTTGGTAGTCATGGGGGGAAGTATACGACCAGTGAAAATTAGGAGCCTCCAAAAAAATCACAAACACAAAAGGTATTCCAACCTCTCTCTCCGCCCCCACAAACAAAAGAGAACCAATATTTCTTAAAACTGCACTTTATTATATTAAAGGAAAAGCGTGTTCTTACACCAAAAAAATCAGTTAAACCACCCAACCCAATTATATATTCCTACAATTTTTTATTTGTCCAGAAAAAATAAGACCTTTCAAAATGAACACAAAATAGCAAATAACATCCACACAAGCTGATAATAGGAGAAAAAAAACAGACAAGAATCAAACTTTCAGCTGATGAAATTCTCATCATATAACCACCAAAAAAAACAAGACTCCAAAATAAAATAAACATCTATTGACTGCCCCAATTCCTAAGGCGCATTTTTAGTAGCCTCACAAAATCCAAGATATCAGAGTTGGCACCATCAGTTCCCAGGACCTTGTCAAAATTACAACTAAATTACAAAACAATTAACATGAATAACCATCTGAAGATGAGCTGAACAGAAGTCTTATTACTAAATACAGACAGAAAAAGCCACATGGAGATTTGGAGGGGGGCGGGGGGGCGGAGATGTTCAAAGGGCTAGCTAGCCCCACACCAAGTGGCAGTTGAGAATCTGGAGGCATATCTCAGCCGCAGAGGTGCCACCTAAGGAGTGGGCAGCCTGCCCAGAGCACCAGTGCGAGGAAGAAAAGCCTACATAATATTTGGCTGTAAAAATCAGGAGGGATTCCATTTTCCTGGGTGAGACAAGAGACTGCTAAAAACCCAGGAACCCTCTTAAAGGGCCAACGCACAAAAATCTCACTCACCCCAGGTTCTGGTAGAGGAAGAACAGCTCAGGGGGAAGCCGGGTCACACAGGGACAGCTTGAGTTGTGTGGCTTCAAGGAGAGGGGGGGAGGGACAGTCGCCAATGTCTCTGTGTTGAGTCACTCTCCCACTAGGACCACAGATGCCATGATTCCAGACTCAAGCACTGCCCTCCATATGGTGTCAACCTGGGAGGCATGCTGACCCTACGCTGCTGACGCCCTGAGGACCCGCCCTGCCAAGCTGGCACACAGCTGGGAAATCAGCTGGTGGTAGCCAGCCTGGGCTCAAGATTCAGTCCTCCTTAAAAAACTTTTGAAGAATTCTGGGCAAGTTCAGGCGGTGCCAGAGACACACAGGCAGAGGCCGAGTTGTATTGCTTTAGGCCCTAAAGTTTAGGGCGAGGGTTGTCCTGAGTGCCCCCAAAGCACCATGACTCCTGTGCAGAGCCTTCCCTCCAGGTAGCCAAATCTTACTCTGTGTCAGCCTGATGAACTCTACTGGCTCTGCCCCGATGACTATCCAAACCATGTCCCAGTGCGAAGGTCCACAGACAGGTGGCAGCTGGCCTTGGTTACCCTGAGAATGTTGCTCAGTGTCTACTGGCATCGAGTTGAAACCTGGTGAACACCATTCACCCCTACCTGATGATTCACTGAAAATCTGCCACACACAACTTGGGTACCACCTGAGACAACTTCAGTGGATAAACCTAATGGGCAGCCAGCAAGCAAAGGCAGAATATAGGGCATTTTGTGCCTTTAGCTGACCTTCCCCAGGCCCAATGCTAGTGGCAGCTGGCCATGGTCTGCAGCTTGGCCCAATACATGCGCTCCCTGGCCCAGCAGAGGAAGCTAACTGGTAGCCCAGCGTCAGTTGCAGGCAGAATATGATATTCGCCTGCTCTGAAGTCCCTCCTAAGAAATCCCAGAACCAAAAAACCTTATGGCTGCCTTCAGACCACTTCAGAGCACAACCTGATTAGCTCCAGGAGCAACACAAAAAAGAGGTTGCAGAAAGCACCAGAACATGCTGGAAAAAATTCTGCGTCATGGGGTCTGCACCCACAGAGCAGCATGTACACTGTGGTCTGCGTCAATCCTCACAGTCAGCCAGCATGACGGGGTGAAATCATAAATATTACACTGGAAGTAAATGTAATAGAGTCTAAAAACACAACAGAGAAGACCAATAAGACCAAATGCTGGTTCTTTGAAAAGAGAAATAAGATTGATAAACCTTTAACGAGACTCATGAAGAAAAAGGTGATAAAACCCAAATAAATAAAATCAGAAAAAAAGGAGGAAGTAACAACTGACACAGAAATACAAGGAAATATATGAAAATACTACAAACAATCAAATGCCAACAACTTGGACAACCTGGGAAAAAGCTGATACATTCCTAGAAACATACCATCTTCCAAGACTGAATCAAGAAGAAGCAAGCAGCCCTGGCTTGTTTTGTTCAATGGATAGAGCATTGGCCCGTGGACTGAAGGGGCTCTGGTTTGATTCTGGTCAAGGGTAGGGTTGCAATCCTTGGCCTTGGTTGGGGCGTGTACAGGAGGCAACCAATCAATGTGTCTTTCTCACATTGATGTTTCTCTCTGTTTCTCCCTTCCACTCTTTCTCTTAAAAAGAAAAAAGTCAATGAAAAAATATCCTTTGGTGCAGATTAACAAAACAAAAAAAGAAGAAGAAACAGAAAATATGAGGAGACAATTTAATCAGTAATGTAAAAGCTCCCAACCAACAAGTCCTAGACAGAATGGCTTCACGGGTGAATTTTAACATTTAACAAATAATTAACAGCTATAATTCTGAAATTACTCCAATGCTAGTACTAATCTGATTCCACAATCAGACAAAGACAAAATGAAGGGTAAAAATCAAATGATCGGCCCTTGCTGGTTTGGCTCAGTGGATAGAGCATCGGCCTGCCGACTAAAGGGTCCCAGGTTCGATCCCAGTCAAGGGCACATTCCTGGGTTGTGGGCTTGATCTCTTGTTGGGGGCATGTAGAAGGCAGCCAATCAATGATTCTTCTCTCATCATTGAAGTTTCTATCTCTCTCTCCCTCTCCCTTCCTCTCTGAAATCAATAAAAAAAATATATTTTTAAAAATCAAATGATCATATGTACAGATGCAGAAAGAACATTTGACAAAATTCAGCATCCATTTATGATAAAACTTCAAAAAAGTGAAAATAGATTAAACATACTTCAACGTAAAAAGGCCATATATTGCAAACCCACAGTTAGCATCACAGTCATGAGGAAAAGCTCAAAGCATTTCCTTAAATTCAGAAATAAGATAAGAATCTCCTCTTTCACCACTTTTATCTAACATAGCATTGGAGGTTCTAGACACATCAATCAAACAATAAAGTGAGCTAAAATGCATCCATATTAGAAAGAAAGAAGTAAAACTATCATTATTTTGTAGATAACATAATACTACATAGAAAGAACTCTAAAGATTTCACCAAAAAATTATTAGAACTGATAAATGTATTTAGTAAAGTAGGAAGATACAAAAATAACATTCAGAAATTAGTTGCATTTTTATACACCAATAATAAATGATCCGAAAGAGAAATTAAGAAAACAATCCCATTTTCAGTTGCATCCAAAAAATACGAAGAAATTTAACCAAGAAGGTCTGTACTAAAAAAATTATAAGACATTGAAGATACTAATAAATAGAAGTATATACCATGCTCATAGATAGAAAGAATTAACATCATCAAAATGTCCACACTACCATAAGCATTCTATAAGATTTAATGAAATCTTTAACAAAATACCAATGGCATTTTTCACAGAATTAGGAAAAGTAATTCTAATATTTATATAGAACCTCAAAAGACCCTGAATAGCTACAGCAATTGACAAAGATGAACCAAGATGGAGGTATCACACTACCTAATATCAAACTATACTACAATGCCATCGCAATTCTAAGTATAAACATGTGTGTTATATGTGTGTGTTTCCTTTTTTTCCCCAAATGGTAGCTTATGCTATGCACACATTCTTTTGTGCTTAATCCAAAGATTTCCAATGACTTCTGAGGCTTTCCCCAGCCCTAGCTGACGAAGTAGAGGCATGCAGGAGGCACAAGAATTCCTACCATCCAGATACAGCAAGACAGGCTTAACTGTGGTTGGCAAGAGGAAACCAGGAGAAAGAGGTCTGTTTCTAAGAGGTGCTTTTCAAAAGGCTCTGCCCTGAAGCTATTTCTTCCCACCAGAACCCAGAGGAATATTCGGCCCCTCCCAAAGTGCTGAAGAGAGCGACAGCAGTGACCTGAGCACTTCAGGAGGAGCACGCCACAGAGAGCAACAGGAAGAAGGATGGTCCGTTTGAGACCAGGCAGGTCAGAATGTGGCTCACACAGTGGGATTAGCAGCACCTTAGAAGTAAGAATTCTGATCCCTGGAGGCAGCCTTCAGTCCTCAGCCAGGTGCAACATGATGCAAGGCAGAACTGCAGAGGCCCAGAAGAGCCAGGGCAACAGCAGCAGGAACAGTCAGAGAAGCACAAAATGTCCTGAAGGAATTGGACAGGACTTGGCATGAGAACAATGCAGAAATGCAAGAAATTCCAGAACAGACAGGGTGACTCAGGCACCAAGCTTGGGGCTTAGTCTCACATCAGCATCTCAAGTGAGACATGGCCATGAGGCACTGTGATTATCAAGTAGGTATTAGTGATTAAGCAAGGTTTTACTTGCATTCTGCATATTGTAATTAGCTATGTGCAAGGCTCAATTAATTAGGAAGTAGATTTTTATGTACCTCATCCCTAGGATTATTTGATGCTGCTCAACTTAACTCCTTTTCTTGTTTTTCAATAGCCCTAACCAAAGAACTTCAGTTGTTGGAGAACTGAAATCCCTAAATTAATTCTCCAAACTGACCATCCAATTGTGCTATGGATGCCTCATTGGGGGTCCCTATACATCAAATCATCAATCCATTCTTTATACATTTCTCAGTATTAAGCACCTCCTATGTCCTAGGCAAAGTGACAGGAGCTGAGGGCATGACAAGTAAAGTAGGAAGCAGTCCCTATCTTCCAGGAATCCAGTCTGTTATAAGCAAAAGAGACATATAATTAAAGCAAGTCATTAACATTCAGTACAAAATGTTCTGCAATAAAAATATTAACAAAGTGCTTTAGAGATGCAGAGGAAGGTGTCACAAATTCTGCCTAATGCTGTCAGGAAAAGATTCCCAGAGGAAATGAAATAAGAGTTAGGTCTTTAAAAAGGATTTATAGGAGTTTTCTAGGCGAGAAAGCGAAGGGAGGAATTCCTGGCTGCGAGAACAATGCATATAAATGTAGAATCGTATCTGACCTCTAGGAAAGGCACGGAAGTTTGCTGTGGCTGATGCAAAGGTGCGTGGTGAGAGGAGGTTCAGGAAAAGAGCTAGGTGAGGCCCAAATTGCTAAAGTATCTGGGAAACCAGCAAGTCTCCACCCAGACGGATTTGAGTGAGACAAACTAGTGGCCAAGTATCTACTCAGGAAGGTCATGCAATAAACCACAGAAAGCACTGAGGACCACTGGTGATGCAGACATTCAGGATATACTGCCCAGCTCAGACCTGTCTGGAATGGGATTTTGTAGGTCATAACAATTATAGATTATTGCTGAGCAGGACTAACCCCTCCCATCCTTACTCTACACCAATGGTTCTTATCTGAGAGGGGAGCAGGGGCAAAATATCACGATGAGGGGTGCTACAGGGATCTGATTGGTAGAGGCCAGAGGACATCCTACACAGACAGGACAGCTGGCACAACAGAAAATCATCTGGTCCAAATGTCAATCACGTCAACATTGAGAAACCTGCCCTACACATAACAGAAAAATTTTACCCAAAGTTGCATTCACATTATAGACACAATTGCATAAAGGTTACATTCCATTTTTAAATCCAAGAACTATATTATAACCACTTATATCAGCTTAAGTATTTACTCCTCTGTTCCCCTATCTTTTGACACCTGCCTTTCTCCTTTAACTTCCCAACCATTTACTAACTACTTACTTCCACAATTAAGTATCCTCTCTTAAGTTGTGGGCAGCATGCCCTTTTACATTCATAACACCTTGCATGTCTATGGTCTTCACAGTATTCAGTATGCTTTCGCCTACATCTTATAATTTAACTTGAATAGGTATTTCTTAAAGAAGATATACAAACAACCACAAGGACAGGGAAAAAATGCTCAATACCATTAGTTATCAGGGATTAATCAAAACCACAATAAGATACCACTTTACACCCAAGAGGAAGGCTATAATTCCAAAAGAAGAAAAAATGACAAGCATTGACGTAGAGACATTGGAATCCTCTTACATTGCTGGTGGGGATGTAAAACAATTCAGTCACTGCATTAGTCAGTTCAGGCTGATTAAACAAAATACTATAGACTGGGTGGCTTAAGCAAAAGTTATTTCCCTCAGTTCTGAAAAGTCCAAGATCAAGGTGGATTTGATTCCTCATAGAATCCACTTCCTGGCTTTCAGAGAGACACCTTCTCACTATATCCCCACAGGGCAGAGAGAGGTCTCTCTTCCTTTTCTTATAAGGACACTAATCCCATTTTGATTTGCCGGAAGCCGGTCCATCCTTGCTGCTTGACACAGTCGCTGCAGGAAAGAAACATCTGCACAGCATATGTTTCAAGGGACCTGGCGTATATAGCATACTGTTCTTAATATGTTTGCTCCCCTTAGCCCTGCATGTTTTAACCAAGGTCACCTCTCCGAGAAAGGTTGTTTCCCCAGGTAGGGATTTTTCCCTGAAGTCAGGGAGGGGATGAAACTCCTTAACTAAGTGCCAGGCGGGTAGTTAATCACTTTAACTACGAACAATCAGTCTATTCTCATCCTATACAATAAAGAACTAATATGCTATTTAGACTGAACAGCAGAACAACTGTCCAGATGACCTTCCAGAGGACCTTCCAGATGAAGCCAGCTGAGGCAGGCAGGGCTGCGAGGGCTGAGCCCCTTGCACGAATTTCATGCATTGGGCCTCTAGTAACTTCATAAAACCTAATTACATTCCAGTGCAATCACATTGGGGATTAGGGTTTCAACTTATAAATTTGGGGGGAAATACAGACATCAGTCCACAATAGCCACTGTGGGAAAAGGTTCAGTAATTTCTCAAAATGATAAACATAGAGCTACCATATGGTCCAGCAATTCCACTCCAAGAGAAATGAAAACATATGCCACCATGAAAAGTTGTATACAAATACTCTTAGTAGCCAAAAAGTGGTTCAAACCCAAATATCTATCCCTTGGTGGATAGGAAATGTGGCATATCCATACAATGGAATATTACTTGGTAATAAAAAGAAACTACTGATACATTCTACAACATGAATAAACATGAAAATATTATGGTAAGTGAAATAAGACAGAAGGCCACAAATTATATGATTCCATTTGTATAAAATGTCCAAAATAGGCAAATTTATATAAACAGAGCAGTAGTTGCTTCAAGTTAGTAGGGTTTGAAAGAATTGGGGAGTGACAGGTAATTAGACATATGGGGTTTCTTTTGGGGATGATGAAACATTGATTCTAAAAATCTAAATATAAAATCTATTCTAAAATCAATTGTGATGATGGTTGTACAACTCTGAGAATATACAAAAGACCACAGAATTGTATACTTCAAATGAATAAATTGTATGATATATGGATTATGCCTCAGTAATGCTGATAAGAAAATCATGATCGTATTCCTAAGTTTCAGCACACCATTTAAGATCTGTGAGACATTGAATATGCTAATAATTATGTTGCCTCTTTTTTTAGTAAACTGGCTTACATGGATCTTCAATATTTCTTACTTAAAGTCCATGCTAGAATTTCATCACATGCCAAGAATGGATGTTTTTCACATCAAAGACCACAGTAAAAATTTCATTTTGGTCTGTATTTGAGCCCATACTAATTCAGCCTTGACCTCCAGTTTTTGGTTTCCCTTCTTTACCCAGGAGAGTTTCTACGATGTGTCCATGAGATATTAGATATGAATGCTTTTTAAAATTTTATTTACTTATTTTTATTTTGAGAATACATTTATTTCTTTTAATTTTCATTTATTGTTGACAATATTACAGATGTCCCCTAAACTTCCCCACTTTTCCCCTTCCCCCAGCTCCTGCTCCTCCCCAGGCCTTCCCCACACTATTACCTGTGTCCTTGGGTTAGGCATATATGCATACAAGTTCTTTGTTTGATCGCTTCCTGCCTATCCACCCTCCTCCACCTTTCCCTCTGCGATTGGACAGTTTATTTCGTGCTTCTGTCTCTCTGGATCTTTTTTGTTCATCCGTTTATTTTGTTCATTCTATTTCACATATGAGTGAAATCATGTGGTACTTGTCTTTCTCTAACTGGCTTATTTCACTTAGCATAATACTCTCCAGGTCTCTCCATGCTGCCACAAAGGGTAAGAGATCCTTCTTTTTTACTACTGCATAGTATTCCATGGTGTAAATGTACCACACCTTTCTTATCCACTCATCTATTAATGGGCACTTGGACTGTTTCCAGATCTCAGCTATTGTAAACATTCTTACTGATTGGTATTTTGGGATTTTAGGTTGTATTCACAAAAGTGGGATTGCTGAGTCAAACAGCAATTCCATTTTTAATTTTCTTAGGAAACTCATACTGTTTTCTACAGTGGCTGCACCAGTGTGCATTCCCACCAGCAGTGTACCTGGGGCCCATTTTTCACATGCTCACCAGCATTTGTTGTTTGCTGATTTATTGATGGTAGTCATTCTGGCAGCTGTGAGGTGATACCTCATTGTAGTTTTAATTTGCACCTCTCTGACGATTAGTGACAATGAATACTTTTTCATTGGCCACTGTATGTCAGTGTCTATTCAGGTCTTTCACCTATATTTTATTTGGATTATTTGTCTTTCCCACCCCCATGGATGTGGTAGGGTTGCAATCTAGCATGGTCTGAAGCTGTTCATTAGCTCTGGGTTGCACTGGCTCTGGGGCCTCCTAGGAAGTGCAAAGTCAGCTACTACCTGTGCCTTACCTGAGACTACCCAGCACGAGCTACAGAGCAATCTGTAGATGGCTACTATTTGTGTTGGGCTTGAAGATGCACAGGAGAGACCAAGCTGTGAACCTTGGCAGGCTTCTGCTAGTGCTTGGCCTGGGGCCACTTATTGTGAGGTATGGGACATGCAGAGGCCAGCTGCTGCTTGTTTGAGAGAGTTTAGGAAAGTCTGAACCTGAGCCAGTACAGGGCATTCATATGGAATAGGCACTGCAAACAGCTTGAGTGGGACTGAAAACTGGGTGGGGAAGGGTCTCAGGGAATCACCAGGGAGAGGTGAACAGTGTGTGCCAAGCTTATAGAGACAAAGTTTTGGCTCCTGCCTGTGGACTCTGTGGTGAAGGAGGTTTTAACCATGGTACAATGACCTCTGCCAACACTTTTGTCTGGGAGAAAGCTGGCCCTAGTTCTTGCTCCTGATGCCAGACCATTTAGTTCCTCCCCATGTGTTCCAGTATCCTTTCAAGATGCTGCCCCAGCGCTGGTGCTCAGAGGGAGTGAGTCTGAGTAAGTCTGTGTGGGGGCCCTTTAAGAGAAACTGCCTGAGAATCTTAGCAGCCCTCCTCCTCTCTCAGCCTCAATCCCTGCTGATTTTTATAGCCCAAAGTTACTAGGTACTTTCCTTCCCAGCACTGGAACTCTGGGCTGAGACATGGTGTGGAGCTAGGACCCCTTGTTCCTCAAAGAGACCTCCACAGCTAAGATATACCTCCCACTTAGAAAAATGGCACATGTGGGTGTAGACCAGCCCATTCCTTACCTCCATCCCTCCTACCAGTCTCATTGTGGCTTCTTCTTTACTTCTCTAATTGTAGGACTCCCATTCAGGCAGATTTCAGGTGGTTCTGAATTATGATTGTTCTCTGGTTTAGTTGTAATTTTGATGTGGTTGTGGGAGAAGGTAAATACCATGTTTATCTACCCCACTATTTAGACCTTCCTCTCCATTTTTTTTATTACTGCTTCAATTTTATTGGATACTAATGGCCCGGTGGACAAATTCATGCATGGGTGGGGTCTGGACAGCCTGCCTCGATCGGAGCCCATCAGGGCCGGGCCAGCTGGGCAGAGGGACCGCGGGAGGTTGGCCAGCTGGCCCCTCCCCTGATCGAGCCAGTTGGCCAGCTGCAGTGTGTGTCATAGCTACACTATGACATTCTGGTCACTTGGCTTTTATATACATATAGATAATTCATCTATTCAGATTTGCTAATTCTGGTCACTTGGGTTTTATATACATAGATAATTGATCTATTCAGATTTGCTAACTCATCTTTGCTTCAGTCTTATTAGCTTGTATATTTACAGAAATATATACATTTCTTCCAAATTGTTCATTTTGTTGGCATATAACTACAGTATTTTCTTATAATCGTTTGTTATTCCATTGTGTCAGTTGCTTGTCTCTTCTTTAATTTCTGATTTTATTTATTTGGATCTTCTTTCTTTTTTTCTTGATAAATCTGGTTAGAGATTTATCAAATTTGGTAATCAATTAACAACAATAAGAGATTAACATAAATTTTGGTTTCAAAAAAACCATCTCTTGTTTCCTTGATATTTTATATTGTTTTATAGGTTCTATTTCATTTATTTCTCCTCTGATCTTAATTATTTCCTTCCTTCTACTCACTCTGGGCCTTTTTTGTTGCTTTTTTCTAATTTCTTTAGGTGAACAGTTAATCTGTTCATTTGAGATTTTTTTTGTTTCTTGAGCTAGGCCTGTATTACTATGAATTTCCCTAATACTACTGCTTTCACTGTGTTCCATAAATTTGGCTTATTGTGTTATCATTTTCTCAAGATCTTTTTATTTCTTCCTTGATCACTATTTACCCATTCATTGTTTAGTAACATGTTGTTAAGCCTCCATGTGTTTCTATGTTTTTCAGTGTTGTTCCCCGCACCCTCTTCCCCACCCAGTAATTTATTTCTAGTTTTATAACATTGTGGTCAGAGAAGATGCCTAATTTCAAACTTCTTGAATTTATTGAGGCTTTTTTTATGGCCTAACATGTGGCTTATCTTGGAAAATGTTCTGTGTGCAATTGAAAATATGTATATTCTGCAATTTTAGGGTGTAATGCTCTGAAAATATCAATTAAATCCATCTGTTCTAAACTGTCATTTAAAGCTACAGTTTTCTTGTTGATTTTCTGCTTGGAAGATCTATCCATTGATGTCAATGGAGTATTAATGTCCCCTAATATATTTGTATTACTGTTGATCTCTCCATTTATGTTCGTCAATATTTGCTTATATGGTTAGATGTTCCTAATTTGAGCACATAAATGTTTACAAGAGTTATTTCCTCTTCTTGGCTTAATCCCTTTATCATTATGTAATGACCTTCTTTGTCTCTTCTTGTCTTTGTTTTAAGTCTATTTTGTCTTATATAAGTAATGCTACTCTATTTTTCCTTCATTTCCACTTGCATGAAATATCTTTCTCTACTCCTTTACTTTCAGTCTGTGTCTTGGCTCCTTTCTTATAAATTAATTAATCATATATGTGTGAGGTTATTTCAGAGCTTTCTATCCTGTGCCATTAATCTCTGTGTGCTTTTCATATTAATACCATACTGTTTTGACTACTATGGCTTTTTTAAAAAATATATTTTATTGATTTTTTACAGAGAGGAAGGGAGAGGGATAGAGAGTTAGAAACATCCATGGGAGAGAAACATCGATCAGCTGCCTCCTGCACACCCCCTACTGGAGATGTGCCCACAACTAAAGTACATGCCCTTGACCAGAATCGAACCTGGGACCCTTCAGTCCCCTATCTACTGAGCCAAACCGGTTAGGGCTACTATGGCTTTTTAACAGAGTTTGCAATCAGGAAGTGTGATGCCTTTCTTTCTTCTTTCTCTCATTTGCATTAGCTGTTTGGCGTCTTTTTTGGTTACATACAAATTTTAAGACTATTTGTTCTATTTCTGTGAAAAAGAAAAGAAACCAGTAGAATTTTGATAGGGATTGCATTGAATCTGTATATTGTTTTGGGTAGTATGGACATTTTAACAATATTAATTCTTTCAATCCATGACCATGAAATGTATTTCCATTTGTCATCTTCAATGTTTTTATTAATGTCTTATAGTTTATAGTGTGCAGTTCTTTCAACTCTTGGTTAGATTTATTTCTAGGTATTTTATTTTTTTGATGCAACTATAAATAGGATTGTTTTCTAATAGTCTGTTAGTTTGTTATTCATGTATAGAGACACCACATATTTTTGCATATTGATTTTATATCATGCAACTTTACTGGAGTTATTTACTAGTTTTAACAGTTTTCAGAGGACAGTCATCCTTTTCTCTAAGCCATCATCATTCTTCTGCAATTCTCTACTTACACATATATTATACCATAATCATTGCATTGTGGTATCTCTGTTTCTTGTGCATATTTCTAATATGCTTCTCAAGGTACATTATGATTAATTTGGTTTCATTCTTTCTTTCCCATTAGGCTAAGGGGCATTTGTGAGCAGGGACTTTATTCTATCTAATGCATGCTACCCCAAAGGAATTGCTTCATAAGGATTTGGTGAATGATTTAAGTGAATTTATTGAATTCACCTTGGGTTAGAGCAGGATAAAACAGCTTGAATAAAGTTGCAGAGGCAGAACAAAATAAGCAGGTATGAAAGTTACAATTAGGATAAACTAAGATGGCGGCAGAGATAAACACCGGGAAGTTGATGCCGCTCACAACAATTGATTAATACCTTAGAAAAACAATTCGGACATCATCCAGAACCACAGGAAGCCTGGCTGACTGTAAATTCTACAACTAGAAGGAAAGAAAGCACACTGAGAGCAAGAGAAGCTGCAGAAGTAAAGCGCAGAGGTAGGGGACTCGCGCGCGCGCGCGCGGAAAGGGGCTGGCACCTGAGGACGCGGCTGTCTTTTTGAATCCGGAGGGAGTCCCAAGCTCCCGACGGCTCTGAACTCCGGTTCCGGGAAGTCTCTGGGGACCCAGAACTCATGAG
>NW_006285997.1:5326733-5359145 GCF_000327345.1 Myotis davidii
CACATCCCCCTTAGGAGGTGTGCAGGAGGCAGCTGGTCGATGTTTCTCTCTCATCGATGTTTCCAACTCTCTATCTCTCTCCCTTCCTCTCTGTGAAGAATCAAAAAAAAATATTTAAAAAAAAAAAAAAAAAGAGAAAGTTACAATTATAATAAATTTTCCATGCCCAGCATGCCTTTAACTGCATCTTGATAGATGAGTAGGAATTGGCCAGGTAAACAAGATGTGAAAAGAAATTCCAGGCAGAGAGAATGGAATGATGGCATGTAAACATGAACAAATGTAAGCAGGTTTGTGTGCATTTTGAAGAAGTGAATGTGGCGGAGTTTGTGTTAAAAATGAGACCATTAATCTTTGGAAGGATTTCAGACTTCATGAGAGAAAGACCAATATGAAACATGGGTCAAAAGAAAACTAATGGAAGAAGAGAGACCAGTTTGGAGGCTTATGAAATACTCTTCTTGGGGGATAATGAGGACCTGAACAAAGCCCAAAGTGTGGGAATAAAAGTGGAGCTGATTGGAAAACTCTCTGAGGTGATCTGCTAAAGCATTGCTCTGTTTATACGCATTGAGCTTTGCTGATGACAAGGAAGTAAAGTATTAAGAATATTACATGTAGGGCCAGCTGATTTGGCTCAGTGGATAGAACATAGGCCTGAAGACCAAAGGGTCTCAGGTTCGATTCCAGTCAGGGGCACGTGCCTTAGTTGCAGGCTTCTCCCCAGGGCACCAATTGATGTGTTTCTCTCACATGGATGTTTCTCTGTCTTCCCCTCTCTTTTCCACTTTCCCTAAAAATCAATGAAAAAATATCATCTGGCGAGGATTAACAACAACAACAAAAAATATTAAATTATTAAATTAATTAAACATTTTCATAATTAAGACTATCTTTTCCCAGTAATTGATATTGGAGTTGTTTTTATTGAGATGTAATTTACATACAATGAAATACACACTTTATAGTGAACAGTGTACTAATGTCAACAAATGAACACAGTATAAAAACCACATCACAGCTGGTCTCGCTCAGTGGATAGAGCACCGGCCTGCAGACTGAAGGGTCCCTGGTTGGATTTTGGTCAAGGGCACATGCCCAGGTTGTAGGCTCAATCCCTAGTAGGGGGCTTGCAGGAGGCATTTGATCAATGATTCTCTTTCATCATTTATTTTTCTTTCTGTTTCCCTCTTCCTTCCTTTCTGAAATTAATAAAAATATATTTTTTTAAAAACCACCACCACAATCAATACATAGCACAGTTCTATCACCTTAAAAAAGTATCTCAAAACCTTCTATGATGAACTACTCTCCCCAACCCAGCCCCACCAATCTCATTTTCTGTCCCTATAGTTTTCCTTTTTTTAGAATTTCATAAAAATAGAATCATATAGTATGTGACTTTTAATCTGATCCCTTTCAGTCATCAGAATGTATTTGATATGTATGTGTGCTGCTACATGTATAGTTTGACCATTTTTATTGCTGGGTACTAGATACACAATTGGATAAATACACAATTTATTTTACAGACACACAATTGTTTGCTTATCTACTTACCTGTTCAAAGATACTTGGTTGACAGGGTGGGAGGAGGGGTATAAGAGATCAACAAAAGGACTTGTATGCATGCATATAAGCATAAC
Source organism: Myotis davidii (assembly GCF_000327345.1). NCBI lineage: Eukaryota > Metazoa > Chordata > Mammalia > Chiroptera > Vespertilionidae > Myotis > Myotis davidii. Next base: position 5,328,380 of record NW_006285997.1, read on the forward strand.
CCATGGACACAGTCAGTAGGGGGATGAATAAAGCTATTATGAATAAAGCTGTTATAAGTATATATAAAGTAGTCCCCACTTATCCACAGGGAATATCTTCTAAGACCCCCGTGGATGCATGAAACTACATATTACACCAAACCCTACATATATTATATTTTTATACATACCTATGGAAAGTTTAAGTTAGGTACAATAAGAGATTAAAAACAATAAATCATAATAAAATGTAACAATTACAACAATATACTATAAAATTATGTGAATGTGTTCTTTCAAAATATCTTGCTGTATGTACTCACTCTTCTTGTGATGGTGTGAGATTATACAATACCTACGTGATGGGATGAAGTGAGGAGAATGACATAGGCATTATGACATAGCATTAGGCCACTTATAACAGTTACTTGAACATAGGCACTGCACCACCATTATAGTCAATCTGATAACTAAGAAGGCTGCAAAGTGACTAACAGGCAGGTAGCATATAAAGTGTGGATACAGTGGACAAAGGGATGATTCACATCTCAGGCAGGATGGAGCAGGATGATGCAAGATTTCATCACTCTATTCCGAACAGCACAAAATTTAAAACTTATAATTTGTTTATTTTTGGAATTTTCCATTTAATACTTTCACACCATAGTTGACCACAGGTAACAGAAACTGTGAAAAGCGAAACTGGGCATAAGGAAGGACTACTATACAGGTTTTTATGTGACCATAGTTTTTATTTCTCTTGGATAAAAATGCTAGGAACGGGTTTGCTGGGTTGTATGGTAAATGTAGGTTTAACTTTAGAAGAAACTGTTAAACTGCTGTCCATCAGCTTAAGAAATTACCTCAAAGCCTTCAGTGGTCAACTTCTCTCATCATCAATCTCATTGCCTGTCCCTACAGTTTTTCTTTTTCTAGAATTTCATAAAAGTGGAATCATAGAGTATGTGAGTTTTGAATCCTACCAGCCATGCATTAAAGTTGCAGTTGCCCCTGATCCTCTCCAGGGTTCGTTCTTGTCAGTATGTTTGTTTTTTTATTTTGTTTGGGGTTGTTGTTATTATCTTTAGTCATTCTAATAGGTGTATGCTACTAATTCATTGTGATTTATTTTGCATTTCTCTAATGCTAATGATGTTGAGCATCTTTTCATGTACTAATTTGACATTCATAGATTTTCTTCAGTGAAATGTCTTTTTAAACCTCTGCTCAGCCCTAACCGGTTTGGCTCAGTGGATAGAGCATCAGCCTGCAGACTCAAGGGTCCCAGGTTCGATTCCAGTCAAGGGCATGTACCTTGGTTGCGGGCACATACCCAGTAGGGAGTGTGCAGGAGGCAGCTGGTCGATGTTTCTAACTCTCTATCCCTCTCCCTTCCTCTCTGTAAAAAATCAATAAAATATATTTAAACCTCTGCTCATTTTTTAAAATTAGGTTGAATGTTTTCTCATTATTGTGTTGAGGATTCGTTATATATATTCTAAATCAGGGGTCCTCAAACTACTGCCTGCAGGCCACATGTGGCCCGCCGAAAACATTTATCTGGCCTGCCAGGCGTTTTTGCCGCTGCTGCCTGTTGCTTAGCAGCCGACTGGTCCCAGGCCTGTAGTGCGCATGTGTGGAATGTGCGCTGCACTCTCTGACTCCCCTCCTTCTCTCTGTCTCTCGACTCCTCCTCTCAGTCTCGGGTGTGATCGGCCGAGTCACGAGCTTGCCTGTGCAGAGCCTGCTGCTGCCTGAGAACAGAGGTAAGAACAAGTTAGGATTTATTTTTTTTTGAAGTTAGGAGGTCTATTTTTTTATTTTATTTTGCAGTTAGTAGGGCCTTTTTTTTTTTTAAGTTAGGAGAGCCTTTTTTTTTTGAAGTTTTGTTTTCTTACTTCAAAATGAGATATGTGCAGTGTGCATAGGAATTTGTTCATAGTTTTTTTAAAAAATTATAGTCCAGCCCCCAACAGTCTGAGGGACAGTGAACTGGCCCCCTGTTTAAAAAGTTTGAGGACCCCTATTCTAGATACACGAGCTTATGTGAAATCTGTGCTTTGCTAATATTTTATTAGGTGTACCAGTTAATAATGCAGATTTTGCAATCCAAGAAAACACAATAATTTCAAGAGAAATATCAAAAGTGCTTCATTCAAAGTAATGTCGATCACTAGCTACACATTTCCCCCATATTTCAGGTAATTTGTGGATGTTATCCCAATAGAACTTTTCTTGTTTTGAGGCAAACCATTCAGAGACCCAATTTTCCATTTCTTTGTACGTTTTAAAGTGCTGCTCAGAAAGTGTGTGTGCCATCAATTGGAACAAGTGGTAATCTGAAGGAACAAGTTCTGGTGAATACGGCGGGGTGGGTGGATTAATACTTCTCAGGCAAGATCTTTTAACATGTCTTTAACTGGTTTTGAAGTGTGTGATAGGTGCAGTATTATGAAGCAAAATTACTTTGCCGTGTCTTCTGGCCCATTCTGGTTGTTCTATGATCAAAGCGTGGTTCACATTGATTACATATGCTTGTCTATGACTTGTTTTTCATTTTCTTAATAGTGCCTTTTAGAGAACAGGAGTACTTAATCTTACCAATTTATTTTTTTTCTTTTATGGATCATGTCCTTGGTATCATATTTAAGAAACCTTTGCCCAAACCAAGACTACAAAGATTTTATCATATGTTTTATTCTAGATGTTTTACAGTTTTAAATTTTATATTTAGGTTCATGACCAACTTGAGTTAATTTTGGTGCTTAATAATAAGTTCTTAACTATAGCCTAGAGAATGGTAGCTTCTATCTCTAGTTCTAGTAATTTTGCCTAAAAACTAAGGAAGGAAGTTCCTGCTCTCCAAACTTTTTGCAAGCAAATAAAAAGTATCAGAGATATAATTTGGTTATATCCCAGGTAACCTGCAGATAATCTTTAGAATTCTAAAACAGTAGGCAATTGGGTTTCCTAAATATTTCCCTGTTTATCTAAAGTAAATAATCAGTGAGTCTAGCTGTAGCATTATAGCTTGGTTTTTATGATTCTTATAAAAATATTCTAGTATAATACTAACTTTAAGATGACACTTTAGTTTCTGGTTTGTTTTTTTTTAAATATCCAACTTACGAGTTATACTCTTGTGGCAGATTTATCTTTTGTATGTTCCCCCATGCTTTTCCCTGGTAAACTATTGGAAATTAAAAACCTAACAGTCTCTGCAAAACTCTAACATGGTTTGCTCCTCTGACACTAAGCTTTTAACCCTGGAGATGCATGAATTAAGAGGGCTGCTGGTTTGGTTTTGCAACCAAAATAGTTTCTGTTTTGAGAAATAATTCTCACAACTTAAACTAGATAACAAAGCAGATAGCATGATGGGTTTGTTTGCATGGGTCAACACTAACATCTGAGAGTTTTGGGTTGTTTGTTTGTTTGTTTTTACAAGATAGAACTGGTTCCAATTAGCTGAGAGAACAGTGGAATCTAAACACACTTTAGAGTGGTGTGTTTTGTATTTGGACTAGTATTGAGAGTTGAGGTCTCCATCTAAATATGTGGATGAATTTACTGGGCTGGTCATTGCCAAGGCATTTAATTAGCATTACCATTAACAGAGCCAGACTGAGGGGCAGGGCAAGGCTGCTAGGGTTCCAGTCCAAAATGGACAGAAAAACACTGGAAATAAAATAAAAAAGAAAGCAGCCTTAGCCGGTTTGGTTCAGTGGATAGAGCATCAGCCTGAGGACTGGAGTTCTCCAGGTTTGATTATGGTCAAGGGTACATACCTGGTTTGCGGGCTTGATTCCCAGTGGGGGGCATGCAGGAGGCAACCAATCCATGATTTCCTTTCATCATGGGTGTTTCTATCTATCCCTCTCTTCCTCTTTGAAATCAATAAAAATATATTTTAAAAATAAAAAGCAAAAACTTATTTTGGAGAGTTCTCATAGAGAAAACTGTACATGCGCGATTAGAAGAAAGCGGTGGGCCACATAAATGGTGCGCTGGAGCTAAAGCTCCTGGGAGGGGAGGGGTCAGTGACAACATGAATCTGTAAACTGCCCTTTAAGGTGGAAAGGGGGACAGTTCATCTCTCTTCCTGGGAGTTGTGGGCATATAAGATCCTGGGTCCTTACTGACACTCCCCTCCAGCCATTCAGCCTGTCCCCTAAATGGCTGCCAAATACCCAGTTTTAAAAAATAATATTAAGCCTCCAATTCCCAATTATTAACTTGTGTGGAGGTTCACATATTGCCAGCTTTGCCCTGACCTTGAAGTAGTGGGTGACATTGCTGACAACTTAATCCAGACGGTCAAAAAACTTTGAGAGAGGTTTAGTAAAGACAGGGTATGCCATTTGAATTTGATGTTCAAGCTAAGTTTGTTCCTTGAGCTGTAGTTCTTTAGGTATCAGTTAGGAGAAATATTGCATCTGGCATCAAAGGATGAACTTGGTTGGGTGGGTGGGTGGTTGCAGGGTTGGTTGATTTGGGGGCTGTGTTGCAGTTGAGGGAAAGGATGAGGAGCCTATTTCTAGTCACGTACAATCAGATTATCTTTAAGAGGTAGGTGTGGATGCCACTCTGAGGTGGTGTCTGCACCCATGTTGCACTTCATTTCTATTGGAATGAAAAGAGAACTACTTACATCCTCCTGTAAATTATTAGTGACAAGTATCTCATCTCCCCAAGCTCTAGAAATGGGCATTACCCCATGGAATAGAATGGGCGATGCGGCCCTTTATTATAAAGGAGCTCTGGGGATAATTAGCCTCTTCCTCAGAATCATGTTCTCCTCTTACATCCCTCTTACCTTGCAGGTTGGCTATGACTTACCCCCCAGGAAGCACAGAACGCTTACCAGTCCCCCCTCCATCCATGAGAGGTCTCTGCATTGCCAAGAGCTGGATGACATCTTCTAAGGATCCCTAAGACAGATTAAGTCCACAGACTAGACCATCACCCAGATACTCCAACAATGCACTGAGGGTGGGAGGAGCTGATTTGCCACCCTATCCCAGCAGCACCTGGGAAAATGACTCCATGAGAGATAATAATTGTCCAAAGTGGAGTTGAGAGGGCTTGGGAGTGGCAGCTAATCAGATCTGCCTAAGTCTTTGCTGAAACAATTCAGTATTGGCATCGGGACTTGGAGTTCATGTTAGCTTCAGATCTCCATTATACAGTATTTCATTATTGTCATTGAAAATTTGAAATATTTCCTTTTATTTTAGGTTGGCTGAATTTCCTAGAAGGTCTTATAGAAACATGCGTGACAATTTTAATAATAACTGGGACCCAAGCCATTTGGCAAGAGTGTAATCATTCTTAGCAGTGGAAGCCAGTGTGCATTTGTTGTCTGTATTTCTTTTAATTCTGTGAGAAAATGTAAACCATGTACTCATATTGTATTTAAATGAATCATTACCAATTACAAGACTCTAAAAGTGTGGCCAACCACTGGGCATCTAAGCTTCTGTAGACAGCCAAGAAGAACAGACTGACAGCCATTGGTGTGGACTTCAGCAAAGTACACTGCCTCTGATGTTCCTTTTGCCCCCATTATAAAGTGGTACAGTAACATTTTCTACTGCTACCCTCCATTGCCTCCCAACACACATACAGAAAGGGGGGGGGAATAAACTACTGAAATAAAATGTTGTGAAATATGGGGAATTAAAGGTACTAAATATGTATAAAGGGGCATTCGCAAACTAACCTCCTACCCTGCAAACTCAACCAGGTGAGAGCTGAGCACCTATTATTATTAAGTCATATTGTCCTGGACAAGGGCCAGGGTATCCAAGACTCTTTCTCTACAGCACCATTAAATGCATGAGAATAACAAGAAGGTCATTTCCCAGCTGTAATCAGGCCTTTATTCCAAGCCAGCTCTGGGGATAATTAGCTTCTTCCTCAGAATTATTTTCTCCTCTTTCATCACTCCTACCTTGCATGTTGGCTATGACTTAGCCTTTAGGACGCACAGAATTCTTACCAGTCACTCCTCCACCCATGTCTAGAGCAGCAATGACATACTTCCGAATTTTCCAACTAGTCCTCCTAGTGACAAGCATTAAAGAAGAACCTTCGGCTTCTACAGCCACATGCTGGCAGGCATAAATCGTAACCAGCTTTGGAAGTGACGAGAAAGAAAAAGGTATTTAATGTGTTGCAGTAATGATGAGAAGAAGATAGAGAGGCCTGGGAGGAAGGCATCTGCCTGGCCAGCTGCTCAGAGCCTCCTAGAGCCGCCATCACCAGAATGAGGCTCACATGTTCCAAGAGCTCGGTGAGGAAGGCAAAGTGGATTTGGTCCGTTTTCCACAGGGTACCGAACTCAGGGAAAGGCGCTCAGATTAAGCAAACGCACACCCACCAAAATAAAGTTGGAAAAGCCAAACTTTCTGCTCATTAATTTTACAGGGTGAAACGGAACATCCCAAGCAGACCCACATGTTTCTGTCAACGATCAGAACATGTTGTCCTCCCCAGAAAGCCCTCTCTGAAAGGATGTGACTGCAATGCCTGGGGACGTGTGTCCTCTGACAGCAGCAGCGACTTTGAGGTGCTCACTGGGATCTCTGGGGAGAGCCCCGGATCTCAGCTTTAACAAACTCTCCCTGGGAGCCCGTGCCTGCTGACTCAGCGGCATGGTCCTTGCACAGGAAGCTGCAGAGAGGATCCATTCATCCAACAAACTCCAGTGAGCCCTCCTCCATGGAAATGCAGAGGCAAGAACAGGGGGGTGGGGGGGGGTGCTTTTCCTAAAGGAACTCGCAGACTTGATCAAAGACAGATTGTGTAGGGATTTTGAGTGCAACAGAAGGCTGTATCCTGGGGCTTCGCACCTGCTTCTGTTAGAACACCTGGGAAGGAAATTCAGGCTGGGCTGAGAGAAAGTTAAGAACAAGTTTCCCATGGAAGTGGGAGTCAACATCTGAAAGACTTTTAATGGAAAGAATAGGAATTAGCCAGGTAGATAAGAGGAGCAAGGTGTTTATCATAAAGAATCATTGGGAGCAACTTAAATACCCCACAGCAGAAAACTGGTTAAGTCTTTAGAATTGAATTTTGGAAGCTTCTTTAAAAAAAAAAAAAAAAAAAAAGCTATGAACTCTTCCTGACTTTAAACAAAATCTGAAGTACAAGCCCAACATATAAAGCAGCTGAAAACCAAGTTGCACTGTCTGCACTCCAAGGGGGGATCCTAAACCCATTTCTCACTGTCCGCTCTGCAGGACAACCTGAGGGCAGGTGGCAGCGGGAAAATACTTGTCAAAGAGCATGGAGCTACAGGAAACGCTGCCTGGCGTACTATTCAGTGAAAGAAGCAGATTAAACCTGGGCAGCCTCTTTCTGAGGCTCTCTTCCCTGGGGGGCGCACATCCCTAAGGCAAGGGGTGGGTGTTGAGCTGGGAGGGAGATTCACAATCTGCTGGTCCCACAGGCCAGACCCTGATGGGAAGCCCAGGGGGCAGGCCAGGCCCAAGGCCAGTGCCACAGCTTTGCGGCTCCTTTTCATCATGGAACTGGGAGGAGTCTGAGAATTCTGTTTTTGACCCTGGATTTCCAGATTGTTTTGAAGATTTGTATGTCAAGGTAGGAAAAAAGGGGTTTCATTTAACGGTTTCTTGGTTTGGCTTTTAACTCTTGAATATTGAGACATAGGGTGTGCGGGCTTCTATTTGTAGTCTTGTTGCCAGTCCTGCAAATATTAGAAGTGACTTGTTTTTTCTTAAGTTGGTGATGCCACCTTATGTTTTCTTTTGGGTTATATTTGTTGACTAAATATTTATTTAACCTTTTATTTTAAACTTTCTGTGTTATTACATTTTAAGTATGTCTTTTAGAAGCAGCATAGAGTTCAATTTTGTCTTTAACCTAATCTTGCAAATTTTTTTTAGCTTACGTGGGCAATTTATGTGTTTCATTTTATTGTCATAGCCAATGATTGTCTTTACTTGTTCTCTTCTTTTATACTTTACATTTATTATGATTACTTGCTTTCCCCACTTCTTTTCTTTGTTTTGCTGTCTGTTTACTTCTACACCCCAAAGGTTTAAGAGGGATGAATCCTGTTTCAGTTCTATTCCATGTTACCTTTAAATTTTTTAACACTTAAAACTAATATAATGCTATATGTCAATTATATCTCAATTAAAAATTGTAATTAAAAGATGGAAAGGTATTTTTGACACCTCCTTGCTAGAGAAAAAGAACTTTCTCTAGTTTTATTTCCTTCACCTCCTATTCTTTGTTAATATAAAGTGAGTTTTTCAAACCAGATTGTTGTTATTTTTTTTTTCATTTTTCAGAGTTTGTTTCAAAAATTATTGTTGACATTGGGATTAGATCCTGTAATAATATTTATTCTTTTTATCACACTGCCATCCTTGAGGTCTTAGCTTCATTAAACTTTCAGTAGGGAGAACACATTTCAAGTAATTTTTCACTGAAATTTTAGTTGAAATAATGGTAGATTCACATGTAATTGTAAGAAATTATACAGAGAGATCCAATAAACACAAAACATGGTTTCAAAACCCTCAATGTCTTGCAAAACTAGTGCATATCACAACCAGGATATTGCCATTGAATCAATCTACAGATCTTATTCAGATTCCCCCAGTTTTATTTGTATTCACTTATTTGTGTTTGTATGTGTGTTTACCTCTATATAATTTTATCACAAGTGTCAGTTTTACCCTCACAGTCAAGACAGAACAGTTCCGTCACCGCAAGGATACCTCATGCTGCCCTTCATAAACATGCTACCTCCCTCTCTTACCCAACCACTGCTACGCAGTCCCTAACCCCTAAGCCCTAGCCACAACTAACCTGTTCCTCATTTCTTTCTTTTTTATTTTAAGATTACTACATAAATGAAATTATAGAGTATGTTACTTTGAGATAGTTTTCTTCACTCAGCCTAATTCTCCCAGTGGTTCTCAACCTTCCTAAGGCCACAACCCTTTAATACAGTTCCTCATGTTGTGGTGACCCCCAAGCATAAAATTATTTTCGTTGCTACTTCATAACTGTAATTTTGCTACTGTTATGAATCGTAATGTAAATATCTGATATGCAGGATGTATTTTCAGGGGTCATGACCCACAGGTTGAGAACTGCTGCAGAGAGTCATCCAAGTTATTACATGCATCAGCAGGTATATTTCTTTCCTTTTTATTGCTGAGTAGTACTCCATGGGGTAGATGTACCACCGTTGAATTATTTACCTTTTGAAAGGCTGGTTCCAGTTTGGGACTATTACAAATCAAATTTCTATGACCATTCATATATATGTTTTGTGTGAACATAAATCTCATTTCTCTGGGATAAATTCCAGGGATATTAATTATTATGTGACATAGTATTGCATGTTTAATTTTATAAGAAACTATTAATTTGTTCTAAAAATATCTCTCTGTTGCCTTCACATGTAAGATAAATTGGCTGGGAAAATATGCTTGTTAACAATAGTTTTTCCTTAGAATTCCATAGACTTTGTTCCAACATCTTCTATTAATCTATGTTTCAGAGAACCCTGTATCTATTTTATTCCTTTGCCGGTGACCATTTTGTCTTGTTTGGTTTCATTGTATAATGCTTTAATTTTCTTTTCCTTAGAATAAAATCACAAGGTTTACAAAAATGGTCTCTTTTCAACAATGTTACATGAAATCTTATATTTTCTATGACTATTTTTAGATCTTTGTTTTAGCTCAGAAAAAAATACTCAATTATATTTTTAATCAGTGAGTGTATTGTTCTAAGTTCTACTATTCTTTGCCATATTTATTACATACCCTCTCATCTTTCCCTTTTTTAAAAATATATTTTTATCGATTTCAGAGAGTAAATGAGAGAGAGAGAGAGAGAGAGAGAGAGAGAGAAAGAGAGAGAGAGAAACGTCAATGATGAGAGAGAATCATTGATTGGCTGCTTCCTGCACTCTCCACACTGGGGATCGAGCCCACAACCTGGGCATGTGCTCTGACTGGGAATCGAACTGTGACCTTCTGGTTCATAGGTCAATGCTCAATCACTGAGCCATGCGGCTGGGCTTTCTCTTTATATTTGTTCTTTCTGTCAGCATTCTAAGAGAGAACCTCAGGTTTTTCTTTTGCACCAATTATTTACTTTTCCACAGTGTCAATTAAGCTTTTGAGCACTTTCAACTGGATTTAAATTCTGCCATGTAATTTTAATTCTGTTTCAAATTCCATATTACATATAACATCCTTTCACATTACTCTGTTAACATCAACAAATCCTCTTATTAGCTATTTCTGCACCTGCTTCAAGCAGTCATAACTTCCCACATTCCACTGAAGTTATTGAGAATGCTGCTTTTTTTTTTTCACTTTTTATAATAAATCAATTTCAAAGGCATGTTTTTCCCCTGAATTTTTAGGGTGATGTTGCCTTCCTTCGTGTTGCAATATTTTGAATTTTTTTCTAATTGAAGCAAACTTCACATGACATAAAATTTACCATTTTATTTTTTTGTACAATTCAATGCCACTTAGTATAATCATAGTGTTGTACAACCAGCACTACTGTCTGGTTCCAAAACATTTTCATCACCTCAAAAAGAAACCCTGCACTTATGAAGTCATCACTTCCCATTTCCTCCCTCGTCCCTGACAACCACTAATCTATCTTTTACATCTCTGGTTTACCTTTTCTGGATATCTATAGTAATAAAAGGGTAATATGCTACTTAGGGCGGATGCCCATCCAGACAAAGCCACAGTGGCTGCCAGGGCCTATGGCCAGCGCCGTGCGGGAGAGGCGGGCCGGGCCAGTCCAGTGCTACGGCCCCTTTTGCAGAGGATGTGAACGGCCTGTGTGAGCAGGCGACACCCCGCAAGCAGGCGGCGCCGTGCCCCCTTCCATAGAGGTGGCACAGGACTGGCTGTGGCACGCCCCGTCCCAGTGCTGCCCCTTCTGCAGAGATAGCCACAGAGGCAGCAGTGTGGGCCCAATCCAGGAGCCATGCCTCCGCAGAGGCTGGAGAGGGGCAACCTGCTGTGCCTCAATCTCCCACAGCCCCTCCTCCAGCCAGCCTGGCCCCAGATCACCCCTGACCTACCAGTGGGCAGGGGCCGAGGCCAGCGCTAAGAAGCCAGGGCTGAGGGCCGGCAGCTGCGGTGGCTGGCAGTGGCAGCAGCAGCGGGGTGAAGGGGGCAGCTTTCTCCTGATCATCTCGGTTGCCTCCTGCAGAGGAGGACATCCCTTGAGGGCTCCTGGACTGTGAGAGGGGGCAGGCCAGGCTGAGGGAGACACCCCCAGTGCACGAATTTTTGTGCACTGGGCCTCTAGTTTTATATAAATGGCTCCATGTCACATGTGGCTTTTGTGTCTGACTTCTTTCAGTTAGCATAATGTTTTGCAGCATTTCTAATGTTACATTTTTTGGGTTTAATCATTATTCTTCCCCATATCGATTAATCTGATATTTGTCAATAGATAGTGTAGCTGAGTTGTTGCCCAGGTATAGTTGACCCTTGAACAATGCAGGGTTAGAGGGACCAACCCTTGGAGTAAGTGAAAATCCATGTACAACTTTTGACTCCCCCCAAAATTAACTGGGATCAGCCTACTGTTGATTAGAAACCTTACTGATAACAGTCTATTAACAGATAATTTGTATGTTATATGTATCACATACTGAATTCTTATAGTAAATTAATCTAGAGGGGAAAATGTCATTAAGAAAATCATAAGGAAAAGAAAATATATTTACAGAATTTATTGAAAAAAAATACGCATGTAAGTGGACCCACACAGTTCACACCCATATTGTTCAAGAATCAACTATATTTACTTGGTGGTTGGAATAAGCTTCTTTCAGGCCCTCTATCAGGAGAGCACATAAATGTGTCAGGACCTTATCCCAGTCCCTGGGGCCTGGTGGCTTTCAATGAGTGTAATTCTGCTAGAATCAGACTGAATCAGTTCTCACCTTCACTGGCTAATTGAAAAACCTAAATTATTTTCAGAAAAAGCAGTTTCTTTGACCAGTTTAAATCACTGTTTTTGCATTAAGAGCTTTGAAAATTGCCTCCTTCTGGAATGCTAGGGAGCAAAAGAGATGTTTTCAAAATAAGACGTCTGTATTGGAGATAGTTGGAAGGCAGAATAGCCCAGTGCTGAAGAACTGAAGTTCTGAAATTTGGCAGTCTGGGTTGAATGTTGTTCTGTCACATAGGAAGACCACAGACCAGTTGCTTAACTGCTCTGTACCTTAGTGAAGGAAAATAATAATACTTTTTTAAAAATTCATTATTGTTTAAAGTATTATATACGTCTCCCTTTTCCCCCATTGACCTCTCCCCAGCTGTTCCCAGTCCCCAGCACCCAAAGGGGTTGCGACCCACAAGTTGAGAACCGCTGGCCTAGAGGAATGCAATAAACGACCCCTCCAGATGTCTTGTCACCCATCCTGTGATGCTCATGCCCTATGAAGGGGTCAGCTGCCTGAGCCCGAGGTGTAGAGGTTTGGGCAGACTCAGAGTGTGACTAATCAATATCCCCCTCCTTCCCCTGAGCCTTACCAGTACCTTCCCCTCACAAAGATCTAGTAGCCCCACCCTCTGGGCTCCCAGCAGTCTCAAACTCCAAACTCCCAGAAACCCAACCTTCCTACTCCCAGTGGCTTCTCCAGTTGATCTCCATCTTTCCAGGAGAACTGGGCAGAATCTAGAACAGAATGACCTGTAGAAGCGAGGACGGGGGAGATTTTTTCCTCTCACGCCTGACTGGTGTAGAGCCCTTTCTTCACATCGCCAAGTTTTGGTCTGTTAGGTCTGTGTGACTCTGCCTGCCACACTCTGGCAACTCCCTGAGACCCCGTCCCATCACAGGTGTCTGTAGACACCTGGCAAATGGCAGCTAGCCTTGGTGTGCCCTGGGCCTCTTCCTGAGTGGCCTCAAACCCAGCACTGGCACCGAGTTTAAACCTGTACAAATCTGGTGAACTCTCCCATACCTGGTGACTCACTTAGAACTACCATTTTCAATTTCAGCACTGCCAGAAGCTCTTTCAGTGACTGAGCCTAGCAGGCATCAGGCAGGCAGAAGCAAACAGAGGCAGGTAGAAGCGGATCTCCGGGTACCTTCTGCTGGCCAGCCTGCAATCCCAGTGCTGGTGGAATCCATGCTTGGTCTTTTCCAAGCACACCTGGGCCAAGGAGAGGCAAGCACAAACTTTTGATTGTTTTGTTGCTCCAAATAGGTTGAGCAGGGCCAAACCCAGGAAGTGTCTGACATTGACCTACACCACAGTTTCTCCCAAGTGGCCCTGAAATCAACACACCCAAGGGTGAGTTTCAAACAACACCAGAGCAGGATCCATTTAGCTCCACAAGCAGTACAACCCAAGAGAGATCTTGGTAGGCACCGGACCCTGCTGATACAACTACTACTTGTGTGGTCAGTACACGCACAGCAGCTCAGACACTGTGGTCGGGGTCAATCCTCAGTCAGCCAGCCTGAGGGTTAACCCAATGCACAAATAAGTTATAAGCAATCAAGACTCAATTACAACAGCAGGACTCACACAACCCACACAAGGAACATTACTGAAGCACCCAGCTCAGGTGATGAAGGAGACTGCTCCATTGTGTCCCACAGAACACCTACTATGCAAGGTCACTCCTCCAAAACTTGGCGACATATTGAATCCACCTCATACACAGGAAGAAACACAGACATAGAAATCAAAATGGGGTCAAAGAAACACCCACCAAATGAAAGAACAGGAGAAATTGGCAGAAAAAGAGTGAAATGAAATATATGAAAGCAATCTATCTGACATAGAGTTTTTAAAAAAGTGGTTTAAGGGTGCTCAAAGAACTTAGTGAGAACTTCAATAGTATGAAAAAGGACATACAAACCATAAAAAAAGAACCAGTCAGAAATGAAGAATACACTTAAATCAACAGTAGGTTACATAAAACAGAGGATTAAGTCACTGATTTGGGAGATAAGGTAAAAGAAAATACCCAAAAAGAGCAACAAAAATAAAAACAATTAAAGGGACCTATGGGACAGCATGAAATGCAACAATATCCTCTTCATAAAAATACCAGAAAGCAAAAAGAAAGAGCATGGATTGAGAGTCTATTTAAAGAAATGATGACTTAAAACTACTATAAACTGGTGGAAAAAAAAAGACACATAAGTCTAGGAAGTGCCAAGTGCCCTTAAAATATGAATCATACCTACCCACACCAAGACACAGCATAATTAAATCGCAAAGGTTAAAGACAGACAATTTTAAAAGCAGGAAAAGAAAGACAGTTATCTACAAGGGAGCTCCCCTAAGATCTTAAGCTGATTTCTCAACACAAACATTTCAGGGCAGAAGGGATTGGCACAAAATATTTAAAGTGATAAAAAGCAAGGACCTACATTTAAGACTACTACTTTTTTACATTCCTGCAAACTTTATTTTTTGCTTTTTTTAAAAAAAATTATCTTTGTTGTTGAAAGTTTTGCAAAGGTCTCCTTGTCCTTTTCCCCCATTGACCCCCTCCTCCCTGTTCCTGCCCCTTCCCCAGGCCTCCCCCAACACTATTGTCCTGTCCATGGGTTATGCATATATGTATATATGTTCTCTGTTTAATCTCTCCCTGCCTCCCACCTTCTATCCCCACTTTCTCTGAGATTCATTGGTCTCTTGCACGCTTCCATATCGCTAGATCCATTTTGTTTGTTAGTTTATTTTGTTCATTAGATTCCACATATAAGTGAGATCATGTGGTATTTGTCTTTCTCTGACCAGCTTATTTCAGTTATCATAATACCTTTCCGATCCCTCCATGCTACCCTCCTACTACCCTCAAAGGGTAGTAGATCCTTCTTTTTTACAGCTGCGTAGTATTCCATTGTGTAAATGTACCACAGCTTTTTTTATCCATTCATCTACGGATGGGCACTTGGGCTGCTTCCTGATCTTAGCTATTGTAAAAAATGCTGCTATGAAGATAGGGGTGCATATATTCTTACCAATGGGTGTTTCAGGATTCTTAGGATATATTTCCAGATGTGGGATCTTGAGTCAAATGGCAGTTCCATTTTTAATTTTTTGAGGAAACTCCATACTGTTTTCCACAGTGGCTGCACCAGTCTGTGTTTCCAACAGTGCATTAAGGTTCCCTTTTTTGACATCCTTTGATAGCCATTCTGACGGGTATGAGGTGAAACCTTATTGTGGTTTTAATTTGCATCTCTCTGTTGACTGATGACAAGGAGCATTTTTTCATATGTCTATTGGCCATCTGTATGTCCTCTTTGGAGAAGTGCCTATTCAGGTCCTTTGCCCATTTTTTTAGTTGGATTGTTTGTCTTTCTAGAGTTGAGTTGCCGAGTTCTTTACATTTTTTGGACATTAACCCCTTCTTAGATGTATCATTGACAAACATGTTCTCTCATACAGTGAGTCCCCTTTTCATTCTGATGCTGTGTAGAAGCTTTTTATTTTGATGTAGTCCCATTTGCTTATTTTTTTCTTTGTTTCTTTTGCCCTAGCCATTGTATCAGTGAAAATTCTGCTATGTGAGATGGCGGTGGGGGAGGTTAGACAATAAATACATAAACAAGCAAATATTAATGTCACATTATGAATTTTGTATAGTCGTATTAGGTGTTACTGCTCAGTAAGGCACAGACTAGAGAACAGGGTAGTGCCTGGTCATGTGTGGCTTGATGAGAGGTTTGGACTGAGTGTTTGAAATGAGGAGCCAACTAAGCATTTTAGACCAAAGATCCTTTGAAGACAGGGATTTGTGTGAATTGAAAAGTGAGTTGTATTCTGGGTTGATATGGCATCTTGAGGTACAATCTTTGTTTTTTTCTAACTAGTCATTGCGTGAGTTACATAATTTCTGAAGCAGAATCTCTCACTGGTTCTGAATGTTTAAGATTGACTTTATGGCACTATGTATAAATAATTCCATTAACTCAAACAAACTTACACATGGGTAGTAGTCCTTATCTATCAGCCCAAACACCATTAGCTTGTTTAATCCATTTCCTTAGACTTCTGAAGAGTAATTTCTAATGTGATTTCTCAGTTATTCATGCTACGTGTTCTATATTTATTTATTTTTATGCCTAGGAGATTTAGAATGTTGAGGAGAATAGGAAAATTAATAGGATGCTGTGAGACGCACCACCTGCTGCCCTAAGACAGCAAGAAATGTGCAAAAGAAAAACCTATACACAATTCTTTTCAGATGACTTCCCAACAGTCTCCACCCTGTCTTCCTTGCCAAAGGAACTGATTTTGTTGGTGTATCAGGTATGAATGTTCTCAGAGAAGTGACCCCTCCCTTGCCACAGGCTTTGAACCATAACTTGCATTCATCGGAACCCCATTGCCGTGTTCCAGTGAATGGAACTCATGTTTGCCAGTGGACATACCAGGAATTCTGCTAATAGCTTTCTAATACGTGGCCCTCCCTGCCTTCTCTCCTGCTTTTGGACATATGTAAGGAGATAATGCTTGAGGCTTACAACTTGTGATCATGAAGAGATAGCCAATACAACCAGAGTGAAAATAATGACGAACCCGGACTTTTTTGAGCTGCTGGGTTAACCAGTTCCACAAATTTTAATCTTCAGCTTTCTAATTAAGTGAATTAAAACAACCTTTTGTAAGTAACTTTATTCAGCTATTTTGTTTTGTTGTAGTTGTGTGTGTGTCTTTGTATGTGTTACAGCAGAAATATATCCTGATACATGGGACAAAAATTACTTGAATCTAAACCTACCAGAAATCCTACAGCACCGAGATATTTATGATTCGTTGAAAAGTCAAAAGAACAAAAACAGACACTGTTTCATAACCCTAGAGACTGCTGTAGGTGCACTCAGGTACATGCTTATTGGTTCTCAGAGACTGTTTCTTTTATCAATTTGCAGTATGTTTCTTTATTGTAGAGTTTCTCCTTTTATTTTATTTACTTATTTTTTTAAATAAATTTTTATTGATTTCAGAGAGGGACAGGAGAGAGAGAGAGAATCAATAATGAGACTCATTGATCAGCTGCCTCCTGCATGCCCAAAACTGGGGATCAAGACCACAACCAGGGCATGTGCCCTGACCGGGAATCAAACTGTGATCTCCTGGTTCATGGGTCGATGCCCAACCACTGAGCAACACCGGCTGGGCGAGTTTCTCATTTTAATTCTATGTGTCTAAAACCTGTATACATATTTTTTCACCAGTCTTCTTTGGCATGTATTTTCCTGGTATAACTTAAAAATTTTATCTTTAATTACAGTTGACATACATTATTATAGTAATGTCAGGCATACAACATAATTATTAGACAGTTATATTCCTTAAGAAGAGATAACCCTGATTAAGTCTAGTACCCATCTTACACCCTGGTATATCTTTTAACATATTATTTTTAGATTCTTGTTTGTTAATTTGTTTTTAGTATGTTTCACATAAGCAGCAAAGAAACATATATTTGGAGCTTGTTTTTATTTTTCCACTCCAACTAGTGTGTTATTTGTGTGAATAGTGTGTTATTTGATGGATGAGTTCAATTCATTTATATTCACTATGGTTATTGATGTTGTCAGACTTATTTCTGCCATTTTATTTTGTGCTTCTATTCATGGTTTTTGCTTGGTTTTTGTTCTTTACCTATTTTTTTGTGATTAATGAAATTTGTTCCCTTTTTTTCACCCTGCTAATTTCAGAGTTATAGATTGTATTTCTATTTTTAATAGTTTTCTTTAATTTTTACCACAAACATTTAACTTTATACTCTAATAAGATGCAATATAATACAATATAATTTAGTACCTCGCCTGGCCAGTATGGCTCAGTTGGTTGGAGCAGGGCACATACCCAGATTGCGGGTCGGAGCCCCAGTCCAAGTGTGTGCGGGAGGCAGCCTATCGATGTTTCTCTCTCACATTGATGTTTCTCTCTCTCACTCATCCTTTCTTTCTCTCTCTTCCTTTATCTAACATCAATCAAAATTTTGAAAAGAATTTAGTACTTATATTTTTCCTTTGAAGAAAACCAAATGTTTTAATACAACTTTTTCAAATTCTTCCCTCTAGTCTTTAATATTATTATCACACTTAGTTTTATTTCTACCTTTTTGATTCATGCAAAAATTGGGTGATATTCATAGTGCTGTTGCATATTTAGTAATTAATTAAGTTTACTGCAGTGTTTTAGTTAGCTTTGCCCATCATTGCTTCTTACATCAGACACTTTTCTGTCGGTTTATTTCTCTTCTTGCTAAATTTCATCCTTTCGTACTTCTTTTAAAGAGGATCGATTGTTAGCATTGTTT
This sequence comes from Myotis davidii, assembly GCF_000327345.1. Classification (NCBI taxonomy): domain Eukaryota; kingdom Metazoa; phylum Chordata; class Mammalia; order Chiroptera; family Vespertilionidae; genus Myotis; species Myotis davidii. The sequence continues at coordinate 5,346,697 of NW_006285997.1, forward strand.
TAATTTTTAAATGACTGAAATGGCTTTATTTTTTTCTCACTCTGAATAATAGTTTAATGACATGTAGAGCTCTTGGTCAATGGGGTTTTCTCCTCCTCCTCTTCCTCTACCTTCTCAGCACTTTAAAGATATTACAATCCAGATTTTTGGCCTCAGGTGTGGCTTGTGAGGATCTTGGTGTCTCCATAAGTGCTAATTTTTTTGTGGGTATTAGAGTTTCTCCTGTCTGTTTTACCAGGCTTAAAGGGATCTTTTTACCTGTACGCATCAAAGCCCATAAGACACGAACAGGACTTTACAGCAAAGAAAGTAAACATTTATTTTTAGGAAGTGGTCCATGTTGGGAGACCTGAGTCCCTGATAGGTTCCAGGGGATGGGTTCTATAGGGGGGAAGTCATTCATCATGGTGACTAAGGGAGTTAGGGGGGCAGTCAAGGTGGTGGTGTCTATGATTGGTTAGCACTAGGGTAGGGACTCGTTGATCAGTGCAACATGGTCTTGATGCCAACCATGGCATCGCTTCATCTGGTTTTGAGGCTTTTCTGTGCCAGGAGCTGAAACACAACTGAGGCCTGGATGTTATCTATAGTTTGTCCAAAACTCTCTCTGTGGTCAACAGACCCGAAGCTTTGTTCCTAAGATTATTTTGTGTCAACCAGAACCTCATTGTCCTGAGGGCTTAATGATGTGAGAAAGAAGGAGACAGGTGAGTTAGGGTGCTGGATGAGGCCAGTTGTCATCAAAAGAAAGGAGAAAAGATCATAGAAATGAAGTTTCTATATGGTTACATCTGATAGATTTTAACATTTTCTTTTTATGCTTGAAGTTCTGCACTTTCACCAAGATCAGGTTAATTGTAGATATTCCTGGCACACAATGCATACTTTCTAAAAAAGATTCATATCATGTGTTCATTCTGGTAAATTCCAAGCTATTTGGTTTTTCACTAAATCCTGCCTCACTGCCATTCCCTTCATCATGCACTGCTGACATTTTTCTCGGGTGAGAGATGATGTCTCTCAAGGCTACCCTGCAGCTGCACCTACCTCTTTGCATCTTCCTTGAAGCGATCTTCCTTCCTTCCTCCTGCCTTCACTTCCTGCAGGTTTTGCCCAAGAACAACCCTTCTGGGAGGCACGTGCACAAGAATCAGCTATACTTCTAGGTTAAGACCCTGTCACGCACTGATGAAGTGGTAGAACATGCTTTTAACTACTACACATAGCTCCTAACTAAAAAGGGGCCGTTACTATAAAAAAAGAAGGAACTTTTACCATTTGCAACAGCATGGATGGAACTGGAGAGCATTATGTTAAGCAAAATAAGCCAGTCGGAGAAAGATAAATATCACATGATCTTACTCCTATGTCGGATATAATGATCAACGTAATTCGATGAACAAGAATAGATTGATCTAGAGACAAATAGTGGGGGCGGGGGGGTAGAGATCAACCAAAGGACTTGTACGCATGCATATTAGCAAAACCAATGGACACAGACACTGGGGCGGTGGGGGCTTGCCCAGGGTGGGAATGGCTGGGAGAGTGTCATTGGGGGAAAAGGAAACATATGTAAAACTTTAGACAATAAAAAAATAAAAATAAAAAGGGGCTGTTAAATGAAGCTGGGGGAATGGGCTCAGTAAAAGCCCACCCAGAGGTGTGCAATTTGGGCAGAATCATTCCTGCACCAGCTGCTGGCAGGGCTCTCACCATCCTTCCATACTCACTACTGCTGGGGTATGATGGTCTACAGGCCTCCATTGTCCTGCACACCTAGTACCCTCTGTGGCCCCTTCTACTCCTGTGGTGGAATGTTCCAGCCTTCGAGTCTACTTGAACTACATCTACTGCGTCAGGCCTGGGGGTAGGGATAGAGCGTGGGAGTCTGGTTTTCTTCCATCCTCTTTTCAACCCCCTGTTCTGGCACAAATGTTCTGCCCTTTTTTCCTCTAAGGCCTTCCCTTTTTGCTTCTCAAGAGTCTTTTCTTCTCTTAAAAACCTTCCTCTTGCATATCAAAAACTTTGGCTCCCAAAAGTATTGTTTCTGATCTGGGATCAAGAGCTTATTTTGGAAGTTAAAAAACGAAACACTATTTCTTTCACTCTCTGTTTCAACTGTCCTCCTTCTCCTTCAGGTTTTGTGGGAACTGAACAAGGAAGAGGAAAAAGAAAAGCACAGGCATTTGTATTCCAAGCTGCTTTCCTGCCACAGCACTTAAAGCATGTCGCACAGATCCTGGCATACAGTCCACATGCAGCACAGTTATTTGTTTTTATTTGTTGCCATCTGAATTATTTTTAAGTGTACAGTTCAGTACTGTCACATATATTTATACTGTTGGGCAACCAATCCCCAGGACTTTCTCATCTTGCAAAACTAAAACACCATACTGTTAAACAACTCCTCATTTCCCCATACCCCAACCCCTGAATACCATCATTCTACTTTCTCTCTGTATGATTTTAACTATTCTAAATATCTCATATAAATGGGACAATAAAGTATTTGTCTCTCTGGGACTGGCTCTTTTCACTTAGCATAATATCCAAAGGTTGATCCATTTTGCAGAATTTTCTTCCCTTTTCAGGCTGAATAATATTCCATTATATGAATATAGTATATTTTTCTTTATTCATTCATCCACTGATGGACTCTCGGGTTGCTTCCTCCTAGTACAATATATCTTTGAGACCCTGCTTCTTTTAGATATATACCCAGAAGTAAAATTGCTGATTCATATGTAATGCTATTTTTAATGATTTGTGGAACCATTATATTTTATAACAGCTGCACCAATAATACACAAAGATTCCAATTTCTCCGCATTCATGCCAACACTTACTGTTTCCTATGATTTTTTAATGATACCATCTCATTGTGGTTTTAATTTTTATTTTACTAATAATTAGTGATGTTGAGAAAATTTTCATATTCTTAGTGGTCATTTGCCTCTTGTCTTTTTGCAACTCCTTTTGTGTTCATTTCAGAGTAAGTGTTCAAATACCTGATTCCGGTAAACTTTGACAAAAAGTTTTTCAATCTCTTTGGGTTTTCTGGTGGCCTTTAGAATTATCACCTCCTCTAAATCCTTGCTTTTACTTCTTCTGCTAGAGACTTACCATTCCTATGGTTCTGGTTTTCAGATCTCCCATGCTAAGTCAGAGACCAAGGACTTATTTTAGACTGAAGAGTTGGTCCTCTGAGCCAAGGGCTTTGTGTAGGAGTAGATAAGACTGAGTAGGTATGGCTATTTGTGAAGGAAAAGGGTGAGCAGTGGGTCTGAGAGCCTGGGAAAACCCGAAGCATCAAGTCCAAGGAAGCATCTGGAAAGCAGAGATTGGGTCCAAAGTAAATTGCCCAGGATTCGGAATTGGTAAGGCAGACAGAGGGGTTAGGAAGCAGAGCCCAAAAGTGCCTGTCCACTGACACGGAAATGTAAAATGTGCTGAGCAGTACTGCCCTGTGCCCTCAGTCTGCCCATCCGGGCCTTATGTGCATGTACCCTGGCTCAACCTTCTATCCTTCTCCATTAAAGTGGTCCATGGGAGGGTTTTTATAGCAAAGGAACACGCCCAAGAAGGAAGGCAGATGTGGAATGAATGGGATCTACTTTGAGAAGTATACCCAAATTAAAATGTAAAAAGATCTCATTCTTATAGCAAATACGACCTGGTCACTTTATGGCTTTGGTATGTTTTCAATCAAGAATTCAGCACTTTGGGGTAAAATAAGTAATTTGCAACATGGATGCTATATAGATATAGGCATGTTAGTTTATTTCTTTAGAATTCATTTTGGTAATTGCTTGCATATTGCTTCTTCTTTCTGTCCTGGGATCAGGACAATTTTTATATAAAACAGTCTCAGAGATAAAGGGCTGTTGTGATTATTCTTTTTAAATTACTTTATTTAAAAATTTTTAAATAACAGTTTACATTCTGTAATATTTTATATTAATTTCTTCGTTAGAATGGCTGTTGAGAAGCCAGCTTGGCTTTAACCACTTATTGCAAATGTGTCAGGGGACAAACTACTGGAACTCTCCATGACTTGGGTCCTTTATCTATAAAATGTGGATAATAATAATGTCCATTTCAGAGATTCTTGAGCGGATTAAATGAGTTAACCATGGCTGGCTGATAACAGCAGCCCAAAAATATTTGTTGATGAAAAAGTGAACTACAGAGGATTCCAAGATGGCTTCTATGTAGGTGGAAGCTACACACACCTCCTCCCAGCTCCAAGCTGAACATATAGCTAAATTACAGAGCAATCAACCTGAATGACCAACTGAAGGACAGCTGAACAGGAGTATTAAGTCCAAGGATTTATAGAAGAAGCTACCCAGAGAGTAATAAGGGCAGAGATACGGAGAGGACTGCTCCCTTGCAGCCACGTGCTGTGGCCGAGAATCTGGAGGGATAACTCAGCTGCAAAAGTCCCCCCTGAGGAAAGTGAGGTCTCAGTTCCACACAGGAACCCCCAAACCAAAGCACCAGGGCTCCAGAGAGATCGGGAGGGTCAGCTAATGAAGGCCAAGGCCTGAGGCCATGCAAACCTATAGCCAACATCACACTCAGTGGGCAAAACCTAAAAACGTTTCCTTTAAGATCAGGAACAAGACAGGGATGTTCTTTTTCACCACTCTTATTCAATACTAGAGGCCCGGTGCATGATATTTGCGCATGGGTGGGGTCCCTAGGCCTGGCCAGCGATCAGGGCTGATCAGGGTCAGGCCGATCAGAGCCTGCTGGCCAAGGGCAGAGTAGGGGGGAGGCACCATGGATTGATTGGGGCCTGACGACCGAGGGGAGGGACCGTGGGAGGTTGGCTGGCAAGGACCATGGGAAGTTGGCCGACCAGGGGAGGTTGGCTGTGGGAGTGCATTGACCACCAGGGGCCGGCTCCTGCATATATATATATTACTGGAAGTCCTAGCCACAGCAATCAGACTATAAAAAGAAATAAAAATCATTCAAATGGGAAAAGATGAAACAAAACAGTCATTATTCACAGAAAACATGGTATTATACATAGAAAACTCTAAAGACTCCACAAAAAAACTACTAGATATAATAAATGAATTCAGCAAAGTAGCAGGAAGCAAAATTAACATCCAGAAATCGGTGGCATTTTTGTACACCAATATTTAACTATCAGAAAGAGAAATTAAATAATCCCTTTTACTATTGCAACAACAGTAAATTCAATAAAAAATCAGAAAAGGGAATAACTCAAAATTACTTCAGCTTTGAACCTGCAGAATATTTCATGCACCTTTATATTCAATGCCTGCTCCTTGAACAAGCGACATAGTGAAGTATAGAAGTATATAATAAGTAATAAATGTCTCTCTCTTCTCCACTTTGATATCATTTTGATACATATCCTCTCAGTTCGGTGTACACATATACTGACCTACTTACCTGCACACACACATACACACACACTTGAAATTAATGATATTACCCTAACTATTTTGTTTTTTACTTAATATTTGTAAGACGTATTTATTTTTTCCTATTGCCTATATAGTATTACATACAATATTTTAAGCAGCCACTTATCGAAGAATATTTTTTATTTTATTTCTTTTTTATATTTTAAAACTTTTTTAATTTATAGAAGTAATGCTTTCACGTGTTTTTGAAATTCAGACTGTACCGAAATGTTTAAAATGAGCAACAAATATCTTCCACCACCCATCCCCACCCACCTCACCACTCCCACACCCATTTCTCAGAGGTTTGTTAACAGTTTCTGTTTTAAGTTCTACTGTTACTTGCCACTGAAATTGTATATAACATATTTACACCTTTTTTCTTAATTCATCAGCTATAGATGTTACCTCTTGACTCTTCATGGTTAAAAATTTGGAATGTCTCATTTAAATTAATAAATATAACATATGAATGTAAATGAAAAAATGTATATACGTATGCATATGTGTGTATTTGTATAAAGGTTAGGATGAAGGAAAAACAGGAAATGAAGCTGACATGTATTCCACATCTGATGGGCTCGGATTCCACACAGGGTTCTCCAGGTGCTCACTCCCTCAGTCCTCACAATACCCTATGAAATGGATGGTACCACGCACATTTACCTCTGGTCTGACAAAGACATTAAAAAGCTAAGCAACAGCCAATAATAGCATTTTATTACAAATAAAAATTATGAAATTGAAATGTCACTCTCTAAGAGCAGATTTCCTGGAGCACAGCCCTGCCCATACTTGCTGTCCTCTGGGCTGCTTTTGAACTACAAGTGTAGAGTTGAGTAGTGGCTAAGGGGTTGTATGGCCTACAAAGTCTAAAATATTTACCACCTTCTCTTTTATCAAAAAGGTTTGCCAGTCCCTGTTAGAAGGGAATGACTTTGAAAATCGATGTTTGCTTACAAAAGGTTATTAAGAAGGAGAATAAGGATCGTTTTGTACCCTAAAATGTTCTCCTAATTCTAAGAAGGGTAACAAACTTATTAAATAGATATCAAATAAACATCTATTACAAGGAGAATATTAATAACAGTCACGTTGATGATAAAGTAACTTTTCTGTCTCCTCTATTCATATTTTTACTCTTTTCTTATCATTATTTATATGTTCAATTTGCAGAGCTTGCCAAGGAAGAACTTCGCAAAGGGGCAAGACGGAGACACAGTCCTGGCCCTGCTTCTAACTAAATTAAGTTGATCACTTAATCATCTTTGAGGTAAATTTCCTTATCTCCAAATTGTGGACTGGACAAGTTAATCCCTAAGGTCCTTTACAGTAATAAAATTATAGGCCTCTGTGACTTAGAACATCATTTTAAAATGTTAAGTGATCACTAAGGTTTATAGCAGTTATGGCTTTGCATTTATGATAGATTGGTGGCCATATATATGATTTATTTTATTTCAAATCTTTAGTCAGTGTCTCAGCTCCCAGTTATGGCACTGTCCTTATAGGAACATATGAGCAATGTTATGATGATTTGCTTTTCAAGAGAATTTCCAGGAATGCATTGAGAGAAAAACTGTGGAATCTTTGATAGTTCCATAGTGTATTATCAATTTGAAATTTGGGGGTCTTTAGAAAAAGATATAAAAATACATTGGTATGAGATTGAAATGGGCACTTCTTATTTCTTTTAGTTAAATAATGTACTCCTAGTAATTGACAATAAAAATATTGAATCTTTTTTTCCCAGGGTGTTCCCTATGAATCTCTAGACCCTTAAGTACTCATTGTTTCTTAGTCATTGCATGTGTCTATCAGTACTCTCGCAGTGGTTCTCAACCTTCCTAATGCCGCGGCCCTTTAATACAGTTCCTCATGTTGTGGTGACCCCAACCATAAAATCATTTTCATTGCTACTTCATAACTGTAATTTTGCTACTGTTATGAATCATAATGTAAATATCTGATATGCTATATGTGTTTTCCGATGGTCGCGACCCACAGGTTGAGAACCTCTGCGTCTAGGATTATTCTGATTGGTGGATCTGATAGGAAGACTCAGAAGCAAAATGGTAGTTCTACATAGGGCAAGTTCACAGTTTATTCTGCATTGTTCTCAGTTTATTCTGTTGCTCACTTCCTTTGGACAGAGTAGTTGTGGCTGTAGAACAGTCTGTAAAGAAAAACTCCTCCTACAGGAGCCTGCCCAGATCTGGGGCTTCAGACAGAACATGCTATCCAATCTTCCCTTGGAAGTGTTTGGTAGCCCCTGTCCACTGCAATGTCAATGGTTTCTAAGCCCTTTCTAATACCTTGGATTTCACATCAGGCTATCATAAAATTCAGTACTGAATTGTGTACAACGAGCTTAAATGGAAGCAGAATAAGATGCAGAAACCCATTTATAAGCCAAGAGGAAATGAGATATTTGTATTGTTTCTTTCTACATTGTTTACTTTGCAGCTGGGTGAGGATTGAAGCCTTTCAATACACTAGATGATGACTGTATGTTGTCATGGTTAGAGGTTCTTTATCAAGGGTTAGTCAAAAAGTAACCTGGAAACTCACATGAATTAATCCACATCTGTCCTGGGTGATCTTGGTTGCAAGCTAGAACTATCCCAGCCCCACGTAGCAAGGGACAAGCAGAAGGACATCACATTAGATAAGGGATTGTGGAAGGCCGTTTAAAATGTTCGTTCTCTCCCCTCTACCAACCACCTCTAAACACCTTGCCCCCATAATGTCCCCCTTAAAGCAAAGCAAAACAACACTAGCAAATGCATCTACCCCCAAACTTTGAAAAGCAGACAGTAGGCCTGCTCCTGTGTATACAGCTTAACACAATCAGTCAAAAGTTATGATTTTACAAATATTCAAACTACTGAAAAGAAAAAGAATTACCTGGCAAGAATAATAGATACATCAAAGTTATCCTTTATAGATAAATAATGACGTTTCCAGACATACAGAAGCTGAGAGAATTTATCACCACAAGACCTCCATTGCAGGAAATACTCAAGGGGATTATTTTACCTGAAACAAGAACAGAAAGTCACAAAAGTATGAGTAAGATCACTGACAAACTTAAAAAAAAATAAGGATAATTTGCAACAACAAAATATAAAAGGAGAGGGAGTAAATGTCTGAATTCGCAACAGAGGATGGAGATCAGATGCACTGAAAGGAAAAAAAATCTACTGTATATATGAACCTTTCTTTTTCATAGACCTACTGGTAACCACACACACACACACACACACACACACATCAAAACTGAGACACTTGGCTTTAAAAAAAGGGAAATAGAGGAAAGAAATATAGAATACCATCAAACAAAATCAATAGACAGAAACACAGAGGAAGAGAACCAATGGAGGCATGGTGCTACCAGTAAACAGAAAATAAAATAGCTATAGGAAATTCTAATACATCAATAATTATCCTAAATGTAAATGGACTGAATTCACCAATGAAGAAGCATAGAATAGCAGAGTGGATCAAAAAAACAAAACTCAACCATATGCTGCCTTCAAGGGACACATCTAGGCTGTCTCAAAGTTAGAATCAAAGTGAAAGGATAGAAAATATTTCTCCAAGCAAATACCATCCACAGAAAAGCAGATGTAGCCATACTTATATCTGACAAAATAGATCTCAAGATACCAAGGGTAACAAGAGACAAAGATGGACATGTTCTAATGATAAAAGGAACACTACAATAAGAGGACTTAACACTTCTTAATATATATACACCCAATCAAAAAGCACCAAATATATAAAGCAACAGAACTAAATGGAGAAACTAACAAAAACACAATCATTGTTGGAAATCTTAATATTCCATTGATAGCACTAGGTAGATCATTCAAACAGAAAATCAATAAAGAAATATCAACCTTAAATGACACTTTAGGAAAAAAAAATGGACATAGTTAACACTTACAGAGCCTTTTGGTTGCAAGCTAGAACTATCCCAGCCCCATGCCAGAACATCAGGTTATGCATTCTTCTCCAGTGCTCATGGAACTTTCTCAAGAATAGATCACATTTTGGGTCACAAAATTAGCCTCAACAAGAAGATTAAAGCTATACTAAGCATATTCTCTGACCACAATGCTTTGAAATTAGAAATCAACAGCAAAAAGGAAAAAACCCACAAATATGTGGAAATTAAACAACATACTACTAACAAATGACTGAGTCAGAAAAATAAAAGGTGAAATCAAAAGATGTACAGAGACAAATAAGAATGACAATACAACATATTGAAACTTCTGGGATTCAGCAAAAGTAGTAGTAAGAGAAAAATTTTTATCATTACAGGCCTATTTCAAGTAACAAGAGAAAAACCAAGTAAACAACCTGACATTACATCTTAAAGAACTTGAACAATAAGAACAAAAGCAACCCAATGTCAGCAGAAGAAAGAAAATAAGAAAAATTAGAGCAGAATTGAGTGAAGTAGAGAACAAAAAACTAAACAAAAAAATTAATGAAACAAAGAGCTAGTTCTTTGAAAAGATTAATAAAATTGACAGATCCCTGTTTAGATTCACTAAGGGGAAAAAAGACTCATAAAGTAAAATCACAAATGAAAGAGGAAAAGTTACCACAGACATCACAGATACACAAGTGAATGGAACACTTTCCTTAAGTTACTTCCCTAACTAGGATCTTATGAAAATGAGACAAGAATGGGAAAGTCCAGCCCGGTGGGTGTGGCTTAGCAGCGGTTCTCAACCTGTGGGTCGCGACCCCTTTGGCGGTTCGAATGACCCTTTCACAAGGGTCGCCTACGACCATCCTGCATATTAGACATTTATATTACGATTCATAACAGTAGCAACATTACAGTTATGAAGTAGCAACGAAAATAATTTTATGATTGGGTCACAACATGAGGAACTGTATTTAAAGGGCAGATGGTTGAGAACCACTGGCTTAGTGGATTGAACATTGTCTCATGCACCAAAAGGTTGCTGGTTTGATTCCTAGTCAGGGCACATGGCCAGCTTGTGGGATCCATCCCCAGAAGGTGCTGTGTAGGAGGCAACTAATAGATATTTCTCTCTCATCGATGTTTCTCTCTCTCTCTCTCTCCCTCTCCATTTCTCTCTCTCAAATCAATAAAAACACATTTTTTTAAAAAATGGGAAAGTCCAGTTGACCATAAACCAGTAGACCCTTTGGTGAAAGCTCCTGGAGAGCAAGCTAGAGATGAGGGTTCTGACTCTGCAGCATGAATCATTTCTCTTTGGAAATATAAGTATCTGTGCCCAGTCCTGCTCCAGAGCATGGTATAACTGACAATACAAAATTCAAAAGTTAGTCTCCAAAATCCCTAACACCTTGTTCTTAATAGAAGCTCTATTGAGAAATGTTCCTTGTCTAGGATGGATGCCCTCTCTTTGTGTTTGAGATATATGCAAGATTTCAACTACTGCCCGAATCTTTCTCCCTGGGGCAAGCTTGAATGGGTTCTTCATGGCCAGTTCCTTCTTTGGGCGACTTTAACCTTATGACTACCTTTCCAATCCACACTTCATTATTTAATTTAAAATGAAAGGTATTTTATTCTGCCTTTCCTGTTGCAGCCATCTGATAAAACCACAACCTGGGTAATCCAGACTAACTAATCCCAGTTTGCCTTAATGTGCCCGGCCCATATGAAGATAATTCAACTCAATTCTTCACTTACATGTTGTATGTGAGAATGAAATCTGACTGCAGTTGCTCAGGCACAGATAATTCCAGTTAACAAGCAACAAAGACTCTGCAATGCATGGGTATTTCAGGCTCAACCTTGATTTTACCCTGAGCCTTCATACATATGTGCTTGTTGGTGTGCGTCTCTGAGACATGGATTGTACAAGTAGACACCACATGCAACCTTGTGCATTTAGGCCTCTAAAACATAGCTAATAATGGTGAAGCGTAAGAAGTGGTTTTGTGTTTCAAATGGTAAATAAGTAGAGCATATGTTTTTTCTAGGTAGTATCATGGGAACGGAAGCACCATGTGGAATCGATGCTTTCAAATATGATGTGACACATTAAGGAAAGAAAAAGAAACGCATCGTGTGGGTCTAAATTTATGTCAGAGTAAAACCATAAACTAAGCCTATACTGACCTTTCATTATAACATGTCTTTTAAAAAACAAGGATCTCAAACCCTTTTCGGCATTACGTAAGGCTATGAGACTAATTTCCTGTATCAGGTTGAACGGAAGCAAAGCCAACACTGACCTTCTGGCCTGGAATCTACGTGACTCTGCGCCTTCAACCATGTCACTTCCTCTGCCTGCAGCACATAACCAGGCTCACTACTGCTCTTCAGCCCTGGATCTCAGCCTCAGTCACTTTCTCAGAGAGGGCCCCCAGACCACCCCGTTTCCAGTAGGTCCTCACCCTGACATCTGTCAAATATTGCCCTGTTTTTTTTCTTTTATAGTGCTCACCACAATGTGTGCATGCGTGCATGCGTGCATGCGTGCGTGAGTGCATGCGTGTGTGTGTTCATGTTGTCTTCCCTTCTAGATTCTGAGCTCTGAGAGAGCAAAGAATGTGACTGTTGGTTGGCTCAACACCATATGCCTAGTAGCTTGTGCAGCCTGTCACATGTCACATGCTCCATGCGCGTTAGTTGAATGAGTACATGGTTGAGTGGAGAAGCAATCGAAAGTCCCTCGGGTGTAGGCAATCTGAACAAGGAAAGAGAGCCCGCCTCTTTACAGAGCTCTGTCGGCATGCTATCACCCCGCAAGCCACACCAGCAGATGGGTTTGTACAAAGAAACGCCCAGAGTAGCTAAGTGCGGGTGCTTTGTATCTTTGCTGCTTCTGAAGGATGTGCCAGCAAACGACTTCCAAATGATCGTGGGCATGGAAGAGTAGCACGTTATCTGGAATTGGCAGGTTGTTTCATTGGGGGAGAAATTTTTCTCCCAAGAGCTCTGTGTGAGTTACAGAGACTTGGAATATATTTTGTGACTTCGTATAT
>NW_006285997.1:5359174-5363409 GCF_000327345.1 Myotis davidii
TCCAAAATGACACATTTTTAGAGACGTGGTAGAAAAGACTTAAACCCCCACACCTCAAGCGTCTTCTTTACTCAGTATGAAAAAACTGTGACATAACATGAGACTCAGTTGTCATAAAAGAATGGTAGAGGAAATTTGCTTTTCTTGGCATCTCCTAATCCAGACAGAAGGCTCGCCCTTTCATATACACTATCTCATTTCCTTCTCACAAAAACTCTGTGAGCTGGATACCATTACAGTCATGAGCCAAATAACAATATTTCAGTCAGTGATGAGCCACATGTATGTTGGTGGGCTCATAAGAGTCTAATGGGGCAGTAAAATTCCTATCACCTTAGCTGTATGTCATACTGTGGCACATTACATGTTTCTAGTGATGCTGGTGTCAACAAACCTATTGTTCTGCCAGTCCCTGTAAAGGGTATGCTTCACTGAAGACATTGAAACTAATATAAATTTGAGAAGGACCTAAAGCAGACATAGAGAAACAGTATACATTCCATAATATTTAATAACTAGAGGCCTGGTGCATGAGATTTGTGCACTTGTGTGGGGGAGGCCCCTCAGCCCAGCCTGTGCCCTCTCACAGTCCGGAATCCCTCGGGGGATATCTGCGTGCTGGCTTAGGCCTGATCGCCAAAGTCAGCAGTCAGACATCCCTCTTGCAGTCCGGGACCCCTTACTCCTTACTGCCCACCTGCAGCAGAGGTGGGAGAGACTCCTGCCACCACCGCTGCGCTTGCCAGCCATGAGCCCAGCTCACTGTTCCTTAGCGCTGCCTTGGAGGCAGGAGAGGCTCCACCACCACCGCTGGACTTGCCAGCCGTGAGCCCGGTTTCTGGCTGAGCAACGCTCCCCCTATGGGAGCACACTGACCACCAGGGGGCAGCTCCTGCATTGAATGCCTGCCCCTGGTGGTCAGTGCACATCATAGCGACCAGTTGTTCTGCTGTTCGGTCAATTTGTATATTACACTTTTATTATGTGGGATAATAAATGACTGTTAACTGGTTTATGAATTGACTATATTATACTTTTTAATCATTATTTTAGAGTGTACTCATTCTTCTTATTTTTTAAAAAAGGTTCCTGTTAAATAACATTCCATGGTTGCACAGCCTTATATATGTCATGTTTCCATGTGTACCTCTTGATTGCATCACTTCTCTGTGCTTGATTTCATCTCATGATGTTTTATTTATCATGGCCTCTAAACATAGAAAATCTATTGTGAAGGCTGCCAGTAGGAGGCCATGCTGAGTGATTGATCTGGAAACAAAATTAAAAGGGATTAAAGACTATGAAGGTGGGAAACCAGTGATGGTTATTACTCACCAGTCAGGCATGTCACATTTCTCCAGAGCTATGATCCTGAAGAACAAGAACAAAATTATGGAAGCTGTTAAAGAGTATGCTTCATTGAAGACAATGAAACTAATATATATTTGAGAAGGACCTAAAGCAGACATGGAGAGACTTCTAATAACCTGGAATAAAGAGAAGACACAGTAGTATATCTTTCTCAGCATCATGACATTCATGCCAAAGCAAAAAGTTTGTTTACATTGTTGAAAGTAAAAGCTAGATCTGACAACAATGTTGACTTTTCTGCTAGCTCTGGGTGGTTTTTAGCAATTCAAGAATTATTATTCATCACATAATGAGAAAATGAGTGGTGAACTTGCAAGTCTGATGTGAAGGGAGCTGAAGAATTTTTGGAAACGCTAAATAAACTTACTGTGGAAGGATATTTCTCACTAGACTCGAGTGAAAAACCCTAACTTAACTCTGGTGCCGTGTCACATATAGAAATTTTTTGATATTTGCAACCATAGTAAGACAAAGATTTATATTTTTGATATTTATTTTATATATTTCAATGCCATTTAACAAAGAAATATCAACCAAAAAAATGAGTTCGCGTGTCACCTCTGAGCAAATATTCAATATGGCCCTGGATGGTGTAACTCAGTAAGTTCCCATCCTATGCACTGAAACGTTGCCGGTTTGATTCCCTATCAGGGCACATGGCCGGATTACAGACTCAATCCCCAATTAGGGCCATGCAGGAGGCAGACAATCCATGTTTCTTTCTCACATCAATGTTTCTCTCTCTCCCTCTCTCTCTCTCTAAAAAATCACTTAAAATCATTTTTTAAAATATGGTGAATACTTTTTATTCTGGGAATGGATGCTTGAAAGGACTTCATCCAATGAGAAGGCTTAGACAGTGCCTGGTTTTAAAACTTCTAAAGACAGAGTAATGTTGGGAGCAATGTTTCAGGCTACAAATGGAAATGCTTTGTGACCTGACACAGTGAGAGCCCCGGGGCCTTCAAGCATATCAATCAGCACACATGGCCAGTGCATTGCAGGAGCAATGAAATGTCATGGATGACCCAGCTCTGCTTCCAGACTGCCTTTGCGAATTGTTATGCCAGAGATATGGAGAAGCACTCTTTGGAGAATAATATAACTTTCAAGATTTTGCTTATTGTTGACAATGCTCCTGGATATCCCCCTTTCACTGGTGATCTTCGTTCTGATATAAAAGCGGTGTTTCTCCCTCCAAATATTGCCTCTTTGATCCAATCAAGGAGTTGTAGAAGCTTTTAAGGCTTACTATCCCAGGAAGGCCTTTGTTCAGGCTATGGCTGCAATCGAAGAGGACACTGGGAAGACACCGATGTGGCCCTACTGCTCAATGCCTGGTAGGTTAGAGCATTGTCCCAATGTATCAGGGCTGAGGGTTTGATCCCCTGTCGGAGCATATATAGGAGTCAACCAGTGAATGCGTGAATGAGTGGAACAACAAATCGATGTTTCTCTCTCTTTCTCCCTCTCTCTCTCCCTTTCTCTCTCTCTAAAATCAACTAAGACAAAGGAAAACACATGCAATTCTGGGAAGAATTACAACATCTGTGACTGTATAAACAACCTTGCTTGGGCTTGGGGTGATGTCATCAAGGAATGTATAAATGGCATCTGGAAGAAGACACTCAAGGGATTCAGAACTTCAAAGGACTCGCCAAGGATGAGGAGGTTGCAAAAAACAACAAGACTGTGGTTGAGAATGCAAACAACTTTATCCTAGGTGTGGATGAGAACGACACTGAGAAGTTTCTACAGGTGATTCCAGAGGAAATGACTAATGAGGAGCTGTCAGAACTGGAATAGGAAAGCACAGCTAATGAAGAGAAAGGGAAAAGAAAAGGAAGAAAAGGCCTAAGAGGGGTGAAGGGCTTAAGCAGTGTTTTCAGACTTTAACAAGCTCCTTAAAAAGTTTGAAAATATGGACCACAACACCGAAAGGTTTTCATTAATAGAGAGAAATGTTAATGGTATGTTATCTACTTTCAAGCAAATCTATGATGAAAAAAGAATAAAGCAAACCACATAGACATATTTCTGAAAAGAGTGACATATCTTCAAGAAGCACTTAAGGCAGGTCCTTTATGAGGTATTCTAGAAAAAAATTGTTATTGTAGGAGATAGTATTTTCCTCCTCAAACTATTTTAAAAAATTCAAGAGGATGGAAGACTTCTAAGCTTTAAAAAAAACCAACAAAAAAACCCCCAAAACCAAACAAACAAAAAAAACTAGGCCAGTATTGTCCTAATCCCAAAAGCAGATAAAGACACTACAAAGAAAGAAAAGTATAGACCACTATCCCTGATGAATATAGAAGCTAAAATCCTCAACAAAATCTTATCAAATCAGAGACTGAGGAATCTCAGAGGGAACTTGGGAGGTGTGGGGATTGAAAGAGATTAACCAAATGATTGATATACATACATGCATAACCCAAGAATACAGACAGTAGTGCTGTGAAGGACTGATGGGTTGAGTGAGGGATGGAGGGGGTCAATGGGGAGAAAAGGGGACATCTGTAATACTTTCAACAATAAAGATAATTAAATATAAATAAATAAATAAATAAATAAATAAATAAATAAATGGGAAAAAATGGCCAAAGGACTACTTCAGGCAAGGACACTTCCCCTTGAGAAAGGCAGGGGATCTAATCAGGCAGATACCTCACCTTTGATCAGGAAATTCCGGACTGATTGTTTTAAAATTTTACTCCTGGGAGAGGCTAAAACAGTGATTAGGTTAGTTACTAAGTTTTTTGGTTTTTTAAAATATATTTTTATTGATTTCAGAGAGGAAGGGAAAGGAAGCGAGAGCTAGAAACATCAATGATGAGAGAGAATCATTGATCGGCTGCTTCCTG
>NW_006285997.1:5382455-5390698 GCF_000327345.1 Myotis davidii
ACTCAATCAGGAAGAATCATAAAACCCGAATAAGCCAGTGAAATTGAAGCAATTAAAAAATAAAACAAACAAATAAACAAACAAACTTCCAGCAAACAAAAGCCCTGGTCCAGAAGGCTTCACAGGGGAGTTTTACCAAACATTCAAAGAGGAACTAAAACCTACCTTCCTCAGACTATTTCAAAAAATTCAAGAGGAACGAACCCTTCTAAGCACTCCCTATGAGGCCAACATTACCCTAATCTCAAAACCAGATAAAGACACTACAAAGAAAGGAAAGTATAGACGACTATCCCTGATGAATATAGAAGCTAAAATCCTCAACAAAATCTTATCAAATCAGATCCAGCAATACATTAAAAATATCATATGCCATGATCAAGTGGGATGTATTCTGGAGATGCAATGCCAGTACAATATTTGCAAATCAATAAATGTGATACATCATGTAAATAAAATGAAGGATAGAAATCACTGATCATATCAATAGATGCAGAAAAGGCACTCAACAAAATCTAGCACCCATTTATGATAAAATCTCTCACAAAAGTGGGAATAGAAGGATGATACCTCAGCACAATAAATGCCATCTAAGTCCAACCTACAGCCAATATCACACGCAATGAGCAAAAAAACTAAAAGTGTTTCCCTTAAAATAAGGACGAAGACAGGGATATCTGTTTTTATCACTCTTATTCAGTAGATGAATGGATAAAAAGCTGTGGTACACTTACACAATAGAATACTATGCAGCTGTAAAAAAAGAAGGATCTCTTACCCTTTGAGGCAACATGGGAGGTGGGGGAGTGGGACCTGGAGAGTATTATGGTAACTGAAATAAGCCAGTCAGAGAAAGAAAAAAATGGCCAAAGGACCTGAATAAACACTTTTGCAATGAGGATATACTGATGGCCAAGAGACATATGAAAAAATGCTCAATGTCACCAATCATCGGAGAGATGCAATTAAAACCACAATGAGGTGTCATCTCACACCTGCCAAAATGGCTACCATCAATAAATCAATAAACAAGTGCTGTTAAGGATGTGGAGAAAATGGAACTTCCCCTAGTACACTGCTGGTAGGAATGTAGACTGTTGCAACCACTGTGGAGAGCAGTATGGAGTTTCTTTTAAAAATCCTGTATTATAAAAGCTTAATACGCTAAGTGTCCGGTCGTTTGGTTGTCTGGTCAATCAATCAAGGCGTAATATGCTAATGATATGCTAAGGCTGATCAACCACTTGCTATGATGTGCACTGACCAGCAGGGGCAGACAGTTGACTGGTTGACCAGTTGCTATGATGTGCACTGACCACCAGGGTGCAGACATTCTGACCAGTAGGTTAGCTTGCTGCTGGGGTCTGGCTGATAGGGACTGAGCAAGATGGGCTGGACACACCCTGGAGCCTTCCCGTGGTCCCTCCCCGGCTGGCCAACCTCCCGCATGCCTCCCCAGCCCCAATCGTGTACTGGTGGGATCCCACAGCCTGGCCTGTGCCCACTCGCAATCCAGGACCCCTTGAGGGATGTTGGAGAGCCGGTTTCGCCCAATCCCGCTCAACACAGAAGCTGCCCCCTGGTGGTCAGTGAGCTCCCACAGAGGGAACAACACACAGCCAGAAGCCGGGCTCACGGCTGGCGAGCACAGCAGCAGTGGCGGGAGCCTCTCCTGCCTCCGTAGCAGTGCTAAGGATGTCTGACTGATGGCTTAGGCAAGCTATCTGTGGGGAGTGGGTCTAAGCCATCAGTTGGACATCCCCCGAGGGCTCCCAGACTGTGAGAGGGTGCAGCCTGGGCTGAGGAAACCACCCCCCCACCCCAAGTGCACAATTTTGTGCACTAGGCCTCTAGTTAAAAATAAAACTGCCATTTGACCCAGAGATCCCATTTTGGGGAATGTATCCTAAGAATCTGAAAACACCATTCAGAAAGAATATATGCACTCCTGTGTTCTTAGCAGTATTATTTATAATCGCTAAGATCTGGAAACAGCTAAAGTGCCCATCGATAGAGGAGTAGGTAAAAAAGCTGTGGTACATTTATACAATGGCATTCTATGTGACTTAAAAAAGAATGATCTCTTACCCTTTGCAACAGTATGGACAGACCTGAATATTATGGTAAGTGAAATAAACCAGCTATAGAAAGACAAATATCTCACAATCTCACTTTTATGTGGACTCTAATGAACGAAACAAACTGATAAACAAAATAGGTTTAGAGGCATGGATCGGTGGAACAAATTGACAGATCTTAGAGGTAGGCGGGTGGGCTAGACGGGAAAAGATTAATCAAAGAACATATATGCATTATATGCGTAGCCCATGGACACAGAGGGACAGTGTGGTAAAGGCCTGGGCTGGGGCAGGGACTGGCATGGGGGGGGTCAAAAGAGGTGAAAATGGGCAACATCTGTAATACTGTCAGCAATAAAAAAGTATAAAAAAAAACCGAGCCTGGCCTGTGTGGCTCAGTGGTTGATCATTGATCCATGAACCGAAAGGTCACTGGTTTGATTCCCAGTCAGGGCTCATGCCCAGGTTGTGGGCTCGGTCCCCAGTGGGGGGTGTGCAGAAGGCAGCCATTCGATGATGTTTCCCTCTCATCAATGTTTCTGTTTATTTCTCCCTCTCTCTTCCTCTCTCTAAAAATCAATTCAAAATAAATAAATGAAATCTTACCATTTGCAACAACTTGGTATTATGCTAAGTGAAATAAGTCAGCCAGAGAAATACCATAAGATTTTGTTTATATGTGGAATCTAAAATACAAAACAAACAAAGAAACAAAAATGAAACAGACTCATAGACCCAGAGAACAAACTGATGGTTGCCAGATAGGATGAGAGGTTGTGGGGCTGAGTAAAAATGGTGAAGGGATTAAGAGTATGAAATGGGCCCTAGCCGGTTAGGCTCAGTGGATAGAGCGTCGACCTGCGGACTAAAGGGTCCCAGGTTTGATTCTGAACAAGGGCACATGCTCAGGTTGCAGGCTCGATCCCCAGTGGGGAGCGTGCAGGAGGCAACCAGTCAATGATTCTCTCTCCCTCTTCCTTCCTGTCTGAAATTAGTAAAAATGTATATAAAAAAAGAAGTATGAACTGGCAGTCACAGAATAATTACTGGGATATAATGTTGACCTTATACAAAATATTGACAAAATAAACTGACAAAAGAGTTTTGGATTTTTTTTCCAATAAAAAAATGGTATACATTATGGATGGCCAGAGAAAGAGATAGATATAAAGGGGAGAAAAGTGAGAGAGAGACTCTTACTTTTTACCTTCACTATATAACTTGTGCTTTTTTCTTCAGCCATGATGGAGCCTGGAAGGTGACAGGGGTGTTACAATGACAAAAATATAAAAATAATCACTGGTTCTGAGCTCTCAGCTATTGAGATAATGTAGCACAGGGCGCCTACACTCTCCCGCCCCCAGCTTGGCTCTCTGTGGCCCCAATTCTCTGGTGCTCATTAGCAGTCTCCCATGGCCACCATAAGCACTGCTCTACCAGTTCCACAGCTCCTGGCAGTGAAGACGGCACTGAACAAGAGGTGAACGGAGCAAATAATAATACAGTGGGGACATTGGCAGAAACAATGACGGACAGAAATTCCAGTGGGAAACGTTGGAACTTTTGCTATGATATGTTTGAGATCACACCCCCTCTTTAATACACTATTTATGAAAAAAACTCTAAGTAAAACCTAGCTTGTTTTAGTGGATTATTTAGGACAAAACCAGAAAATTCAAATGTTTTTAGGAGTGAGGCAGATCGTGTCAATGAGAGTAGCAAGTAGAACCACTGGGGAATGGTAGAGACTGTGGCAAAATGAAGAGTCCAGGGCAAAATTTACACATGCACATCGAACACTGTGCATTAGCCACTGTCCCACAGGCCACTTTCGTTACTTTAGCTTTACGGAAACTCAAAGGAGTGCTGAGCATGACTGCCAGGTGGATGGGAGATGATCACAGATAGTGAGCAGAGCAGACCCTGGGCAAAGAGAGGTGGCAGGGGCAAGTGAAACCGGAATGTCACACGCACGAGCTCTGAGGAAAGGAAGGTGAAACCTTAAGAAACAGACACTGGTCCTTAAACTGCTTTGTTTGAGACACAAAGAGAAACTTTCTTTTTGAAAGACAGGCATAGAGAAAATCACCCTTGGGCTACCCAAATCATCAGTAAAATCTATCAAGTTCACCCCATTGCCGCAGGGGGTGGGGGTGGGGGTGGATTTCCTGTGGGGCCAGTAAGGGCCTGAGTATAGCTTATCATGTAGCATCCACAGGGGCTCTGAACTCTGCAGAACTGCCATGGGAGGGTTTTAGGTCTTCCCAACTTGTGGTATTGGCTAAGGTCCAAGCCAATAATAGCTACATCTCCAAGGTGAATAGCCAACATCTGGGTTACATTTATAATCCCAGTGTTCCAGGAAGATCGAAGCATAAGTTACGTGGGTGCGGAGTGAGAGACCCTTGGAGGGCACCTGTGTGATGCACTTAAAAGCATTCTCCCTCTCTGGCACCCAGCCCGTCAGCACGGGAAGCTCAGGGCCACGCACTCTGTGCCACCTCAGGGAAAGCTTCCTTCCCTGGGGCATTCGGGTGGCTAAGGATCAACCTGTACAGGACTTTCCCCGTATGTACCCTGGCTGGTGGGAGGCAAGTCGATCCTTAGCCACCCAAATGCAAAATCAGTATGCCTGGGAAATGAGAGGGGCCAGCAAGAACTCTGAATGGGCCTAGAGTTGTGCTCAGGAAGTCAGAGCAGCTCCGTGTAGGAATCAGTGGTCAGGGGCCTGCAGGGGAAGACAGAGGAGGAAGATGGATGACTCTGGGGCTTGGGACCTTGATTCTTACTCTGTCTCTCTTGTCCACCTGCAGGAGCCAGGTTCCCTCTCTCCTTGTACTCACGTTCACGAGGTGGCTCTACAAGTCAGGGCTTCCTTGCTGCGAGCGAGTTATGCCTTCTCCAGCTGATCTCAGGTGCCAGGTCAGTTGGGGGGAGCATGAATGAATTTAAGAAACCTTATATTTTGTTTTGGACTACAGTTCTCAAATGCAGCCAACACAGCATTTCAATTCCCACCATTTTTCAAAGTGGTGAGAATCCTTAGAGAAGAAAAGTCTCAACCGGCACGTATGAACTTCCGAAAGACATACATGCATACATACATACATAGATGTTTAAAGTCCTAGTTTCAGCATTAAGAATGTGTTATCTGCTGTAATTCAGAAACATTTGAAATGTTGGTTGGGCTGGTTATGTTGTCAGCAAGGAGTCTATTTGCATGCCAGACAGTGGAGGCTCCTGGGAAATAACTCACCAGAAGTGCAGAAAGCATGCAGCAGATAGGCTTGGCCTAACAGTAACAGCTTCACTGTAAGGCTGCGGGGCAACGTGTGTATTTACATCAAAAGAGCCTTCACTGTCTTAGGTTTGGGAACACAGAAGAGATACGAATCCTCAAGGAGGAAAAAGGTTGCTAAGCAAATGTAAGCTACTTCCAAAAAGAAAGTTGGTAAGATATTCATACAGAAGGACCAACTTTTAAAGGGCCAGTGATCAAAAGACAGGTTGAAGTTGTAACACTGGAACTTCAGCGTATGATCTGATCTGGAAGCAGGGTTGTTGTGGATGTACTTCCTTAAGAGGAGGTCACGCTGGAGTAGAGTGGGCTTCTGAGCCAGTATGACTGGCGTAGGAAGAGGAGAGGCTAACACAGGGGAAATGCCATATGACTACAGAAGCATAGTTGGAGTGAAGAGCTGCAAGGCAAGAAATATCGAGGACAGACACCACCAGAATTTGTGAAGAAGCAAGGAAGGATCTTCCCCTAGAGGTTACAGGGGGACCATGCCCCCCGCCCCCAGACCTTGATTTTGGCCTCCTAGCCTCCAGAACTCGAGACAATAGATTTTTGTTGTTTTAAGCCACCCATTTTGTGTCAACCCTAGGAACACTAATACACGTATCTTCATGTCTCCTACTTCATCCAATTTGTTGCCCCCTCCCCTCAAAAATCTATCTTATACGCTTAATCGTTTTGAGGATTCACTATATTAAAATTTCCTAGAAGATTTTCATTTGAAAAGAGAACTGATGGGAGATGGCAATAAATGAATCTATAATGGTGGAATTTTGCATGTGGAGGAAGGGCAGTATCAGAGCCCTGTAAGTCTGTAAGTGCACTTTAAAATTACAAGAAAGGTTCCCATACTGACTTTCAGGGTTCCTTTGGGATTTTTAGAGACGTCTCCGGAGCCATTGCAGAAAAGGGGGTGGGTGACAAGAGAAAAGCTGAGGGGCTGGGCTCTGAGAGCCCACTCCAGCTGCAACCAGAATAGCTCTCTTTTATGTTTTGGGACCTTATCTTATCCATATGAGATTTTATTGGGAAAAAGAGTTCTTGTGTTGAAAGAGAACGGCACTATTTAACTCACACCAAGGCTACCCATGATTTTTCCCTTTGCATTTCTGCAAAATGTGCCCACTTACATATATGTTCACCACTAAAGCTGAGAGCTGCCAAGAATCTAAGGAGAGGAAATAGGGGACACACAGGAGTCCTACACCAGCATTATTCCCCTTTTTCAGATGGATGTAAGGGGACGGAAGGACTGTTTTTCTTTATTCTTTTCTTTCTAAAACAAGAGACTCAAGATCTTCATGATCCAAAATCGGTTAAAGACTTTTAAAAGTAAAAGTCAAAACATCTAGTTTATTCAAGTTGTTGATTTATTGGCTGTCTTTCTTTTTCTTTACTTTTTGCCATTGGGTAAATAGAGGATGCTATCAGAATGTATTTGCATTCATACGATTGCGGCAGAAACAGGACTTGAATACAAACAAATTTGTGGCTGATGTTGGAGGAGTATATGTGTGGGAAAGAGGGGCTTTTAATTCTCTGCAATTGTAAAAGTAGAAATACAATTGAACACGGTTGTGTCCTTTGACACTTTCACATGCATTATCTCATTGAAAACTCATATCAATCCTGGAAGGTATGCAGCCTGGAGGTATGACCATCCCACAGAAGGGCTCAAAGAATCAATCTTTCAGGGCTTGAGGCCGGTTAGTGAGGGGAAGCTGGGACCACCACCCATGAACCCTGGCTCTGTACAGTAAGTTGTGGGTTTCTTTTCTCTCCCTTTTCCTCTCTTCCTTCCTGTCTCTCTTTGCCTTCCTTCCTTCTTCTTTTCTATCTTTTTTCTTCCTTTCAAGAGGGGTGAGGTCCAGTGAGGAATCTTAAAATAAATACCTAGAAAGGACCTTCAGGCCTACTTTAGCTCCACCACTTCTACCATAAAAGCATAAGTCTGAGCCTGCTTTTGTCCTGTCTGTGAGATAAGCAACAAGTCCCAGGAAACAAACGGTGAGCGCCACCATCAATTCCGTTGAAAAATTCTCCAGCTAAGCATTTGAATCCCAAAATGCTCTCCAAATCATAATAGCGAATCTTTCATCTACCCACTCTCTGCCTTCAGTCAGGAGGCTCAGCCAGTCAACACAAGTGCACGCGGAGCTCCCAGGCACTGAGGAGGGGTAGGAGGGCAGGTGGGTAGAAGCTCAGTTTACCCCAGGAGAATACATTTTGGAATGCCACAGCCGTTTCCTTTTCTTTCTTTTGCTTCCTTTGTCTCCCCCTCCCCCCAAGCCCCCATGGAAACTCCTTTTTCAAGTCCTGGGTCCAGGTTGGATACATTGAAAGGGTACAGATGAATGTGGGCTGGCTGTTTGAGGAAGGAGGAATATAATTTTTACTCGTATGGGCCGCTGAAAAGAAATCAGGGACGGAGAAACTTTGTAGCTCACGGAGAAGCACCACGTTGGAGTCCAGGTTCCAAACCGGGCTTGGGGGGTAGCGGGGAGCTGGGAGGGGGCTTTGTTTCTGTGTCCTTTATAAAGTGGCCCATGGGGACAGCAAGCTGTGCAGTGGGAGTTCCCACTTCCCAGATTTTGGCTCCAAGGACAGATGAGTTGGGCGGAAAGGAATACCAAGAGCTTCCAAAAGCATCCTCTGGTGATGAGAGGTTCACGGCTGGCCTTGGAAAATGTAAAAGTAGAGGGGGAGCCTTTGGGGGTGTCCTCAGAGAGGCTTGAAAAGAAGAAAGGGGGCCCAAACTGTGAGCGAGAGAAAAGGGGAGCGGGGAGGCGGGGTGTGAAGCAAAGGGAACAGGCAGGACGCAGCCCCCGCGCGGGGCGCTGGGGTGGAAGCCGGCGAGGGCGTCCCGG
>NW_006285997.1:5391419-5391718 GCF_000327345.1 Myotis davidii
ATGGGGGGGGCGGGAGGAAGTGAAAATGGCTGTCAAAGGCGCCCCGCTTTACAGAGCCAATGGGTAAGGCGTCAGAGCCGGGCTTTCCTTCGCCTCCTCCTCCTGGAAGCTCCCGCTCCAAGTGGCTGACCCCTCGGGATCCGGAGACGGACTGGAGAACTGCACATCCCAGAGGGGGACGAAGTTTACAGCAGTTGCATGGGCGCACCGCACCCCCCACTCCCCATCTCAGGGGTGGAGAGGAACTACCTTAGACCCCGAAGCTTGGGCGCCCGACTGCGCCCCGATTCACCCCCCTC
>NW_006285997.1:5392132-5404299 GCF_000327345.1 Myotis davidii
AGGGCGGGGGCGGGGTGCTCCCGGGGAGAGGCGCGCCTCCGTGGTAATAGAGGAAAAGTGAAAGTTGTACCATCTGTAGATGATTTGGGATTCTTTCATTTCTTTTCTTTTTCAGGGACAGCACACACACACACACTCACACTCACACACACAATAAAAAGAAAGAAAAGAGAAAAGCGTTAGAAGCTGCAGGGAGTCAGTGCGGGGGGGTGTACATAACCGTGCCCCCTGCAATAATGACTTAAGCGGCCGCCTTTGCACAGAGTTGTTCAGTAACCGCTCTGCAGGGGACAGTTACTTTCCTGAGTTAGGAGGGGAAATGGGCGGGAGGAGGGTAGAGGGCGTAAATATTTGCCCCAAACTTGGAGACTTTGTGAAGCGACTTTTAAAGCAGACTGCCAGTTGCCGAAGCACCACTGCACACCCGGACCTTTCCCCCTTCCCTCGACCCTGTGCTCCTGTCCCCGATTGCACCTGCTTCCGGAGATGCCCCGGAGAGGCCGAACTCCTAGGAGGCTGGACCCAGGCTTCCCTGGCTGACCTCTGGCAGAAAGAGGCTTCAGGAGGCATCCGTTCTCCTTGCAGTTCTCCGGCCTCCCAACTTTTCTCCTCTCCCTGGTGTGCAGTGGCCCAATAGATTCTGGCCTTGGGTACAGTGCTCATGGCCCTCTGCCAGTTTATATGTACATGTATTTATGTAAAACATTTTCTCCCAGCTCTTTGCCAGCTGTTCCACATTTTCCAGCTGCCATTTCAGTTTTGAAATGATGGACTGTCCTCATCTCCAAGTAAAAGAGCCCTTTAGTCAGAGGTTTGGGGACCAAGTAGAATTTTTCCTTCCACCTTCTAGGTTCTTCTAGCTGGGCTAATGATCAAATTAACACGAGACAAACAGGGGGAGAAAAAAGTCCAAATTTATCACAGATGTATATTCAAGGGTGCCATAAGATACGAGACCCAAGGAGGCATTAGGCAGTTGAGGTTTATGTGCCATTCTGGACAAAGGAGAGGGAGGCAGGGGACTGAGATTTCAAAAGGAAAGCAGGCAATTTACAGGTAGATGAGGAAGAGCAAACACGTGGTAAACAGATTCTTGCTGGGCCACCCAGAAAGAACTGGACATAGATAGAGGAATATCCAAAACACAGGCTTTGCTGTATTTTTCCCTGTCGACCACATTTACTTTGTATGATGATGCTATGCTGCTGCTCCCATCCTTAAAGCAGGTTTTTCTATCTGAATTCCTTTAGGCAGGCAAGTGGGAGGGTCCAAGGTTTTTTTTCTGAGCCTTTCATTGCTTTATAACCAACTTAAAAAATCAATATCCCAAAAGGCATATTTTGTAGTGGCAAAACTTTGGTCCCTCTCAGAGGACTGGAGGGCTGGCTACTGTGAAAAGGCAGTGCCATCAGCCGGGCTCGTATGGTTAGTTCTAAAACACAGCTCCTGCTTTCCTTTCTCCTTTCCTTTTCCTCAGTTCGTCTTTCCGGAGCACTTTGCTGGAAAGTCACAATAATTAGGCTTCCCCCCCACCATGTGATTTTGTACAGAATTTGGATGAGGCGGTTTTTTAGATCTCTGAAATATGTGTCTCGTAGAAATAAATTAACTTTTAAAAAGAGTTGTAGCTTGAGTGGGTTGGGCATGGCTGGTGGGGGGTGAGGGGGCGGGAGCGGAGAGCTCTGCTTGGCCAACTGAAATGATTTCATTTTAGTCCAAGGCAGGAACTATTCATCCTTCCCATGTTATGCTTATTGTGTTGTTTGATGTCTTAGCATATTATAGACTGAAATTGTCAAGAATTGGCCTAAAGTATTAATTTTGAGTATTTATGTAATTGCTCTGTAATTTGAATAGGTGCCTTATTGATTGATTCCTGTAATTATTTCATTTAGGTTTTAAATTAAAAATTAATAATAGTCTGACAGTTTCTTAATTACATGTGTCAAGATTATTTTGAAAGAGGAAAATGCTATGTTTTAAAGTAGTGAAATAACCTAAAAATCTCTTCATTTTTTTTCTAAGGCATAACAGTATTTCAGTTGTGGGTATATAAGGCAGTAGTGATCGGTCTTAATGTAAACTGTGTGAAGTATTGAAATAATTTGTTTATGTTAGGAAATATTGGTCTTAACAGCCTGGTATGCAAACACTTTGGCCCGTTGGACTATAGTCATACCTAAAACAAACATGAAATAATATATAAATTAGTTGTAACAGCATACTTATAAAGAGAAGAGGATTTATATTATACTAAAAGCTATTTAATTAAAAACTCCCTGCCTAAGGGAGTATCCTTTCAGGGTATATAATTCTTAAAGTCAGCCTAGGGAAGCTTTGGTTTAAGATGCCTTAATGAGTTGAATGAATGTGAGAGGTGTCTTGTGAAACACCTTTTAAAAGGTGTAGGTTATATTATTATTAATAGTAGGTCCAACTCAGATACCTACCAATTCCCGGTACCTTTAACGAGTTTGTATTCCTTGATTAAACCCTGGTATAAACACA
The DNA here is from genome assembly GCF_000327345.1 of Myotis davidii. Classification (NCBI taxonomy): domain Eukaryota; kingdom Metazoa; phylum Chordata; class Mammalia; order Chiroptera; family Vespertilionidae; genus Myotis; species Myotis davidii. Next base: position 5,394,641 of record NW_006285997.1, read on the forward strand.
TTTTATTGTATGTCTGGTTTGCAAAGAACTACACACAGAAGTGAGAAAATGAGTACGGATGAAAAATGACTTTGTTGAGTTATTTCATTACTTATTTAATGAAAGAGTCATTAATTTATTAGTTTGATCCCCAAGCCTAAAAGTTTAACTTTCCTTTGTTTCGAGGCCAGTTTTCTTAATGATCTGCATGTTTGTAAGGGTTTCAGACTTCTGTGTTTTCTTAGCTAGGTAGAGGTCCTTCCTTCTGTGTAAGGTATCCTACTCTCTAAGATCATCCTGCCCTCATTTTTTGAAGTTAGGGTTTGGGAGTTTATGAAAGGAAACAATTTAATGATCATTGTTCTATGCACTCACTTATATAGACAGTAATGTACTAGGAAAAACCAGTCTTGAAGGAGAAGTGAATCAATGAGTCATGAAATCCTCAAGAAAACCTTAGTAATGGAATGTTAATGCTTTTAGACTATAGTAGATTATCTTAAAAGTCAGACTTTTCTTCTTTATGCAATTGTTGTAAATCCCCAGCTAAAGAATTCTTTGAAGGAGGTTTTAGTTTTGCTGGCGTTCATATTCTATAGTCAATCTGATTTGTTTTGGAAGAGTCAAGAAATTTTCTGCCAACTTATATATGAGAGGCAATTAAAATGCTGAAGTGATAGAGAGGGAATGTGTGTGTGTTTAATTTGTTAAGCAAAAGATTCCCTTCAGGTTGTCTTTTAATTAAAGTCGAGTAGAAGTTGCTGCCCTTCACTCCATGTTGTCATTTTCCTAGATGAAAATTGATTTGTTCTAGTTTCAAAGCAAAGAGATGGCGACAGAATAAACAACAACAGGGCAGGGGCCCTGCTGCAAACTTTTTCAAGTACTTTCAGTGTATTTTTCATCTTTACTTTTATTTGATGGGCCTGTGAAATAGAGCTGTAGACCGGTGAAGACTTTAAATGAAATTTCACACTTTGATGATTTTTTTTTTAACTTTGATATATTGACAGCAAAAGGAGCTGCAAGCTTTTATATAACTTGAGCAGTAACGCCAAGCAGCAGTCAAACGTCTCTGTGCATTTGTGTTTAAGTGCAGAAGAAAAACATGTCCATGGGCAGTAGAGGTTCTTATCAACCCCCTAATCCCAGATCCCAGCAAACCTTAAGGGCATGCCTCAGATCTTGCTGAAATCACTGTAGACTCTCACAGTTTGCAGATTAAATATGCTCTGTGTTCCTGGCTCCAACAACAGTTTTATGAGCTCACTAAGCTTCCTGTTTTAAGATCCGTTTCTTAAGTTTTTAGGAGCTGCTAAAGGCAATGCTGTCTGGAGTAAGTGGTATTTGTTAATTTAGAGACACGAGATACTTCATTCTTTCTTTAAAAATTGCTGGAATTATTATTTTTTAATTGAAGGGCTTGTTATGCAGGGATGAGAGAGGGGAGCTGTTGGAAAGACATTAGATGTTAAATGTGTTAGTAAGTGCATTTCATTGCAAATGTTACATGGTGCTGTAATTGTCTTAAGGCGCTTTTCCTTTTCCTGGCCCTTAAAGTTAGACTTTTTCCACTTACAATGACAAATGCACCATATTTTTAGTGACACATTTTTAAGCTACTCATAATCACTTTTAATTATTACTTTTTTTAAATGTGAAAGTATTTTTGTTCTGTGTGTGTCTATTTCAACCAGACAGAATGTCCCAGAAAATCTATGGCTCTCTAAAGAAAGTGAATGAACAAGCCATTCCATAGTTAATAAGGTGGCATTGGAACGTTTCAGCACCTCCTGAAAGGTAATATTGTCCTGAGCTCCACATCTTCATCTGCAGCACCTATAGTTGTGTCCTCATATATGGTGCTTCTGCATTTTGCATAAGAGTCATAATTAAAAAAAGAAAATACTTACATCATCGTCCAACAACATGTCATGTAATTCCCAAGAGAACTGGAGCCAATTTTGTGCTTAAAGGTTAGTCAATGAATGAAATTGTGAAAGCCCATTTGTCAAAGTACTGCATGGGTTCTGTTAGTTTTCAGTCCCCAAATTCATTGTCTGCCCCAGCCCAGCCATTAGTCATCAGTGCATTAGTGCTGCCTTCAGGCCATGCTGCCCAGCACTTCTTCACACCATTATAGCTTTGAAAGTGTACTCTGTTGACTTGTAGAATTACTGCTCTGATTTCCGCTTGGCTGGGTTTGAGGTAAGTCCCCTCCCTACCTTCTAGCTGACTGTAATCCTTGCTTTCTTTTAAAGCTCCTTTCCAGAGATTTAGGGGAAAACTTTCTTAAGGGCCCAGTTGGCATCACACTGTGGTTTTGTTGTGGAATGGACTGTACATATAAATTGTACCTGCAGTAAATTGGATTGATTGCTGGCCTGAAACAGCTAGTGGTTCTCTTCTTTTTTGGAGGAAGGGGGTGACTGTGTGTGTGTGTGTGTGTGAGAGAGAGAGAGAGAGAGAGAGAGAGAGAGAGAGAGGAAGAGAGAGACAGACAGACAGAGAATGTTTTAAACATAAGCATTTGACTGTATATTTGAGTAATCTTTATGCCACAAAATTAAATAAAATAATGGGAGATAAGTGTAATTTTATTTAAATCTGTTTATTGGAATACCTTCAGAATGCATTGTGACATCTTATGTGCTTATTTTCATATGGAAATTTTAGCATTAGCTACTTTGACTTTTCTTGAAGATTACATAAAATGCCTAATAATATTCCAGAGTGCTTTTGCATGTTGAACTATTAATTTTTTATAAAAAGAGATGGAAAACTCATAATTTAGATGAACGATAACTTTGCAATTGCAGTAGCGAAGGAAGGAGGTGGTTAACACTGTTATTGATTTGATTTTTTTAAAGGAATAATTTATTTTCAAGAGAGTTATTTGTAAAAACAAAAACAAAAAACAAGAGAGTTATCTGTGTGTAAAGAAGCCTCAGCCAGCAGCTTAAGAATGAAGCCTTAGTGAACTAAAATATATGGCAACCTGAATGGCGTGGCCAGAAGTGTGGACCAGGCCATGCCACTTCAGGACAACATCTGCTGCTTGAGTTCTGGCTGTTCAAATGAAATTGCACGCCAAAGTGTTTCATGGGGAGGGCGTGCAGTTTGGTATAGTTTACATTGGCATTTTGTGCAGGATTGGGGGAGGGGTGAAAAAAAGATAACTGAAGAATTCTGTCTTTGAATTAGCAAAGTTTATAGGCTTAGTGGACTGGAAGTAATTTTTCACTGAATGAACCTTCATTTAAAATTCTTAAATTTTGAAAAATTTGCTTTTTAAATGGCAACTGAGGTTCAAGAATCACAAGTTTAAAAATTGGGAGGATAAAGTATGATGACTACACAGAATAATAGCTTAATATCTTTGGGATATCTTTAGTTGATTTTAACACCCAGCAGGTAATGGTCTAATATTTGTGATGGCTTAAAAGTAAATCATTAATCATAGAATATGCACTCTACTCCCCGTCAGCTTTATTGTAAAGACACACATGGTTCTAGGAACCAAAAGTTATGGAAGTTCTATATGAATAATTTTTAAATTTAGTTTTCCCTTCTGAAAATGTGTGAAAACTTTTAATTCCTGTAAAGTTCAGTGAAATGGGACCTTTGATCCTTCGTGATGTTTTTGTGATTTGTGGCTTTCAACTGTGATTTCACTGTTTTTGTGAGCTTAGCTGATGTTAGATTGATAACTGATTTATCAGCCTTAAGATCTAATTTTCTGTCTGAGTTGAGGATTGTCTGTCTCCAGCAAACCCTAAGGAAGTAGGGATGCCAGCTTGCTTCACATTATTGCTCATTCGTTAATGGCACCTGCTGTGCGTGGTGCTTTCTGCTAAGCCTAACCAAAGTACACTGGGCTGGTGGTGTTTTACAGTTTCAGCAGAACTCAGAAATGGTAACAACTATTAAATACAGGCCTCATACTCCCATCACATGTTTCTCATAAAGTATTACTGGCAGTAGAGAAAGAGTAGCTGATAATCTTTTTAAATTACATATAACAGAAAAGTAAAACTGGCACACACAATGTCATTTGTGATTTTCATTGTAATAACAGTTACTTCCTGTCAAATAAGCTTTTCAGTGGTTGAAGTTCAATATATGGGTTTCTTAAGAGTTTTGATGCAGTTAATTTACTAAAACCAAGTTTACTTAATCCTTAGTCAGGTAATTGTTTCCCCTTCAAGTAATTTCATTTGGGTATCGATCATGAGTACTGCTTATCAGATATTAAGAGCTTCAGAAATGTATGGAAAGATTGAAAACAAAATGCAGCAGATTTGGGAAATCTCTATCTAGGCTACCAAGGCTTTAGGCTTTAATTATGGGGAAAAAATCATGTAGAAAGGAAAATAATTGTACTTAAAAATAGTATAGCTAAACATTCATCACAATTTCATTAAGAACTTACGATGTTGAGCTTCTTTTCTTGCAGAAAAGAGAGGCAGTGCAGATAGGGAAGGGAGAGGAAGCCTTAGAAATCATAGGAACTGTTGGTGTGTCACAGGGGTTATGCATATCTAATTGATTTTAAGTTCAGAAATTATTTTTTTTGAGCAGAAGGAAACAGCCACCACAGTAGACAGTTATAAAAGGTTAACTCTAATGCACGATTGTATTCAATCCACTGAAATATTTTAAACTTCCTAAATGTTGTTCATTGAAACTCAAACTTTCAGAATTGATCAAAAGTTAAAGTCACCATCAGGTGTGTGCTTTCTGATTTTTAGAAATTTCTCTCCCTAAACGATTTATTGTCTTTAAGAACTGAGTTTTAAGGATATAGGATGGTATAGCTATCTAATAGAAATTTCACCTGAATGGTTTCTTAAGAGCAGTATCTTGAAGTAGCAGCTAATCTGTAGCAATAAAGTATGAGTGAAATGTCATTCCTCAGTGATATAGGGAGACCCTCCCCGCCCCCCCAATCCTCTCACAGGCTGGTGCCTTCTGGATTTTTCAAGCATCACTACATTCAGCTTATAAACATATAGGCAGGTGTAAGTAAATATAATTTCTTCCAAAAAAAAAAGAGGCCTTATTCCACTTGAACAATAGTTCCCTAAGTTGCACAGAATAATTTCTTACTTAAGGCTTAATCACTGTGCTGTTAAAAGCTCTGCTCTGCCTGCTGGAATGCCTTCTCCTTCTGATCCCTCATTGGCAGTAGTTGTTTTAACCTATCAGAAACTGATCAGGTTACCATTAATCAGGCTTTTAACTTAGTTGTTTGAAGTCTTTAAAATACATTAAGAAAAAAATCAAACAGATTTTGCCCAAATTTAAGCAACTTAAAAATAAACCAACTGGATTAGGGAAGTAAATGAAGCAGCCTGCTGTTCAGAAAGCATGCATTATCATTTATAATCAGTCTCATTTCACCTTAGATTAGCAAGTCATTCATTGTATATAGTTCAAACATTATTTTAAATGGTGGTTGTAGTACTGGTGCTTTCTCCTAAAAATCTTAAGAATCCTGCTTCAGTGTGGCTCCCAGGTTTCACGGCAGAGACCTGCCAGGGGAAAGGCTGATTTCTGCACCTTTCCAGAATTTTGATTTTTTTTTTCATTCTCTGTTATTTACTACCAAAAGCCTCATTGATGAAGGCTGAACTTTGGGATTCCACCGAGGGCCTCCCTCGCCCAGAGGCGCTGAGATGTGTGTGTGCTTTAGCCATTCACTCCACCAGAATGCAGTTAGGACTCCTGAAGAAACAGTATTTGGGCGCCAGGTTAGTGGACGGTGAGTTCCAAGTTGAGTGAGCGAGGCTCACCCCCGTTGGTTTCCTGAGGCCTCCAAGTGGTCCCAGTGTTTTACTGTCGTGCAGCACACAGGGTGTCGCATTGCAAAGTATCTGGAAAGTGGCACCTCTGTCTTCAGCCGGCCACACAGCTGTGCGAATGGCAGCAGGGCTGCCCGGATAACTGTCTGCTGGAAGCGCCGCCGGGCCCTCATTAGAATATTCCCGCGGAGCAGATCACCGGGGCGATGGAAGTGATAAGGGGCGCTCCTTGGGCTGCAGAGGCCCTGCGGGGTTCCGATTGTTCCGCCCGGCGTGGCACGTTCTGGAGACGGTTGCTGGAATGCGGACGGGCACCCGGCTGCGAGCGCCCCGCAGCCCCGACACCAGCAGTTGCAGAGGAGCCAGCCCGGTGCGCGCTGCGCGCTGGGCGCGGGGTGAGCCGCCGCCCCTGCCTGCCCCGCAAGCCCCCGTGGCGGGAAGTGCCAGGGAGTGAAGATCGGGCTCTGGAACCGCCTGAGGGTCCGCACGTGCAGGGGGCCCGGCGGGGACACGCTGCGAGCCAGCGCGCAGACAAAACCACCCGGCCCCGTAGCCTAGGAAAGACGTGATTCCAGTGGACTGATACGCAAACATAAAAGTTTCTGGTGGGGTTATTTTTTTTCTCTTCTCCTCATGGCAGCCCCAGTGGCAACTCTAAAGGGAGGGCCTCCTTAGGCTTTTTGTGTGAAAGGTCCCCACAAGAATTCACGAATTTGGTAAAGGTTGCTGGTCAGTAACACCAGAGGCTTTAGATGCCTTATTGTGCAGGAGGGTGAAGCAAGTTCAGATGCATAATTTAGACAGAAAGGACCCACCTGCAGGCAGGTTGCTACTAGGAGAAGGATAGGATGTAAAATGGGCTCTGGAATTCATTGTGCCCAGGGTTTAGGCCGGCAGGAAATTACAAAAGGTTCAGGGACCATCGAGTGGGGGAAAGCCATGACTGCTCTCAGGAAGGGATCTTTTCCCCTCCGTTTACCTCTGAGACCTCAGGCCTCAGCAGGCATGCAGTATTAGCACAGTTTTCCTTGGTTGCAGCATTTTTTTTTTTGGTGTTTTTTTAAATACTGGAACTGCTGGATTTCAACCATTCGCTATAGTTTTCTTTTTCTTCATCAGCATAAAATATCAAGGGGCAGGCCAGCAAACCTTGCACGTAAGGTTTTGGTGGTGAAAGGGATGGAAGGAGAACAGTGTGGAGTTGTAAGAAAAGGAACCATGGTTGGGAAAAGGTCTCATTTCATTCACATCTAAAAAACTGTTGCATTTTCCTCAGAGAAAAATCTTTGAAGTGAAGCAGAACCGAAATGTTTTCCCTGATCATTCTGTTCTAAATAAATTGTGCTTTATTGTTTAGAAATTCCAGGTTTTAAAAGTCGTACTTTGGGCTCTTCCCCCAATTATGTATGCTTTAGGATTTTTACAGGCCACTTCTATACCTCAGGCTTTTGGGTATCAGCTCAGGACTTGGTTTCTCAACTTGGCTAATAAGTCTATGAAAAGAGCCACCACTACAGCTAGAAGGGGATTCTCTCTTCTGCTCACTAACTCTTGGTGCAGAGTGTTGATGAGGTGTCAGAGTCTAGAATGTTAAAACTTTCTCCTTTGTAACTGACAGGGACAAAGTTGTGATTTTATCAGTAAAATAAACTGATATAATTTATAGGGATATACAGGAAGCAGATGTCTGCCTTGGCAAGTTGCCATTTTTATAGCCCTTGTTTCAAACACAAGCCACACTTTTAAATAATTAGTTACTTACTAATGAGATCCAAAAATAAGTCGTCAAAATAGAAGAAGAAGGTCGACTCTTGAGTGACTAAAGGGCCTATTTTTTTTTTTTTTAAAATCTATTTCAAACGAGGGGTGGAGGGTAGGAATTAGTATTCTCTGGGACCATTAATTAGTGTGATTTTTCAGTCAGTGCCTGGGGCTTTACCTCTTCTCACAGGAGTCCCTCTGTGCAGTGATGAGTATTTGGAAGGTTCATTACTTTGTTAAATTGAAGTCCTTTGCTTGGGGTAAAAACCAACAACTCCCAAAACCAAGTTTGTCAAGGAACTTCAGTGACTTGTCTCCTCACTGCTGTTAATTAGCTCTGTCCACTAAGGAAGAGGCTGATTTCTTACCAGGAATCCCATCGCTTCATGGGTTTTTCTGGTCCACTGGCTTGTTTCTGTTTGCAGTTTGAATTTAGTCAACTCCATTCATATTCAACCAATAAAACTGTGTTTTGAGGGGGGAAATTATAGTAAATGCCTGTTTACCCAAAATGATTGAGAATGGGGTGTTTTGACTAATTAAAGATTCCTGTTAAAATTTTTAGCTTTCATGTAATTGCCAGTTTTCAAAGAAACACTGGAGTAAAGACATATAGTTAAACCAATGGCATGGAAGACTTAAGACATCAGATCGGGACTTAGGCACCATCTGCGTCATGGGGTCCTCACTAGATCCTGCATTTACTACACATTCTTCTGGGTCTGAGGTGCTGGGAAGATAGCCACCGCTTGTCCCAATGGAGCTTACTGTCTGGAGGCGGGATGGACTTTCAGCCAAAGTTCCAGATGAAGAGTTCATTGGGCCACTAGACTCAGATAGGCTGTTGGAATTCAGGTGGAGTGCAGCTCATTGATAGCTTGTGACTGCGTAGCGTGTGCAGTCAGCTAAGACTTCATTTGGGACTATTGCAACTAAAATGTACGTAAGCAGTGAATAGAAGTCTGTAGAGCAGTTGCCGACAAGCTTTAGTGCGCCTGATCATCACTAGTGCTGGTTAAAATGCAGGTTCCCTGGTGCCACCCTCCCGGATATTAGGGGATTGGACCTGGCAATCTGAATGCTTCACAAGCATCACAGAAGCCAGATTCAAGTGGCTCTTGTACCACTCTGAGAAACAGTGCTGTGGTTGGGGTTGCATTGTTCTTGTGGAATACTTTAAAGATGATATTTAAATCAATTTTGGGGGAGTGTTACGAAATTAAGGAATTTGATAGAGCTTAGAAGGGGCCATCAAACATTTCTCCCTCCAGGGTCTTTATCTGGATTCATGCAAAAGCTTGGGGGGCGGGGGGAGTCCGTGTTCCCTCTGAAATTAAGTGAACACTTGAGTGTTTAAGGATATTCTTCTATGGAGAGGATCCATAACTTCTAACATATTCTTAAAGAGGACTGCACCTCCTCCCCCCAAGGCTAAGTCCCACTGTGTGCTTCTGTCATGTGACGGATGAGAAACCAGGCACTAAAACAACTCCGTTCAGGTAACGAGACCTCACCCTGGACTTGTGCAGGGTGGCAGCCCTGCGAAAGGACATTCTGAGCTCCTTTACACAGGTGTACTTGGTCAGGGCTCTCTGAGGGCTGCTTCTGAATTTGCCGTGGATCCTACAATTGATATGTAAATTTAACTTTGTGCTTCCTTTTTTTATTCCAGAAAAGCTATTCTTAAATAACTTGTGTGTTTTACAATGAATGACACTGAGTTATCAAGGAAAAGAAATGGAAGTTAGTGGAAAAGCTGGTAGGCGGCCTCTGGCCCTTAAAGTTTTCTAGTTACTTGAATTCCAGATTTCTTGTACAATCAAGAATTTGCAGCTCCCTTGCAAATCTGAGTTAAGGATGACTTAAATATATCATCTGCTATTTTAACTCTCTTCATTGGTTAGGCAGTTGCTTATTTTATTTCAGTAATCGTTTTGACGGAGCATTTTTGCTAAATGTAGAAAAGAAGCAAGTGACTCAACTGAAGAAATACCCACCGTGAGTGCTAGTTACAATCCAGATAGCTGGAAGAAAACATTCTAGAGAGGGTACTTGTCATCTTTTCTTGTATTCTTGTATTTCATGGCTGCAAAAAAAAAAAAAAAAAAAAAAAAA
>NW_006285997.1:5415177-5437824 GCF_000327345.1 Myotis davidii
TATGGCTATTAAAATTTAACTAAAGCTCAGTTTCCTACTTTCCTGGATCTCAAACTTCTCAGTCTCCAAAGTGCTCTGCTTCTCTTCAAGTGTTTCCAGAGGAGACAGCCTGAGGGAGAGGAAGTGGTGCTAATTAAATCCTCCCTCTGTTTTCCAGGCACAGGAGTCTTTAGCAGATGTCTGTTGTTGGGAGCTTGTTCACAGAGTGCAGCAACCAAATTGAGTGAAAGTTGATGAATGATGAGTTCGGGCGATTTATCACATGAATGAAGCCAGTGAAAGGCCGGCTAACTGAACTTGCCTTTAGCTGAGTTTTAATATTTCTTAAGTGGTTCCAGTCTTTTCTGTTGGCAGTCTTTTGACTTTCTGTGGGATCGAGAGCGTGTTGTTCTATTATCTTTGTTTTAAAAAATACAACTAAAATGATTTGAAATGGTCTCATGTTTTAAGAAAGCTTAAAGAACTTGGTTTACCTAGCCAATTAGGATCAAGAAGCATATTGCAATTTAGATATCTCAGTGAGAGGAAGCAAAAATCATTGGCTTCTTGACCTGAATTATATTCTCTGATTCAGAACTTTGAGTAGGGCCTGGGTTTGAGAAATTGCTGCACCCTCTTTAAGCACATCTAATTAATTAAAGGCCTTCCCCTGCTTGGAAAGTTGTCCTAATGCCCCTTCCTATAAAGTTGGCCACCTGAAGAGACATTTGTAGATGTGGCTTAAAAGAGTAATGTGACCCTTGGGTTTCGCACTATAAACACAGCTGTAAATTGAGATATTTAGATCATTTAATAACAAATGCCCAGTAGGAATTTGGGGAAAGTCCCACATTATGGACATTGCCCTCTGTTCTCCTTTTGCACGTGCAGACAATATGACTGGCTTGTTAATAAAACTTTCATGCATTTTTTTGCAAGAAAACATGTAGGGAAGGCTCATCCACATTTTGAACCTGCTAAAGCGGTAGGCACCTCCTCAGGGGACAGGCACAGTGGGCTTTTGAGGGAGTTGTTTTCCCCCTCTTATTTGAAGTTGATGAAGCTCTTGTGTCCTTCAGGTGTTTCTGGTACCAGAGAGCTGAAGTAATGAGAAGGCATCATGGAGGCCCAGTCCCACAGCTCCCTGACCACTGAGAAGAAAAAAGTTGAGAATTCTGTAGTAAAATGCTCCACTCGAACAGATGTCAGCGAGAAAGCGGTGGCCTCCAGCACTACTTCCAATGGTAAGCAGCCTCGGGGATTACCAGCAGCCAACCCTACCGTCATTTTTATGTTCTCTGCATTCCTTGTGAATTGAGTATCTGCACCTGGACCAGTGTTTGTTCTAGAAGGGGCTAAAGAAAGCAGATGGGATTGAAGTGTGTGTGTGGGGGTTGGGGGTGTGGGGTGTGGGGCGGGGAGGGAGTACAGGATGGGCAGGCTTTTGTAATCTCTATTTTGGCACCAAAACAACGTGTTTTCTTTCCAATTTTCTAATTTGAGATGTATATGTGATGGGTTGTTTATCATAGAAAGTTCCTGTTTGGGCATTTTGGAAATCATCTTGATTGGTCTGGCAGGAGTTCCGAATCCTTTTCATTTCACATGGAAAAGCCTACACTAGTCAAAAGAAGTTATTAGTTATTACAGAAGACACAAAAGTTGCCTCGTCAAAATTAGCGACGGGATTCCTTTACCCCCAACTCTTAAGTAGTCCGCTTTAAAGGAATTTAGAAGTTAATGGTTGAGCCTCAAGGTAACATTAATATCTGAGATACAGGTTTTGCTGTTGGCTTATAAAAATTTAATTTACCTAATTTGTGTTCAGAGATAGCATAGAGTTAGTTCACTGTTTCTACATGCTATATTAATATTTTAAGCAAAATGTTCAGAGGCATTTCAAGTCAAGCGTGGAGCATTGAAAATGAATTCCAGAGCCCCTTCTGGAAATAACAGACTGTACAGGTCAATAGTAACCTTCGCTTTCTTTCCCTGCTTTTCCACCTTGGAGGCCGTTACTACCTTTGTAGTTTGTAGAGTTAACAGCTACCCTGGCCTCCCCGAACTGCACGCTGCTCTTCCACATGCCCTGGTTGGCCTGCTCTCCCTTTCTTGGACACTGCGTATCTGGGCACACTGATTTGCATGAGCTAACCTGCTACCTCCCTCTCAGTGGGCATGTTTTATTTATTCCTAGAAAGATTTTACTAGCTTGATTTACAATATTTTTGACATACAATTGGGGAGTCAGAATCGTAGACTCCAAGGGCGGAAATCTAGTAAAAACACCACACCTTCCTGTCCTGAGTGTGGCACTGCCTGAGCTGACACACTGAGGAGCCTGCCCCTGCTCTCTGTGCCCATCCTCATCCATGGTGAGTACGTGCTACTCAGGTGTCCTTCGCAGATGTCACCAGTGTGCATTGCTGGCTTGACTGGGTGAGGGGAGGGGCCGGCCGGCCGGTGTTAAACCTGCTGGCTAGTGAGTCCTGTTTAGACTTGATCCTTAGGGAGATATATTGATGTCTTCATTAAAATAATGAATTTACTTTACAAATACATGAAACTATATCTGTGCTTCTCCCTTTATTTTTGGTGTTTCAAGTCAGAACTGGAGCTTATTTTAATTGAGCCCGGTATTGGCATTATTCTTCCCATGTCGTTATAAAAAAAACACATGACTTTTTTTTCCCCCCTAGAATTTTTAAAAGTTAGACAAATTTATTATTTCAGAAGTAGAATCAGCCCATGCAGTGTTGCTTATTTGGTAAATTTAATAGTACTTTTATAGGAATAAGCACTGTCTGAGTATTCTGCTTTATGGGAACATGGACTTTTAGTTGTCTTTGTAGCTGATGTGAGTGAGTGTGAAAGTGCATTGAGTGTGAATGTGCAGGGGGTGTGTGTATGTGTGTGAGAGAGCAGGTGAGAAGGGAGCAGTGTGAGGAGGTAGGGGATGTGGTATGGGCAGCCCCTACGAACCACAGTCGTTTCTGTGAATTTCAGCAGAGGAACAGCAGCGGTCTGCTCTCATGAAGGTGCTGCGGCTTCTGCCACTCCCGCACCCACACACATGCTCAGGACGTGTTAGGTGCTCCTGCCGTGGTCTTCAGTCACTCTGACCAGAGGTTGCCATTATGAACCCCTTTAGGGTGACTAGGAACAGAATTATCCCAGCGGTCCTGGGGCAGCCAGGAAGCCACTCAAGAGCATTAGCCAAAGAAGGAGCAGTTATGTTTTACAAAGTTAGTCCGATAGTCTGAACTAACCACAGAGCTGACTTCTGAATCACATGCCACTGGCTTCCCCGTTGATCAGCCTGTGCCCTTGAAGCACACATGGCCTTCTAAAGGGGTGCAAAACCTATCCCTGTTGGGGGCGAAGGCTCATTAGTCATGTTTGCAGGGCGCTTACATCCATGACAGCTGTCCTAGAAATCCTGGTAATTCTCCCCATTTTCCCAGTGTTCCTGTTTCTTCTAAAGGATTTACTGCTTTTTATATTGGGAGGACATAAAGACCCAATCTAAAACAAAGAAAAATAGTTTTGTTCTTATGCATGAATTGAAACCCTGCTGGAAGGTTAAAGGAAAACCAGCACAAAAAATTTAGTGATGGGAAAAGTAAAATAAAGGAATATAAACCTCTTTCTCGGCGATTGTGAAATGCTAGTAATTGTAATGACCTTTAGGTAAGCAATGCTAGTAATTGTAATGGCCTTTTAAACAAAGTCCTGTGCAGGTTTCATCTAACTAGTTCAGTCTCTTTACAGCTCAAGCGCCATGCTCATGGGATGGGATGGCCCGGGCTGTTCTTTGTTCTGCAAGCTTCTGTCTAGTTGCATGCTTTCCTCTGCACTCAGAAGTGGTCACACAGCTAGCATGTGGGCTTTGGTCCTGTGCCCCATTGGGTTTTAGAGCTCATGGGTGGGGACTTTCAAAGGTTGACACTCTGTGTGTGTGCTGGCTGGTGGCTGCCATTGCCATGGTCATTGGTCCATCCATCTGTTTTGTCTCTGTTGCCTCCCTTTCTCTCTCTTTTTTTCCTCCAAACATTTCAGAAGTGCTTGGATTCCTGTAATAAGATTATTCACAAAAAGGAAATGAAAATATTTTGGATCCTATAGTAGTAGGTCGTACTGGTTGCTAGTTTCCAGGAGGTTCTTATGCTTCCTTTACAAAGCTCTGAGATTCAGGAGTTTATAAATGAACAATTAAAAATGCACCAAGAACCAAGCGAATGTATTACATGAATTTTCTCTCCTGTCCAAAATTTCATGATTGAAGTATAGCAAACAAACATATTTGTTATTGGTGCTGCGAGGTTGACTTCATTAACTTCCCAGCCATTATCGTGCTGCAGTTTGTACCTGATTGTGAGCTTTCCAGCCAAACATGCACATTCCAGTGCATGTCCTTACAGATCTGTTTTCTTTCTTTTCTCAACTAAGTATCTGCTCTAGAAAAACATTCATACAGAGTTTTGTTTAAGCACACACAACGAAAAGGTATGGTTCAAAAACCTTGAACAGCATTTTAAGTAAGCATTTGCCTCTTAACACTAAACTTTAAAATAACACAAATTAAAAACTATGTTCTAAGTCTTCTATGGAAAAAAAAAGAAGACAACTTTGGTTTTTGTATATATAAAGCATTTAGTACTCTTTACTCAGAAACCTAAATGTGTGATTCATGTGCCATACTTAGGTTTAAGCTTTACTGTTATTTATTAAGCATACATGACAAAAGAGAAGACATTTGATTTTCTGGATATTTGTTCAGTACAATAGTGATTAAGTGATCATTTTTGGAATCGGTGTCTTTTACATATAAAATGTGCACTAAGATATTTAGTGTATTGTTTACTTAAAAAAATCTGGTAATATCCTAATATTATAAGTTAAAAGCCCTAATAATCTGTTTGTTTCTGGTATTGATTTCTAAGCTACATGTTGTGTTTTATAAGTTATAAAAGTTTTTTAATATGGATCTTTCAATGTTTTGAACATTCTCATTATCCTATAAAATTTTCTTCAATGACTTGTAAATGTCCACTTTTCAGTTTGAAGTGTTTTGTCTCATTTTTGGCCTATGGATATATTTTGAAGGAGCAAGCTGGTATTTTTTATTTAAAATTGTGCTTAATCAGTAGCATTCAGAATGTCAACAAAACAGCTATAATTTTTTTTTTAACTACAGAGTGGCATTCAGTTAACAGAACAACAGTTATTTGGTATAAGTGCATCAGAGACAATTGAAGATGAAAAAACTACCATCCCCATATATAACTAATTTGTTCTGGGCACCAGTACAGAACCTGGTTTAAATTTCCATGCCAATTTACAACCCCCATACTGTACCAGGCAAGGTTAGTGGCTATTGAAAATACCACCGGGACAGAGCTATCTAAAGACACATTTGGTAGTGAGTTAACTGTACAAGGAAAGATACTGTACAGTTTGAAAACAAATCTTATACAGCCTTACCTGTAAGTTTTTTTTCTTTAAAGGGAGTGAATGAGTACAGGGGGGTTAAATGCTTTATAGACAAGAAAAAAAAAACTGCACCAGACCCAACTTAGTCATGGTCGTCATCTTCTTCATCTTCATCTTCCTCCTCCTCCTCATCCTTCTTTTTCTTGCTTTTTTCAGCCTTGATGACTCCTTTTTTTTGCTGCATCAGGCTCTCTTGTAAATCAATATGCAGCAGGCTCCTTTCCGTATTTCTCCCGTCAGCTTAGCTGCCGTCTTTCCACTGGCTGCTTGTACCTGCTGCAGTGGGATTCCACATCTGTCCCAGCTTCCTTGCAGCATCACCAGTGGACAGGCCGTGGTGCTCTCCTTTGATTTTTGGGTGATGCTTGGAACAAAACAAGAAAAAGGCCGAAGGAGGCCTCTGGATGACATTGGGATCCATGAACTTCTTTTTTGTTTCCCCTTTAGGGAATATACGTTTCCATTTCTTTCGGAACAGGCCGTGTCCTCCTTTGCTGTGTTGTCCTCACGTTTTCCTCTGTCTCTGAGCACTTCTTGGAAAACTCTCAGAAGTTGACTGAAGCATCTAGAGGTTGCTGCTTGTGCTCCTTCCGGCGAGTTGGCACACAGAAAGCGTATGATGACGTTTTGCCTCCTGGCTTTTTAGGGCCTCCTTTGCCCAAGTTTAGATACTTTTTCTCAGCGAGCACAGAGCTGACCAGGGCCCGGCTCGCACTTGCCTGGGCGCTGTCTCTATGGAGCTCAATGTACTGCAGTGGCTGTGAGAACTGGAGCCTGACGCAGCCTCCTCACTCTCTCCACTCTGTCTCATGTTTGTTATTTGTGATTCCTCTGCTTTAAAAAAGAAAGAAGGAAAATAATAATAAACGCATGTAGGCCATGGCCTTGGGGATCTTTTATCAGATCTGATAGTTATTGGGAACTATCAACTTAAAGTGATAGACAGCTGAAATGATTATACTAATGGTGATGCAATATGAAACCAAAATTGATAGATTATTAATAACAGAGAGGAAGTTCCCTGTTCACTTTGATTCTTTCAAAAAGAAGGGCTTGATTTTTCTCTGCTTAAAAATTTTTTTTTTTAATCCTCACCTGAGGATACATTTTCATTGGTTTTGAGAGAGAGAGAGAGAGGGAGGGAGGGAGGGAGGGGGGAGGGGAGTGGAAGGGAGGGGAGGAGAGGGAAACATTAATGTGAAAGAGAAACATTGATTGGCTGCCTCCCACATGCATTCTGACCAGGGATTGAATCTGCAATTTAGGAATGTGCCCTGATTGGGATTGAACCGCAAGCTTTTGGTTACGGGATGACACTCTGATCAATTGAACCACCTGGCCAGGGGCTTTTTTTGAGGTTTTCAAGGGGAAAGTGGTATGAATGGTCTGTAAACAATAAGGAGATACTTTATTTTCCCCCTTGAACTTATGATTTGTTTTTAAACTGTCCAACACATCGTTGCTAATTGTGATGGTGATTCTGTTGGCCTCCAGGCTGGGAGTAAGAAGGCTTAGTTCTGTGCAGTTCATACCATATAGACAGTAGGTTGTGAGTTTTTGGGTTCTTGTCCTTTAGGTGTTCCACCCTTCTTTTCTTGCCACGGCCCGTTTCCTGGCGTGTGACATTTGGAGGGAAAGGACTGTCAGATAAAACGGGTTTCACTCTGTAGGGTGGTCCTGGTGAGGAGCACCCACAGGCTTTAATGTCAGAAAGCTGTGGATTGGGTTCTGGCAACACCAAGGATTAGCTCTGTGAGCGTGGGGAAATTCACTTCTCACAGTCCCAGTTTCTTCACCTACTTACCAAGGTAAATAGTTCGACCCACTTCAAAAGCTCCTGGAAGAGTACGTGAGGCAATCGATGCCTGTACCATTCTAACAGCGCCTCCCATGGTAAGATCTTAGCAAATGTCAGTCACTGTTAGGAGAAATCATGTGGATAAGTTAAATGTTATGAATCCAAACAAAAGGATTATTATTATTTTATTTTATTTTTTTTTGAAAATACACATTGGTTTTCAAATTAAGGAAAAATGTTTGGCAAAATCAGTTCTGAATTTGCTGGATTCTGAAAAATAGTTCAAGATGATTCACAGATTCCAAATGTGACCAGACCTGCACGTCTTATGAGATGTATCAAAGTTCCTCTACCTTCTGAGTGCCTTTTTTTAAGTCAGAAAATAGGGAAGATAATTTTCAGAGAATTTATTTTGATTTTTTTTAACCTTGAAAACTAATGTTGATTATATGTCTTTGCATTAGAAACAGCCCACGCATGTCCCTTGTCTTGATTATTTTTCTTGGTTATTTAAACTGTTTCCCTTCAGGTCAGTGATACCCATTCACAGAATGGTTGTGCTGGATTAAAGTTAGATTTTATTCTTTTAAAAAGAGATTTAACATTTTAGACCAATTAACTAATAACGAATAATCTGCTTCTCCTAAAAACCCTTGCTCTCTTGAGCTTCAAACTCACATGTCCCTGAACCCCAGCAACCTCTGTATTCTTATTTTGGCTGAGTATATCGCCTTTTCTGTGGTCACCAAGCCTGGCACGCCAAAAATATATTCTTTGCTGATCTGACCGTGGATTTTGATTCACTGGATGGCTATTGTTCTGTTGGCTATTGTCATTTTTTTATTTGACAATCTAAGGGAAAAGAGGTCAGTGCCCCTGACTAAATAGTCAGGTATTGCATGTTGTAAAAATTCTTGCAGCTCAACGTTGCTCTCCAGTCACCTTGCGTTTGTTCTCTCTTGTTCTCTTTCATCGCATTTGCCCCTGCCATACTATTCTGCTATGCCACACCCCTTCTCTAGAACCTTCAGCGATTCCCAGCTACTTCCGAAATCTGACCCCAGTCTGACTTTGCAATTTGATATGCTGCCACTACAACGTCCCATCCATAACCTATTTTTTGCTAACTGTGGGGCTCTTTGCCTTTGTTCATATTGTTCCTACAGAGAACAAGTGTTTTTCTCAAGATCAATGCATGTTTAAATTATTCTCAAATGTAACTATGTCCTCAATCTCTTTTTCTCCATATAGTTTTGGGTCCTTTTGGGACTTACCTAATAACACTTGATTTTGGGGGGGGGTATTTTATTTTTAATTCTAATTACTAGGTTATATTTTAGAGACGTTTTAGGTTTATTGAAAAAACGAGCAGACAGTATAAGGTTCCTATGTACCCTTCTCCTCATCCCCACACCATTTTCTCTATTATGAATGTTTTGCATTAGAGTGGTACATTTTTATAATTGATAAACTAATATGGATACACCATTATTAACTTAAGTCCATAGTTTTCATTAGGGCTCACTCCTTGTGTTGTACATTCTATGGGTTTGACCAATATATAATGTCATGTAGCTACCATTGCACTATCATACAGAATAGTTTCACTGCCCTAAAAATTCCCTGTGCTTCATTTATTCATCTCCCTCTCTCTCCCCCATAATACTTAATTTTTTCATTTTAGTAAGAATTTTTGGAGAGTAGCACTTGGTTTGTTTTTCCTCATGCCAGTCCCCACCTCCCATTCAGTGTTTTGTGCTGGGAGGTTCTCAGCAGACACTGAATAAACCTGCCAGAACTTTACTCGGCTCAGGGTAGGCAGGGGGCTATGTCAGTGACGGCGAACCTACGACATGCGTCTCAGAGGTGACATGCGAACTCATTTTTTTGGTTGATTTTTCTTTGTTAAATGGCATTTAAATATATAAAATAAATATCAAAAATATAAGTGTTTTACTATGGTTGCAAAGATCAAAAAATTTCTATCTGTGATACGGCACCAGAGTTAAGTTAGGGTTTTTAAAAATGCTGACACGCCGAGCTCAAAAGGTTCGCCATCACTGGGCTATGTGGAGCACAGCAGAAGTGTTAATGTTCATGCCAAGGTTTGAATTTTAGCTCTACTGCTTAATTGCTGTGTGGTCTTGGGCTAATTACTTAACATCTCTGAGGCTAGTAGAGTGAGTACCCAAACCTGTTAGCTATTATTAGTAACTAGGGGCCCAGTGCACGAATTCGTGCACCTTGAAAGGAACTGTGGGCCGCGAGGCTGTGGTGGGCACAGGTGCTTGTCTTGCCCATCCTCCGCACCCCTGCCCAGCCCTTGGCCCCCTCTCTGCTGGCAGTCTTGCTCCCACCACGGCTCCCACTTGCTGATGGCACCAGCCTGGCTCATAACCGCTGACAGCATGGAGCAATTGGGGCCAGCACCAGCAGCGGGTGAGACAGGGCTGGCCCTGTCAGTGGGTGGGAGTGGTGGCAGCAGGAGTGGTGCTGCCGGCAGACAGGGACTGGGGGCCACAGTGGGAGGGGCTGGGTAGAGGTGTGGAGGATGGGCTGAGACTCTGTGCCCACCTCAGCCTTTTGGCCCACAACTCCTTTCAAGGTGCACGAATTCATGCACTGGGCCCCTAGTCTACACAATAAAAGCCTAAGCGACCGTTGCCATGCAACGATCAGAACAACTGGTTGCTATGATGTGCACTGATGTGCAAGCGGGGCCGTCTCCAGCAGCGGATGCGAGAGGTGGCTGCCAGCCCTGATTGCCCCTCAGGAGCAGGGGGAGGTGGAGAAGCCCTGAGGGGCAGCCGGGGCCAGCAGCCGCCACTCGCACCCACAGATGGTGCTGAGCAATCTTGGCCAGTGCCAGGCACCGGCAGCAGGTGCGAGCGCCAGGAGGGACCGCGGCGCACGGGAGCAAAGAATTTTCAGTAACTACCAGAGGCACGCCCCGATGACAGTGACCAGTGCCCCACCTTGGTCTGGTACCCTCACTTACCTGCTCCACCATCCCGCCACGGCCAATGCCCACCATGTTCCACACGCACCCCCTGGTGGTCAGCACACATCATAGTGTCTGGTTGTTCTGCTGTTCGGTCTATTTGCATATTAGCCTTTTATTATATAGGATCGTAATAATGTCTACTGGATATAATTTGGTAGGATTTAATTCGCTGATATGTTAAATCTCACTCCTTTTTGTACAATATCATTTGTTAATAATCTATAAGT
Organism: Myotis davidii; assembly: GCF_000327345.1. Classification (NCBI taxonomy): domain Eukaryota; kingdom Metazoa; phylum Chordata; class Mammalia; order Chiroptera; family Vespertilionidae; genus Myotis; species Myotis davidii. Next base: position 5,425,679 of record NW_006285997.1, read on the forward strand.
GGTTAAGCTGCAATCTGAGAGAATTAGTGGGGTTGGCTAATGGTCCTTAAAATGTGGTCATCAGGGTCTAGCTTAACAGGCAAGTTGATAATAGGAGCTGAGGTCAGGAAATAGTACTTCAAACCACTAGTCCTGAAATAGGCATGAGTTTAGATTGAACGATTCAGTTACTTTTAGGGTGTACTTCGCATTCATTGTAGTTTCAGGTTGAAATCAGCCATTCTCAAGGCTCCTTTTTTCTCTTGTATATAGCTATTGTGTTTTTACTCTAAAAACCACTTTTTGGGTGCCCAGATAAATCAGGAAAAAATAGATATTCCCAAACATTATTTTCCTATTTTTTTTTTTGTTAATCCTCACCTGAGGATATTTTTCCATTGATTTTTAGAGAGAGTGGAAGGGAGGGGGAGAGACAGAGAGAGAGAGACATCTATGTGAGGGAGGTCTATTTGATTAGTTGTTTCCCGCACGCACGTGCCCAACCGGGGCAGGGGATTGAGCCTGCAACTGATTTATGAGGTGTGAATCAGTGTCAGGCACCGGCAGCGGGTTCGAGGTTCTTGATCAGAATCGAACCCATGACCCTTCAGTCTGAGGATGGACACTCTCTTCATTGAGCCAAACCGGCCAGGGCTGTTTCCCAAACTTTGGAGTAAAAAGAAGCCGCAGTGTGATGTGTTCTGTTTGTGGAAAGTTTCTGGGTTGCCCTTCATTACTTGTGATCATGTGATATGGGTAATTCATATTTCCAGAAACAAGCTGGTCAGAATCAGAAATAGCAACTGAAGAGTGGAAGCCCCGGGGCAAAATGGTGCTTGTGGGAGGGGCCTCCCTCCAGGGAGGCAGTGCATGGCCTTCCATCCTTGCACCACTCTGAGCCCCAAGTTGGGGGAGAGAGAGAGAGAGAGAGAGAGAGAGAGAGAGAGAGAGAGAGAGAGGGAGAGAGAGAGAGAGAGCGCTTGCTTTAACAGGGAGCTCACACCCTGGGAGGCTCGCGTATGTGCGGGCAGCACTGGGAAACGTGAAGGTCCCAGGCAGAGGAGAGGGCGAGGTGAGGATGAAAGTAAAAACCTTCTCATCTTGTTTACATGGAAATCTTTCCAAGTAGATCAGTTGTAATTTTTATTTATTTAAAAAGAATTGCAAACAACATAATTTATTCTTTCTGGTGTAGAGATCTATGAGTTCTGACAAATCCAAGAAGGCATGTAAGCACCACCGCCATCAAACAGAATAGTTTCCAGCACCTCTACAATTCCAACAAATACTTGTTTTTTAAACTCGGTATGGTAACGCATGAAGTGTGAGTCACAGTAATATTAGAAAGCATTAGAACTACAGTTAGTCTCTGACAGTATTTGACTTTGAGTTTTTAAAAAATTCATGATGTTTTAGGTCTTCTTAGCAGAACTTACTTTTTCTCCCCCCTTTCTATTTAAATAGGTCCTGTTGCATTCATTACAACTAAAATATACTTGAACACTGCTCGGAAATATATAACCTAGTGTCTGCCAGTCTGAATCTTTTTTGTGTCCAATCACCGTATTGTTTCCTTTTAGGCCAATTTAAAATGCCATTTTATACTTAAAACTACAAGGCAGCCATATTCATGAGGGCTTTTTTTGTTATTGTTTTGCTACTATGAATTAATTGCACAAGAGGTAGGAATCAGAACATGTAATGCAGCTTAACCTAGAGGAAAGATATCAAAGGTTTTAAATATTCCTTCCTTTTTTTTTTTTTATAACATTCTTTACCCCTTTACTTTTATAAATAGGACTTCATTTCAGGTAGGGGACATTTATATATAAAAGTTATTCCTAGTCTGACTTAGGCTGCGGTTTTTTCCTTTCTTGCCTTTCCCCCACTTTCTTTGACTCTTCTCTCTTCTATTTTTTTTTCCCCCTTTAGTGCTAGAAAGTTGAGTTCCATCCCAATTATTAAATCTTAGGAGACCATTCCCACATGGTTCTGTAAATGGTAGCTTCATCCCGCGTTCTTTCATCTCTTCCCCTGCTCTCTGGCTTGACAGTTGAAAAGGTCTGACTGTGCCACACAATGGTTTGATTGGTTTCTCTGGGGGAGACTTTCCCTGCCTCATCATTCGCCAGGCAGGTGGACCAGAAAGTCTCTTGATTCTTTTGTTGCCTCTCAAAGTCCAAGGTCTTTGACTGAATAAATCCGCCGTCATGGGATAATTTGCTAAAAGGGGACTGAAAGATGTGAGAGAAAAGCCTCACGACTTGGGTGCTGCATTAATGAAATAACTGGGCCTTGGAGTTTGCAATTGAAAAATCACCAGGAATGCAATGGGTGGAGCCGGGCTTCTTTTATTTCCCATAATAAACTTTTAGTTCTGTCATTTAAAGCGTGCGTCTCCCTTTGCTCACCGGCTGGCCTGAGCGTGTTCGCGTTTGTACCCATGTTTTAAGGGGACAGCCCTGTCCAGCGGAGTGCTGTTTGGGCGCTGTATCTAGTTAGTCATTAGATTATTACTAGTGGATGGAAAGAATTCCATATGACAGGACTAAGGTTGAGTTAACACAGGACGAAAAGTAATTTACAGATAGGCTGTCCCCAGCCATCTTTGTAGCCCCTGATAAGGTTTCATTTCAGAATGGATAGGCGACATTTCCACTTACCGGCCCATTCTGAGACACCTGTGATAACAGCTTCTGGATCCTAATTGAAATTGGTTTCAAAATGGATTTTCACTTTTCTCTGTCTGTGGAAAATATTGAATAGGCTCAGAGCTGCCACAGAGAACCCTGGGCCTTGGAAAATGGAGCGGGAAGCTAGGATCATCTTTCATAACAGTGTCGATGATATGACAGTTTTGTTATCTGTCTTATTAATGAAATCATTGATCACCTGATGAGGAAGATAATAAACTACGTTTCACCAGTGTTCACAGAGCTCATTTAGATTCGCATTACAAATAAGGAGGGGAAAAACCTAAACACCAATGGAACTAAAGTAGTGAAGGTCAATTAAAACTTTTCATTCCCAAAGTGACCATTTCAGATCAGAACATTCTGGGTAATTGCAGTCTTAAGTATTTTAAAATTATGGAAGCCAACGTTATATTCAAGGAAATATCTTTTTTTGGCCATGTGGGCTAACTAGCATTTTTAGTAAAGACTCATTAAGTGAATCAGAAGGAGAAGGGAAGTTCTGAACTGTATAAGTGCTTTGTATTGGGGAGAATGGGGAAAAAAAATACCCACAGATGCTCTCTTCCCGCCCATGGGGAAGGGATCTGGGGCTTGCCCTGGTAGGTATGGGGGTGGGGAGTGGGTAAGGAAGACCAAAGGGGAAGAAAAGTAGCATGTTGTCTACTCCTCTCTTAAGTGCTCTGGGAATCCTAGTAAGAACGGAATTGGGTTTGGATTTAAAGAGGTGGCTCTATTGTTTGGTGTCCGGCTGCTCTGGAATGAGCTCTCTGTTGCTCTCCAAGGAGAGAAAGAGATGCTGATGACCTCTCCTGTTTCACGGTGAATTGTATTCCTAGGTGTTTCTCTATTCTCGGTGCCAGCAAGGATCAGTCCAGTCCCATCTGAGCTTTAAAGAGGAGCTGTGATCAAAGGCTCTAATGATGTCACTGATCTCTGGTGATTGATTAGGACCATAAGTTCTGGAGAATTCTGCCTTTTCTTATAACGTGAGATTCATTGGTGTCTACCATTAGGGTAGCTAACTCTTAATCCACAAAATTACAAAAATAAACGGTATACAAAATACTACATTTTTCATCTGGATCTGTGTCTATTTTTAAGTTTATTGGAGCCATGCCTGCATTTTATAAGCAACCTTGCTCTTTAAGTAGGTTGCAAAGAAATATAATTTTTTATATAAATGGGTTAAGCATTTTGGAATTCTACATAAAAATTGGGACAGTGTACAGCAGTGAAAACATTTACATTATTTCCAAAACAGTTTAATCATATACAGGTAGTTATGCATTAGGTAATCTAAATGCTGTATTACCTTGGAAATTTATGACTTTAGGACTTTAAAAACCCTTTCAATTATTTTTATGGAACTTTTTAACATTTTCTCTTTGCCATTCAAAAATAAAAACAAATGTGTTCTCTAACAAGAGGTGGCAAATCCTCCACCTGGTGAAGATGCACCTTAGAAGGAAATAATAAAAAAAAACAGGAAAGAGCAAGAGATCTCTTTCTGGAAGCACTCTTGATGCGCTGTTGCGATTGGCTCACATCCGCCTAGAGTAAGAATTGATTGCAGAGGCATTGGAGCAAATTCTGTTTGGAAGGCACGTAGATCAGGAAAGAAAAGTTGAATGGAAGATGGAGAAGGTAAATTATTATATAGTTATTGTTACCTTCTAGGGTTTGCTGTTGGTTGTCAAAGATTATTGCTTCAGGCTTGCTTATAGCTAATTCTTTTCACAGAAAACTCCATTTTGAGAAATGACCTCTGAGTAGAACTGATAAATGCGTTTATGCTGTAGGGTGAGTATCGAAAGGGAGGAGATCATGCAGATGAGCCTTTGAGAGAAGATGGTGAGGCAATTATGAATACTCGGCTTTAATGGACGTCAAAGACTCTCCTTTCTCAGAATATTTTTGTTCTATTGGCAGTGACAAGAGAAATAATCCCCGGCTCTTGCCTATAACTGAAAAAGAACTTCCAGAAAGAATACAACAGTGTCATGGTTAAAATAATGGAACTTCCAGTAAGGAAAACATTTTCGAATATTCAGTTGAAGATTTCTTCCAAGCATTTAAACACTAGAAAACACACAGTGGCCCATTTCACATTAAGTTAAAGTCACATCTGTCTTAAAAAAACTAATGTTTCTAGGCTTGTTTTCAAATGCTGGCAAGTTTCAGAGCAGTAGAAAAATTCCTCTCCTATAAATGTTGACAGCAGTTCCGGTGGAGGCTAACAATGTTTTATAAATAGAGTTTACTTAGCAAAAACCATATGTATGCCTAGTGAAATAACCTCACATTTATTTATGTTTTGATTTATAGGAAACATGTGCCCCTTGACAAAGCCTTTGGGCTCTTTTCCGCAATTAAAAGGAATCATGCTTGAAAAAAATAGCTACCATCTTAATGGGAAACTTTTTCACATAAATTCAAAGCATTTTCTTTGATCAGTTTCACACACATTGAGAATATTTTCATCTACAGTTTGACTCAAAAAATGGGGTGAATTGAAAAAAAAATGATGCTTATAAAATATATTCTCTCAAACACGTATTAGCATCTATAACATATTGGTTGAAAATTGGGGGCTCCAAGGATTAAAAAGGCTCCGTAATTAATATGAGAGAGGCCGTACCCAGTTTTGCAGCAGGACAGTTTCTACTGTTGCTTGTGTAGCAGGAGGCCATATTCCTGTTCGGATTGCTGGTGTTTGTTTTTCTTTAATTCAGAATGAAGAGGGGGATATGTCCTGTATGTACCTGTTGCTGAGCCTTCCTCTGGCTATCCTGAAAAATCTATACCTTGATTGTCTTCCAACAACAACAGATAATAAGAAAAGAGAGATAAGGAGGTTTTTTTGCAAATCTCTCTTTCCCCTTTTCTTTGTTTTTTAGAAGAAAAAAATTCAGTTAAAAATAACAGCCTTCTGCTTATTACTCTTTCAAAAAGTTTAAGGTTGGGAGAAAGTTGTTGGAAAGAAAAATCCTTTCTTACTTTAAGAAAGAAGTGGTTATATTAGCTGGGACCAGACTACAAAATATTGTTTTGTCACTATTCTAGACTAGACCAGTGGTCTTCACACTCCTGGGGTGTGTGTGGAGGGTGGGGGGGGGGGATCCAGGGGCAGGGATCCAGTCATTATTTAAATATAGAAACTTCATAATACATGGGTAAATTAGTGATTCAAGTACACATCTTACATATATGTGCTAGTATAATTTTATACCCTGCTTTAATATTTTAGGGGATAGTTCTTTTTATTTTTGAGTATGAGGAAGAGATATGTGCTTAAAAAGCAAGAGTAACATTTTTATAGACAATCTTCCTCATGCAAGTGATGTTAGTTTCTAAGCTTTAGAACAGCCTGGCTCCTGCCTCCACAAAGTCAGGAACAAGTATCTCTCTCTTTTTTTTTTTTTAAACTAGAAATTTTTGCTAAGCAAATGACATTTAATATTATATTAGTTTTGGGTGTACAGCGCAGTGGTTAGACATTTATATACCTTACAAAGTGATGCTCCCGATAAGTCTAGTACTCATCTGGCACTATACATAGTTATTATAATATTATTGACTATATTCTTCATGCTGTATTTTACATCCCTGTGGCTGTTTTGTAACTACTACCACTGTGTTTGTTTTGTTTTGTTAATCCTCACCCAAGGAAATGAAAAAAGAAAAGAACATCGATGTGAAAGACACACATCAATTGGTTTCCTCCCCCACCCACCCTGACCAGGGCTGGGTATCGAACCTGCAACTCAGGTACATCTCCTTGACTGTGACTTGAACTCGTGACCCTTTGGTGCACAGGTCAATGCTCAATCTATTGAGAAACACAGGCCAGGGCCCAATTTGTATTTTTTAATTCATCTTTGTTCCCTTAGCTCCCCAAACCCCGTCCCATCTGGCAACTACCAGTTCAGGAACAAGTACCATTGAACGCGGTGGCAGCTACCTCAAGCCCAACATGGCAGCTAAGAGCAATGAACCATCTTGTTCAGTCGCAATTCAGGAACCCTTGCGTTTCATGGATAGGTTTAGAAAATGGGCCAACCGTTTGAAATGATTTTATGTGGAGCTTTATGGGCATGTGCCTGTTCCCTCTTTGTTCAGCTTCTTAAATAGGTTCCTGCCTTAGTATTTGCCAGAGCCACTGGTGTATGGATAGGGTTCGGAGCTCTTTCTTCAGGAAAATATTGATTGAAGATTAGATTGGCTCTCTGAAGGAATGATTATCTATGAGAAGAGCACCTCTCAGTGATTAGGGACCATGGACTGAATCTTTCTCATACAAAATGTGATGTGGTGACCACAGATGTGACCCAGCTTACTTTATCGAAGCTGCACATTAAGGATTCCAAAGATTCTGCTTGCATCTTACTTTATCTCTTTGAATGAAGAACTTGGGTTGATTTAAAGAGCTCTTCTCATCTTCCCCTCAAAAGCTGGCTCCATAACATTCACTTTAATTTCCCTAGGAATTTAGAAGAACATAAAATGACAGGGAAGATGTCAGCTAATAAGAGGAGCTTGGAAGGGATGAGCTAATGTCACCAAGTTTAGAAGGAAATCCACAATTTTCTGTAAAAGAGCTGTCGTACATTTACATGTGGAATACTATGCAGCAGTAGAAAAGAAGGACCTCTTACCTGTTGAAACAGCATGGAGGGACCTGGAGAGTATCATGCTAAGCAAAATGAGCCAGTGAGAGAAAGGCAAGTATCCCATGATCTCACTCACATATGGAATCTAATGAACAAAATAAACTGATGAACAAAATAGATCCAGAGACATAGAAGCATGGAACAGACTGCGGAATCCCAGAGGGAAGGCTGAGGAGGGAGGGTGGTTGGGAAGAGATTAACCAAAGAACTTGTATGCCTATATGCATAACCTGTGGACACAGACAACAGGGTGTGAAGGCCTGGGGTAGGGGTGCCGGAGCAGGCTAGAAGAGGTCAATGGGGAAAAAAGGGGACATACGTAATACTTTCAACAATCAAGATTTTAAAAAATAATCATATGTCACATGTATATATCTATCTTTGGTTAAAAACTACTGAAGATTTTGTTTAGGCCAAAATGTGGTCTTCCATTGTTAAGTCAAAAACATTCCAGGTGCCTGGCTGGTGCAGCTCAGTGATTGAGTGTCAACCCATGAACCAGGACGTCACTGGTTCTATTCCCTCCAGCCAGTCTATTGATGTTTCTCTCCCATTGATGTTTCTAACTCTCTCTCATTCTTCCTTCCTCTCTCTCTGAAAATCAATAAAAACATCCTATATAATAAAAGGTTAATATGCAAATTGACCAAGGGCTGGGGCTGGCCAGCCAACTGCCCGCGGCCCCTCCCCCAAGTGGGCCAAGCCCGATTGGGCGGGCTGACTGGAGCCCACTCGTGCACGAATTCGTGCACCAGGCCTCTAGTTTATATATAGTTTTTTATTTTAAACATTCCAAGTATTTTGGAGGGCAATCTGTAGCTGTCCATTTCAGGAGCAAATGCAGGAAGGTTTTTGCCCAATTTTGACTAAATTGCTGATAATTACAGGTAGTTGCCACAAAACAATAGATCTATTGAAATCTGGGATGTGTGTGTCCTTGATTTGGACCTGGTGTCACACATCGCCAACCTAACTTCTGCACTTATCTTCTTGGAGTACATGGACATAGTCTGTGTTTGGGAGTGCCAGGGGCATTTTGACATTTGTGTGACTAACTCTTCCCAGACCATGGCCCTCTCTTAAATTTCTTCAACATCCTCATAGAGTGCTCTGCATAGTTTTCTGTTTGGCATCTGGTTTGATGTAGTTATATTTCATCACAGCTTCACTGAGAGCTTTTGCAAATTTCTTTGATGCTAATTTAGTTGCTTTAAACTCTTTGGAGGGGAAAAAAGAAACAAAACCACGAGTACAATAAACTTTGATTACCAGATTCCTAAACATTGAACTGCTCAAGTAACCCATACTTATCATTAGTTTTTGAGAATGGAATTTATAGGAGGAACCTGGGAAGCATTGTTACTGTTGCTGTTCAGATACAGCGGGAAGGGTGCAGAGCCAGAGGTCAGAAAACCCTTGTGGATTTGGATGAATGCTGCACTTCCCAGGACATCTTGAGAAGAAACTGTAATTTTTAAGCAAGATGAGGTGCTTCGTTTTGCAGAAATTTTTAAAATAATGCCATTTAGAAAGCATTTCAGTGAAAATAGAACCTAAAGGAATACAAGGAATGAAGTGTACTTCTTCCTTAACCAGCTATCTGACAGCCTACTCCCCATAGTATGAAACTTTAGAACTACCTATATTATCTCAGCTTTTTTTTCTTTTTCTTTTAAGTAATATGTGCTCATTGAGAGATCAAGAAATGCATAAAGAAAAGCCTGAACATGTCCAGGAATCTCACCTCCTAGTGTTAACCTTTGTTAAGATTTTGTTATATATTTAGTTTTTCTCTCCATTTTCTTGCCTACATGTTGGGTAACCATATGGTGAGAGCATTTTCCATATCATGTACTACTCTTCTCCAACTTCATTTTAATGGAAATGTCCAATCCTCTATCATTGGACATTTATGTTTTTTTTTTTCTTTTTCCAATTGTAAATAAGGATGTGATGAAAATCGAAAAACGAAACAAAACAAAAACCAAAATCACCTTTATGTCTTAAATAAATCTTACCAAATTAGCTCCAAGAAATGAAATAACTTATAGTTCCATGAGCTGTTTATGAGTGTTCATTTCCAGGGATACTTGTCAACATTAGTGATATATTTTGAAGAAAATATGATAGGTGAAAACTTCACTGCGTTTTTAAAATTTTTAATCGAAATCCTATATAATAAAAGCCCAATATGCTAAGTGTCCGGTCGTCTGGTCAACCATTCAACCAATCAAAGTGTAATATGCTAATGATATGCTAAGGCCGCTCAACTGCTTGCTATGATGAACACTGACCACCAGGGGGCAGATGCTTTGACCAGCAGGTTAGCTTGCTGCTGGGGTCGGCCCATCGGACTGAGTGAGACAGGCCGGTCATACACTAGAACACTTCCATGGGCCTTCCCTGGTTAGCCATCCTCCCACATCCCTCCCTGGCTTTGATTGTGCACTGGTATGGTCCGTTGGCCTGGCCTGTGCCCTGTCGCAAGCAGTCCGGCTGAGGGCCCCTGAGTGCATGAATTTCATGCACTGGGCCTCTAGTATAATAAAGAAAAAGTGCACATAACATATGTGAACAGCTTGATGAATTTTCCTAAAGTGAACACATGTAAACAGCAGCCTGATCAAGAAGAAAACCCTACCAGTGCCTGGAAAGGCCCTCTCATTCCCTAGCCAGTTACTCCCTCCTGTTCCAGGGCTTGCTCTGTTCACCTTTGAGAGATATCCATTGAAGTCTTTATTTTTTATTTTGAATTTTTTGTTGTTGTTGTTAATCCTAACCTGAGGATATTTTTTCCATTGATTTTTAGACAGAGTGGAAGGGAGGGGAAAAGACAGAGAGAGACATTTGAGTATGGGCTAGGGATCGAGCTTGCAACTGAGGTACATGCCCTTGACAGAAACCAAACCTGGGACCCTTCAGTCCCAGGGTAGACGATCCAACCACTGAGCAAAAACTGCTACGGCAATTTATTTTGATTTTTAATAACAGAAACAAAAAAGTTCTAAAACCACAGTTTCTGGAAAGAACCACTTGTTCTTGCTTGTTTTGTACCTCTCTTGGGACTCAAACTTGGTCTCCCTTTGGGCCTTGTGTTTTAAAGCAGGCTCTCTGAAGCCATCCTTGTTGATGACAGGTTTGTCCAAGGGGGTATTCAGAAGAGTACCTTGTGGACATGGGGTGATTGTAGGTATAAACTTTGACAAAAGACTTGACCTTTGACCTCTTAACAATTTCTTCTTTGGGGGATAGGAGTCAATTCTAGCCACTAGATCATGGCTGTGAGTATCTGAGGGGCCATTATCAATGTTCTCCAGGATGATCCCTTTGCAACCGGCTGGGACCAGCACCACCTTCTAGGGTTTCATAAACTTGCCAATTTTAACAGCACCCACTCGAGCTTAAGCAGAAATGGAAAGAACCATACTTCCTCTAACCTTTCACACTAGGGAAAAGGTGATCTCTGAAGTCTTTTTTAAAAATTTATCTATATATATACTAGAGGACTGGTGCACGAAATTCGTGCATGGTTGGGGGGCGGGGGCATCCCTCAGCCCGGCCTGCACCCGCTTGCAATCTGGGACCCCTGGACCCCACAGGGGATACCCGACTGCCAGTTTAGGCCCGATCCCGCAGGGATCCCTGTGGGATCGGGTCTAAACCGGCAGTCGGCCATCCCTCTTGCAATCCGGGACTGCTGTCTCCTAACCACTAGCCGCAGCAGCTTCGTCCAGAAGAACGTCCGGAATGACGTCCAGAAGGCCATTCCTCTGTCTGGTCTAATTAGCATATTACACTTTTATTATATATATATAGTTCATCATCACCCAAAGATATTTTTTTCCATTGATTTTTAGAGAGAGTGGAAGGGAGAGAAGGGGGGAGAGAGAGAGAGAAAGAGAGACAGAAAGGGAAGGAGGAAGAGAGAAACATTAATGTGAGAGACAGATCAATTGGCAATTGGTTGCTTCCCACACTTTGCCCCAACTGGGGTCAAATGATTGTTTATTAGTTCTGTCACTGATTTGCCATGATACCTATGATATTGTGATTTATAAGAAATATGTAATTGGTCATTAGATGTCCAAAATCTGTTTCTCATATATATATATATTTGGTCTTCCTCCATAATTCCTGGCTCACAGCTCCCAAAACTCTTGGAATTTCCTAAGTATTGAGTGCTAAAGTTCTTTTGTTACGTTAATAGAGTGACTTTTGGAAAGCCCCTAAGGATGGGGGAGCTGGTTGCCAGTGGAGCCAACCATTTGATTGGAGGGTTGGAACTTTCAACTCCACTCCAGACCTGAGGGTTGGGGTAAGGCGGGTAGGCAGCGAAATCCCCAAGGCCCAGTGATTTAATCAGTCATGCCTTTGCAATGAAGCCTCCATAGAACCCAAAGGACAGGGTCCCCAGAGCCTGCTGGTTGGTGAGCACGTGGGGAGAGTGGCCCCCGGAGAGGGCAAGGAAGCTCTGTATCCTTCCCCCATACCTTATCCTATGCATCTCTTCCGTCTGACTGATCCCGAGTTACAGCCTTTTACAGTAAATCTGTGCTCTAGTAAGTAAAATGTTTCTCTGACTTAGGAGATGCTCTAGCAAATTAATTGAACCCGAAAATGGGGATCTGGGAACCCCTAGTATAGGTAACAACCTGGATTTGCCACTGGTGTCTGAAGGGGGGAGGGGGGTCAAACCCTTAACCTGTGCCACCTGATGCTATCTCTGGGTAGACAGAGTCAGAATTAAGTTGAATTCTCATGCACCCTGCTGACTTATGGAGAATTGTTTGTTTTATGTGTA
>NW_006285997.1:5437899-5441990 GCF_000327345.1 Myotis davidii
CTCAGAACACAAAAGAATGCCTATTTCTGATACTGCCCTGCCTGCATACATTTTATAGCTTCTTTTTCTGAACTGTTTTATTCTATTGACCTGCCTGTTCTTTAGCCAGTACTATCCTCTACCAGATGTTTTAAACCTACACATTTTATCTGATGGTACACATTATCGTTTATTATTCTTCCGTTTTAAATGCCCCTTGGCTCTTTTTCAGTTTTTGTCTTCTGGTTAACTTTAGGAACATCTTTCTGGAATTCTGTTGTTTATGAATTCATTTATATGTAGTAAAAGCATAAAAACATGGGTGGATAACATCAGTTTCAGTAATAGTGTTTGCCTACGGAGGGGAGTAGGAAAAGAATAAGATGGGCGAGGGTTCACATGTACCTGTACCATGTTCATTAAAGAGAAATATGGCACAATTTAATGTGTTAAGTCTGGGTGGTGGGTATCTCAGTGTCGTTTATATTATTCTCTGACATCAGTCATGATTAAAGGATGCCACTTTAGAATTTTGTTTGGAATTATATTCAGCCAGCTTAACCAGGCTGTGTATTGTAATTACACTGGCTATAAGAAACAGTCTCAGTTGTTTTCTGCTGCATTTTCACAAAGTTACTCTCTTCCCAGACGTACATCAAAGTACACACAAATGCACACTCACTTTAGTGTCCTGCGTTCATATTCAGAAGTGATTTTTTTAAAAAAAAATCTGTCACTTATAAGAAAACATGTAGGAAATAACAGTGGGGAGACCTAACAGGTGTTTGCTTTATTTTCACCTTTTATACTTTAACATGTTCTGGAAGCAATTTAGTTTTTCTTTTGTCTTATCTGTCTTGAATTGAAAGGTTTAGGTACATCAATAAGTACTTGGGTTAATGTAAATACTGCTTGTACTCTCTCAGGAAAAACACTCTGGCCTGGTTTCTCTGCATTTTTATTAAGTCCCAGCAGCTGCTCTCCATATTCTTGGATAGTGGTGTCTTTTCTACTGAAATAATCAAAATGCAAGAGTCAAGAATTAGGAGTGGGTTTTTGTCTCTTGTTGTTGTTATTGGAAGGCCATTGATGGCAACAGAAATGGCCAAAGGAATATTGGCACTCTTTTTTTCTTTAATATTTAAAACTTTTTAAATTGATTTTAGAGATAGAGAAAAAGGTACAGGGATAGAGAGAAACATTGACAAGAGAAAAACATCATTGATCTGATTGGCTGCCTACTGCACACCCCCTGCTGGGGATTGAGCCCGAAAGCCAGGCATGTGCCCTGACTGGGAATTAATTGAACCTTGACCTCTTGGTTCCTACATCAATGCTCAACTACTGAGCCACACTGGCTGGGTGGCGCTCTTGTTGTTGATCTTAAGTTACCTTCACCTTGGAATAACCTTAGTTGACTAATGACTTGGAAGTTCTGGATTTAAGTTGATTCTGGTCTTGGCCAAATTAAAGAGAGAGGTCTGAGAAGGATATGGTATTGGTTCTGTGTGTGACATGTTGCTGTAATGCGGTGGTTCTCAACCTTCTGGCCCTTTAAATACAGATCCTCATGTTGTGACCCAACCATAAAATTATTTTCATTGCTGTAATGTTGCTACTGTTATGAATCGTAATGTAAATATCTGATATGCAGGATGGTCTTAGGCGACCCCTGTGAAAGGGTCTTTCGACTGCCAAAGGGGTCGTGACCCACAGGTTGAGAACCGCTGCTGTAATGCATGAGTATCAATTAGAACTCATAAAGATAAAATAATCACAAATGACTTTAACAACTCCAAGTAGCAGAATACACATCCCTTTGAAGATAGGAAGTGTTGCCATCAAAGGTGTAATTCTATTAGTTTCTTAAGCCTCAACTTCATACACTTGAAATCATGCCCACAATCTACTGCCTAAAGCTTTTGGAAATACTTGAGAGACATTTGTTTATTCACTAAATTTCAGATCATCTAGCATTTTGCTGGCCTTTTGTCTGGGGAAATACACATTCACCATAGCAATGCCAATAAGTACAGAAAATTTGCCAGCCCACAGAGAAATTCGAACTTCCTTCTTTTTCCACAGGTGTGTCTTGGGGAAATTATGCATACAATAGAACTTTTCATGTCTAGACTCTTCCCAGGAGATTTCTGTCTATTAAGAACCTTTTCTTTTTTCTTAAGCACACTCAAATGGAACAAAGCTTAGGAAAAGATTGGGGACAGAATGCAGGAAAAGGATATATAGAAAACCCTGAATCATTATACTTTTCCCAACTTTTTGCATCCAAATCCATGCCATTAGAAGTCTAAGGTTCACCTGGCTGACATGACTCAGTGGTTCAGCATCAACCTATGAACCAGGAGGTCACAGTTCAATTACGGTTAAGTCATATAACCAGGTTGTGGGCTCAATCCCCAGTGTGGGGCATTTAAAAGGCAGCCGATCAATGATTCTCTCTTATCATTGCTGTTTCTCTACGTCATGTTCTCCCGTCCACCACGCAGGCGTCCTCAGGACTTCACTGTGTGTTTTTTTAAGACATTTTTATTGATTTCAGAGAGGGAGAGAGAGAGAGAAACATCAGTGATGAGAGAGAATCATTGATTGGCTGCCTCCTGCATGCCCTCTCCTGTGGATTGAGCCTGTAACTGGGCATGTGCCCTGACCTGACTAGGAATTGAACATGACCTTCTGGTTCATAGGTTGACACTCAACCACTGAGCCAAACTGGCTGGACTTGAGTTAGATATTTTAACTAAGCCTGTTGGTCTAGCCTACGGAGAGGATGGGATTGGATAAGGGACACAGAACCCCAGAAGATCTAGGAAATAGATTGGCTAGGGGTTGGACCCATCAGAAGCCGATAACGCTTGGGAAGTTGATTAGTTAGATTGAAGAAGCACCTTCCCAAGCCTGAGATAATAGAATTGGAGCCTAACAAAGACAAAGGCCCCTTTTTCTCTCTCTCGCTAGTAGAGTCCCCTTGGTTCTTGTGTTTTCTCTCCATCGCAACCATGTGGGCTTGGCGGCCATGTGGCTGCTTCAAGCAGGCTTCAGGCTGAGCTTGGGTATCGGAGACGGCTGGAACTGGACTGGGTTTTGAAATGGACTAAACTTTGGCATAGCATAGGATCTTTGGACCGTGGCCCTATTTCTGGTCTTGGTGAAGACTTTTTCCCGTAGTTGGGATGGATGGAAATGAACACTGGGAACCCAGGGGCAGCCTTCCATTTCCACCCCAGTGAACTAAACCTCATCCTCCCATGGGTAAGTCTCATGAGTCTCCCGAAATGCTTTTCTTTTGACTCTGTGAAAGGACTGCACTTCCACCGGCAGCACTGGTTCTCTTCTTTTTTCTTATATTAACAATGATGCAGTCACCGCTTTGAGGATTTTGATGTACGGACAAATACACATGTAAAATCCTAGAAATTGCTTCCTTGATAAATAGCTTAAAGAGGTGCATGAGGCATCTTTGTTTCCTTTGGTGAAATTAGGTTCAGTGTTTGTTAATTCATTAGTCATGACCATCTTATTGAACCCAGTGAAGCTTCTTGTGGACAGCTTGGACGTCTGGGAAAGGGGGGTAGGAGCTAAAGAAAGAGTTGTTCTAGTTGAGCGGTGCTTCCAACCTGTGCCTTACGACCCCCTCACTGCTATGGCCCAGAATTCATGTTGGGTTTTTCAGAGAAATTCATTGTGCTTATTCTGAGATGTCATTCTGTTCACTACAAATCATAGCCTGCCAGAACTGAATGGGGTGATCTGTATTAAGAACACATAGATAAGGAAACTGAGGCTCAGAGAAGGGATTTTCTAGTCCATAGTTGGAACTCAAGCAGGACTATCCTCAGGCTCCTGTTTTCCTGGCCTCCTTACACTCAGAGCAGGTAGGAGGGAGTGGGGCCATGGAAGGGGTGGTGTTACATTTTCGTGTCTTGAATCAAAGATCAAGCATTGGCATATTTTGTAGTAAGTGACAAATGATCATTTCTGTTGGATAAAGTTTCATTGCTAATCACTATGAAGCTATATATAAATACACACACACACACACACACACACATATAGACACACACACACACATATATGTATATGAGTGTGTGTGT
>NW_006285997.1:5442990-5468687 GCF_000327345.1 Myotis davidii
CTGGAATGAATGAGAGTCTTCTATCTTGAGATTTGCCCGCAATGCCTAACAAGTCATGAGAAAGCCAGAACAAGACTAAAAGCCTGAACCTCCTCTCACACCCAAAATGGTCCGACCAGTTGGTCCAGTAAGAGACACATTCTTTCAGACACAAAAAATGGTTCTTGCCATCTTTATTTTAAAACTAGAGGCCCAGTGCACGAAATTCGTGCACTCAGGGCAGCGGGAGGGGATCCCTCAGCCTGGTCTGCGCCCTCTCCCAGTCCGGGAGCCCTCAGGGGATGTCTGCCTGCAGGGAGCTAGCCTAAGCCAGCAGTTGGACATCCTTACTGCTGCTTCGACCCAATATGCAAAGTGTCCCCTTGGGAGTTTGACTGGCCGCTATGACATGTGCTGACCACAGGGAGTGGTGCAGAACAAAGGAAGGCCCCGGCTGGGGAAGGGAGGCCCTGGCTGGTGGCCAGTGGCCGGCAGTGGGCAGCCGGCCATGGCTAGGGACCCTACCCGTGCACGAATTTCATGCACTGGGCCTCTAGTATATATATTTGTATAAATGCTGAGTACGTGTCTCTGTTTTTGTATCCTTACACAGCATGCATGCTTTTCCTCTCTAAAATCTGTGTTCTTTTTTTGCCATTGGATGGAAAATTGAAACATGTAATTCCGTCTTAACACAACAAACTGAAAAAGGACTACTTTGAAATACAAATGAGAGTATCTGGAAGCACTTTATAAGGCACTAAAAAAACTGAGTATAGAGCAGTTATAACACACAGTATTGTTGGTGGCCAGGCTTTGCCAAGCTTTGGGTGTCAGAATGACGAACTTGCTCTGTCCTATAGCTGTGGCAATAACATTTTCTGCCTCATGTCTAGCAAGTTTTGTACACATGTTATTTCATAAATATTAGTTAATTCTAAAATGCTCGTTGTTGTCTTTCAAATCCTAGAGTGTGTAGACCTGGGAGTTCTTCTATCCTCGTAGGAATGGTTCATGTACTCATGCCTTTTAATCCCTCCTTGTGTCTCAAGACTGGTTCATCTTAAACGAATCCTGATATAAATGAATGGTGATCCCCCCCCCCCCCGCCACCCATGCACAGGTGGGGTCTGGTTGGCCGGCCAGCCAGCCCCCAGTCAGGGCTGATCAGGCTGGGCCAGCCAGCCCCGCCCCCTGGTTGAACTCCTGGTACCTGGTAGAGGGGGCAATTTGCATATTAGTCTTTTATTATATAGGATTATATAATTCACCAGTCTGTCAACATCACTTTTTATGTCTACCACACTGCCTTAATGGAGACAGATTATTTTTAAAAACACAACTGCAGTTAATAACGTTTAATTGGCTAGCAGTTTTCAGAAACCAGTGTTGCAGATACAAAACTCAGGACTAGTGAAATGCTGACTGAAAATCTTTTGGGAACAAAGCTTCTTGGGACAGAGCTGATTTTGAATTAGGGGGGTGGGTTTCCAATCCATTCCATTCCCCCCTTATTCTAAGTTGGTGGCCCTCCCAGAGGAGGCAGGAGGATCCTGAAATGGTAACCAATTAGCTGTCGTACAAACCAGGGCCTTGCTGGGGGTGGGCATTACACAGACAGTGCCTTGGCTGTGGGATCTAGCTCCCTGACTGGGAAATGCCTAGATGCCCCCAGAAGCCGCTGCCCCTTTCAAATGTCCTCCCCTCTCCCCCAGGTGAAGTAAAGAGTCAATGCCCCACCAAGATGAGATGGAAGCAAATACAGATGGAAATGGGTCCTTGGAAAGAAACTTCTAATGAACGTGGCTCCATGTCTTAGATTCATTACCATTGTTGCTGCCAGCATAGAACATAGTTAATCTCTTCCCTCCCCACCCTTCTCTTTTTGTTTTTGCCAGAGGAGTATTTTTTTAGTGGTTAAGAGCACTAATATACAGATATTCGCCACCCTCCATCCCCAATGAGGTGGAGGAATCTTGATAGAACCATCACCTGCTAGAAGTGGGAAGTCTTGTAGATTTTAGAGTCCATCCCGTTTTTAATGTACAAAAATGATGGTAAGAGCCCTGAAAAGTGCTGCCACAACCACTGCTAAGAAGGAAAGAAGCCTTTGCCAGGCCGCCCATTCCATTCAGACAGTTACCATTAGTAGAATATTCTTTGTATGTGGCAAAGCTCTACCTCCCCATAATTTCAACACTGTCTGCCCCTTCCTCACCCCCATTGCCTTCAGAAGCACTTGAAATAATGTGTGTGTGGGAAGATTCTCTGGCCTTCTGCATTCACACAAGGTAGAGTACCCCCCCCCCCCTTACTTGCAAATCTATAATAAAAGCGTAATATGCTAATTAGACCGGACCACCTTCCGGACAAAGACGGGGCTGTGAGAGAAGCCAGTGCCGGCAGCTGGGGAAGGAAGGTCTACTCTTGCACAAATTTCATGCATCAGGCCTCTAATATTTGAATAAGGCCCCAAGATCTCCTTCCTTCCTTTTAGTTTGTTTCTTGTTCTGGAATGGCTGTGAACACGCATCTCGGCCCGAACACGCATCTCAGTGTGATAGTACATAGTACACGAGGGCGGCGCTGCTCTCGTTACTGCGGGAGATTGAAGTAGGCTTGGGGCAGCGAGACCTCACACTCACAACTGATCCACTAGGCACGCGAGGTAAAAATGCGTGCCTAGGTATACGTTCACGTCTATGCTAAGTCATATTTCTGCACTCTTGTCCTGAAAATGACTTGAGCGTTATTTGTTTGGCCCTAAATAAACTCATGCAGTTGTGACTATGGAAACAGAACTGACTGAGATGTCAGGAGGAGAAGCGCGGTGGGCCCTCTGCCCTGTTTGGCTGGACAGTGGACTTGAAGCGGGGGGAGCAGTAGTTGTCCGCCCTCCCCCACTCTGCCCGCGTTGTGTGCTGAGGAAAATTAGAATTCCAAGGTGCTTTCTGTAAACTTATTAGAATCAGGTATCTTGCTTGTTGCCTCCTACTTATCTTGCATACTCATGTCTATATATTAACAATGGAAAATTCTCATCTGCTCCAAAGCAGGCTAGTGGCCTGAAAATCATTTTCAGAAATTTTAGAAATGTTAGTAACTCAACTTTGTGGTGAATAGTGAAAACCACATCTAACATTTAGACCAAGTTGTACATTTTCAAAGGACTGGCGCTTCTTGCATGTCTCACGGGCTGTTCTAACTCAGTTCTTTGTCTTTGCAGTGTATGCTTTTGTTTTTGATTATTGGCTGACTGCTTTATAGAGGCCATCCATAGTAAACTTAGGGGAGAAAAATGCTTTCTCATTCTCGTTGGCAGTGAGATTGTCCCCAGTCTTTTCCGGAGTCAAGAAAACAATAACAACAACAACAACAACTTTATGAAAGAGGTTTGAGGATTTTAAGCTGTACATTTTTGAAGACATTGATTGTGTTTCACCTGATTGTGTCTGAACTGTCATGGTCTCTGGTTTTCTATGCAGAAGACTTAATTTGCCTGTGGTATGTGTGTGTGTGTGTGTGTGTATCTGTGTCTGTGTGGCACGTCTTAAGGGGATCTCAAAGTTGGACCAGAACGATATACTGATTTTTAAAGATTCTTAAAAATTTCGATACTACAGTCTTGATATTGTTAAAGAGACCACAGCCATTTGCCTAGAAGGCCATGATTCCAAGATTTGCCAAACCACCATGAGATGAGGTAGAGGATCTTTGGAGAACAAACAGAACTTGCCCTGGCCTGCGAGCACAGTCATGCAATCCTCCCACATCCCCGAGTCACAACCCCTAGAATCGGCTCTGCAACTGATGTCTCAGGGAAGCTACTCAGATGGGAAATGGAATTGGCAGAGATCTCAGCCCAGGTCTTGGTCCCGGCCTGTGCGCGCCTGCCTGCTTCCAGGAGTCCAGCCTCAGCTCCCGGCTGTGCTCTCTGAGGCCTCTCTCCTGGCCCTTCCTCCCCTTGCCCCACGTTCCCCATCACGTTTTCCTCTATTTTTTCTTCTTCACAGAACATCTTGCTCCACACAGTTATTTTCCGTTATGTTTGCCTGTTTACTTTCTGTCTCTTCACAAGGATCTAAGAACCAGGAGCCTCTCCTGTCTCCGTCACTCGGAACCTCTGCTTGGAACAGAGGCCAGCACAGTGTGGGACTCAATAAACATGTGTAGATCTGAAAATGACCGTCAGCCATGCTGGAGGGATTTAGGAGAATTTTCCCTCCTTTTTGAGGATAGGGTGCTACAGGTTATGGTGGGTTCTATTTAATTTATGGAGTAGATGTGTGTGCCATATGTTTTGGAAGCTCCACCTGTACTTACTAAAATCACTCTACTGTGTTCCCCCCTACATCTTCTCTTTGCCATCTTGGCTGGTTTCCTTGGAAATGCCAGTGTAGGCTTCATGAAGGTCATTTGGAGCAAGAGCATTCTGTGAACACGGAGTGAGTCTTCAGGCGTCCTGACAGTTCTGTAACACCCGGTCAGACAGCCGTGTTAGTCCAGAATGTGAGGCAGGGGCTCACGTTCACGGCTGGGGTGGTGAAGCCTAATATTGCTGTTAGGCCTACGAGTAGAGCTAGCCTCTTGCCAATGGGAACGTTGATGTGGTAAATCTAGAGATGACCAAAGCCCACATTCTTCTCTGTGTACTCAGTGCTCCAGCAGCAGAACATTTATTTTTGCTTTGTTGGGTTCAAGGCTGTCCAGTGGACAAATACCTCTGCTCTCCAGTGAGCTACTACCTTTAATTTTGGTTGTCTCCCTCGGTTAGTCGGAGGATTAAAATAAGAAAAGGGCTGCCAGAGTAAGATCCCTTCATTCTCCAGAAGGGACCTACGTCTCAGCAGAAGAATCTTCCTCACTTGGCTTCACCTTCCTTTGGTGCAGATGAGGTGCAGCCTGTTGATTGGCAGGTTTTTATTGGTGCACTAGCTTAAGCCTAAAAAACGGAGTAATTGTTGTATAACCACTCATTCAGCTGCATGGACGTCGGATGGTTGCTGATAGGGTGTGAAGATGATTTTTCTAGTTGAAAGGTCACCTAAACTTTCTGACATTCAAGAGGAACATGTGGTGGAGAACTGTGGGTATAGGTGGGTTCTACTTCCAGCCAGACTTGGATGTGAGTTCAGATTCTGCCATTGGCAGCAGGGACTATGAAGGCCCGAAGAAAGATACTGTGTAGACCTCAGTTTCCTTTTTTGTAAAGTCAGGGGTCATAATACTTTCCAGTGGTTGCTAAGAGGAGTAATAGAATGATATACATGGAGTACCTCATTAACTGTCAACTCCACGTTCAGTCCCCTTTTTCTGGAAAATGTTTCTCTGGCTTTTTTTCATTTTTGTTCCAATGTTGCCAATCAATATTAACAGATTGGTAAAATAGATTTCATTTTTTTCTTTTCTCCAATTCTCCCCCCCTTCTATTCTTTTTTCTCCCTCAGTTAGAAAGATCCAACATTTTCTGACATCTCATGAGACATGAAACCACCTCTAGGATGATCTCTTATAAAATCTAGAAAACCAGGAGTCTTCAGAGGGAAATTGGAATCTTCATGTCAGAAGCAACATTATCTTCATCAGATTCCTAAGTCAGAGCAAAGATGAAACTATAGTGTTAACTTGGATTGACAAAGGTCAATTTGTATAAATCAAATTTTTACTGCTTTTAGAAGTGAATACTGGTCAATGCTTTTGTGTAACATACTTTTTTGGTTGTCCCCTTTAAACATAGACTTTTAAAAGGTTTTACATGGGAGGTATATCTCCTGTAAGGAAATGTTGATTAAGATTCTTTTGTAGGAAAATATTTAATCTCTTATATAACTGACTTCCCCTTTCCCTCCACAATTTTTGAAGCTCTTATTTAATGCTTTGAGAATTGTTAGCTAAAGGTGGAAGAGCTGACTCACAACTATGCTTCTTCACCAGTTCTTGCTAAAAGAGATTTCCACTGTGTCTACATTTAGATATAGATCCTTTTAGAAATATATTCCTTAACTTTTCAGGATGAGGAAAATATCCTCAATCATAATTGCATAAATGGAGGCAGCATTGTTTTCTGAAACATCGTGGGGACCTGCCTTATCTATACGTGTGCTGTTTTGTATTACTAAGGATGAGACGCCATTTCTGCTTTTCTGACCATTAATTTTTGTGTTTACCTTTGTTTAGCTTACTAGAGACCCTCCACCTGGACAATCTGGCAATAAAAACCATGTTGGAAAAAAGATGAAAATAGCAATAAATTCAGTTACAGCTCTAGCTAGAAAATGACATTGTGTCTGTTCCCTTGGCCTATGTCCTGGAGGAGGAAGACAGCAAACCAGACTTACTTCATGCCTGTTGATGTATCCATCCATCCATCCATCCATCCATTAATTTCTTCAGTAAATATTGTCCAAAAACGTCCTGTGTACCAAATACTGTTAAGTACTGAGGAATAAATTACACAAACAATTTCTGCCCTCAGGGAATGTATAGTCTGTGTACAAATTGGTGGTGGCTTAGACTACATTGTAGGCAGTGGGGGATAAAAGAAGTGGAATGCATTAGAGACATATTAGATGGAATTTGGCAGGTTTAATAATTTACTAGAACTGTGAGGATGAAGAAGGGAGAATCAAGCATGCTTCCTCATCCTGTAGCTTGGCTTCTTGGGTAGATGGTGGTGTCATCCACGGAGACAGGAACCAGGAGCAGGTCTGGAGACTATTATGGCCTCAGAATCGCAGGTTAAGCTTGAGGCCATCCAGGTGATTGGAACCTTAGAAAAGAGCCCTGGTTGGAAATGTGGATGGTAATTGGGAAGGCACGAGGTCACAGGAGCAGAGTGAGAAGGGATGAATGCAGGCCTGAACGTGGTGGGGTACAGTGCATAATGCACAGATACAGGAAGAAATGTTGACTTTCTCAAGGAGCTTGGCTAAGTGAGAATGTGGTATATCTTCCTAGAGTATTAACCATAAAGTTTGGGCCTGTTCTTTCTAATGGTAAATATTGATGTCTTGTTTCTTTTTATTCTTTCCTAAGTTTTTTATCTTCACTTTGATGTTGTGCAGGCAAGATTGTGCCTGTGATGAGGTTGATCTGTATAGAGTGATTGTGAGATGGAAGGCTCTTCTGAAAACGATCCACAGGAAAGATGAACAGTGATTTAAGTTATTTGCCAATTTTGTATTTCTGGAGAGGGAGGGAGGGGATAAGTATACCTGGTGCAGGGGATGGGAGACTTCAGGTATATCTGTTTTATTTCCTTAAAATGACCTGAAGCAAATATGGGAACATGTTAACATTGCTTAAATCTGGGTTGTATGTAACGTGGATAGCTATCATATCATTTTTAGGACTTTTCTGTACATGCGGCTATTTCATAATTAGAAGTTTTAAAAAAGAAAGAAAAATAACATGGGATGTGCATGTGCTTACTACCTATTTAGTTTAGCCCCAGGAATCCATGGAAAGCAGACAGGTAATAATCACTAGTAGTAAATTAAATAATAAGTAAATGTTCAAAAATAGATAACAGATTAAAAGGGGTGGGATTGTCTAGACATCCAAACACCTATCTGTTTTTGGAAACCTGACCTTTGGTGGAACAGGGCCCAGAGCAAATCCATTCTCAGTGGGGTCTTTACTTTTCACTCACCTTTTGCTACCAATAGAATTCCTGAGTAATTGGAGTCAGGAGTTCTTTGTTTTTTCTTGGAGTGGTGATCAAAGGTGTTTCCATCCAAATGAGAGCAGGATGCTGCTCCTCAGGGGTCGCAGACAGGAGAAAAGGGTGAGGGGCACTGTGGGTCCCGGAGATAGAAGCTTCCTCCAGGGATTAAAAAAAACCCCCTTTTGAATGGGCTTATTGTTTATAAGAACAGCTCCTTAATGGAAAAACAAAAAGGCAAGAGCTCTGTAGCATGCTCTCTGCTTTCCTGTGCTGACCTCACTGCTTATTTGATTTATCAAGTCTTGCTCTGCTCCGTGACCTTTCTCTAACTATTTCTCTAGAGGATCCATTTACTTTATTTAGAAACATAATATTTTTAAAAAGCTGGAGCTAGTCAAAAAACCCTCACCTTTTTGATGTGGCCATTTCCCCATCTCTTGAAACCTTAAACTTTCCTACAGCCACAGTGCTGACTTGCAGTGCCTGAATCTACAAGTCTTTCAGGGCCCTGGCTCCTGCTCCCTGATGGGTGGGTGGTCCTCACATGGGGGTGGGAGGTATGAAGTTGGGGGGATTGAGGTTGGGGGAGACAGATAGGCTCCTCCCCGGGACAGTTTATACTCAAGTGCCAGAGAATTGGGTGCTGTGTGGTAGAGAAGGGACTGCAAAAGGCGCTCAGCTCACACTGAAGGAGGTGATTGGATTGTGCGGGGAGGCCTGGTGGAGGGGTGGCCCTGGAGTGGGACTGTAAGCATGGCCTGGTGTGGGACCTGAAGAGATGGCAGGGCGGGAATAAAGAAGGTGCCTTGGTGTCCCCTCCTATTTTAATAATTTCACAGTTGTGAAATTATTCCTGAGCCTTGCTTTGCCACATTAAACATTCTGAATGTATGGTATGCAGTCTTTCTGAGGTTTTTTTAAAAAGTAATTTTTAAATTAGTTTTTTTTTTACATTTGTCATTCTCCCTTTCTTTTGCTCTTTTTTTTAAACATTTAATGATACTAAGAGTATAACCATACAGTTTAAAGACCAATAAGTGGGCACAAAACAATTTCATCACGTTCACATGTTAGCTATTTAAAATGTTGGCTTGTTTTCTTTTGTTCAACTATCTGTTGTTCTAGGTATTGTGAGTTCTTTTGTAGTTTCTTTATCTTAAAACTCAGTGGCTATCAAAGGTGTACACAGACCTCTTATTTGGAAAATTGCTTCTAGGAATGTGGAACTGATCGAAGCTTGGAGATGACAATAACAAACATCTTAAAGGGCAGTTTAATCCCTGCTATTAAAATTTCTTGGCTGGACATTCACTTCTTTTTCTTCTAGAGGAACTTTAGAATCTTGTTATTAAACTTTGCCTCACCCAAGGAAAGCACAACACCAACAAATGTAATAATATCTCTGTAAATTGTGATTGGAATCACATTAAATGTATTTATTATTTTGGGGCTAATTAACATTTTTATAAAGTACAATTTGCCTGTTATGAAGTACGGTATTGTTTTCAGTGGAAGTGGAGTTCTTGGGGTGCCCTGAGGAAAAGAATTTCTTGAGGTCCCCTGGGGGGGATGGGGTGTCATGGAAATCTTTATTGATCATGTAAAATTAAGGGGGTTTTCCTCCAAGCCATCCCGCATTGGGAAAAACCCAACCGTGTCTTCAGCAGGGCCAGAATGAAGGCGACTGCACAGAATTTCTGTTCCATATTGAAGTCCAGTCCAGTCCAGCATCTGGCTAGCTTAGCCTGTGTTCCCAGCTGCAGTCCATGGCCATGTGGCTGCTTAAGACCACATGGCTGTGGAGAGAGAACAAGCAAATGCACGGGTGAGTTCAGGTCATGGAGCAAGAGTGAGCAAGGGAGAATAAGAGCGAGTAAGAGAACAGGAGAGAGCAAGAAGAGGGAACTCTGGCTATTGTAATTTTCCAAGATTTCGGGCCCTTGTGGTGGTGCAACCCTTCTAGCTAACGGTTTCTTCCCAGGCTAGACGGACAGGCAGGCCCTTCCCTGTGGCACCCTGACTTCACTGGGTATGCCTCCATCTCCCCTTTGTAGGATCCCTTCCCCAACTGATCTGCAGGGGATGGACCAGTGGTTCCTTGGGGAGCGTGAAGCTCTAACTTCCTGGTGAATCTGCATGGATGACCATGCTTACAATGTCTGGCCTCCCTTTTGCTCTTTTTCTATTATTAATATTAGTAAACTAGCTAATCACAATGGTCAGAGTATAAATAGTCAGATGGGATTTTTTGTGATTGTCAGAAAGCTTTTTATTTTTAATGTCTTCATATATGTGGCATGTATTTCTTGTGTGTTTACTCTTAGCATGTTTGCTTGAATTAAGAGTGTCCCTTTGCAGTTTGATTGGGAGACAGAGGTGGAATGGAGTGGACATGAGGACCTTGCATCCAGCTGGCCTGGTTTTCATACTGGCTTCGTCATTTGCTACCAGTGTGATTTTGGGCAAGATATGTAATCCTTCTGAGTATCTGTTTTCTCTCCTATAAAATGTAGGTAATGATGCTATCTACTTTTTAGGGTTGTTGTGAAAATTAGATGAGCTAATGTGTTAAGGGCTTAACACCATTTCTGGAAGTTAATATGTGTTTAAAATATCTCTTTTTATTAATTAGTAATTTCTGGTAAATAGAAAAACTATTGATTTCTGGATATTTCTTTTCAATTTTATGGCTATATTAAATACTATATTTACTTTAATAATTTTTGTTATATCTAGATTAGACTATAATACTATGTGCCAATAGTATTTTCTTTCCCTCCCAATTGCTATATATTTGATCTCCATGTTCTATCACATCAAACTTCCTTCAAATTCCTAGATAATAGTGATTAATTCTGATAATAACCATGTTGGCTGTTACTTTAATAATTTTATTATTATTTTTATCATGTTAAGGAACTATCTTCTGAGGTTGGTACTTTTTCTTTAATCAAAAATGTGTGTTGATTTTTATTGGATAACTTTTCACAATTTTTTGTTTTTGTGATCTATGACTTTTTCCCCTTGACCTATTGATGATCTTTATGTGTTTTCTATATTTCTCTTTTCTTTAAATTTAGATTATTTAAACTAATCTCCCCAGTGCCCTCTGCCTCTGGCAACCACCAATCTGTTCTCTGCCTATGACCTTGGTTTGTTTTTATATTCCACATGTAAGATAGAGCACAAGGTTTTTGACTTTCTCTGTCTGACTTATTTCACTTAGCACAATGCTCTAGAGATTCATCCATATGATCACAAATGACAAGATCTCATTCTTTTTTTATGGCTGAATAATATTCCATTATATATATTTCCTTATCCATCATCCATAGATGGACACTTAGGTTGTTTGCATATCTTGGCTATTTAAATAATGCTGCAATGAACATGGGGTACATATATCTTTTTAAGTTAGTGTTCTCATTTTCTTTTGATAAATAACCACAATTCCACAACTAGAATTGATGAATCATATGGTAGTTCTATTTTTAATTTTTTCAGGACCCTCCATATTGTTTTCCATAGTGGCTGCACCAATTTATATTCTCACCAACAGTACATGAGTGTTCCCTTTTCTTTAGTACATTCTTGCCAGCAGTTGTTAATTCATGTCTTTTTGCTAATAGCCATTCTAACAATTGTGAGGTGATAGCTCATTGTAGGTTTGATTTCTATTTCCCTACTGGTTGAGCACCTTTTCATGTACCTATTATCCATCTGTATGTCTTCTTTGGGAAAGTATATTTTCAGAGCCTCTGCCTAATTTTTAATCAGAGTGTTTGTTTTTTTGCTATTGAGTTGTATGAATTCTTTCTATATTTCAAAAATTCACCCTTTATCAAATATATGATTTGCAAATATTTTCTCCATTTGGTGGGTTACCTTTTCATTTTGTTGGTGGTTGCCTTCACTGTGCAGTAGCATTTTAGCGTTTTAGAAGCTTGATGCAGTTCGTTGAGTGTAGTTGAATTGTTTATTTTTGCTTTTGGTGTCAGATTTAAAAAACCACTGCCAAGACTTTTGTTAAGGAGCTTACCACCTGTGTTTTCTTCTAGGAATTGTATGGCTTCAGGTCTTGGGTTCAAGTCTTTAATCCACTGTGAGCTAATTGTTGTGTATGGTGTACGATAAGGGTCAAGCGTCTTTCTTTGGCATGTGGCTCTCCACAGAGAAATGTTCCCAACACCATTTATTGGAGACTTCCCTTTCTCCAGTGTATGTTCTTAGGTCCTTGATCATAACATGACATTACCTTAGCAATGGCCGAGGACATTTAAAGTACCCTTTCCCATAAATCGAGAGCTTCATTATCTTTTCTGTAATTTAGAGGACCGGCCTTGTGCTGGCCATGAGGATGCTAATCGGGATGGAAAGGACAGAGTTTAACAAATTCAAACTTGGGTTGGGCAACATTTACAACCAATATAGTGGTTGAGAGGTTTTCGAAGTGTTTTTGGGAGACAAAAGAGAGAACGATCAGTTATTTCATGGGAGGGTATTGTCAGGGAAAGTTGGTGAGAGGTGCGGAGACTTGACTTTGTTTCAGATACAAGCTTCTGTAGCATGAAGTCCTGGTTCTGATGTGCCAAGTCAATTTAAGGTGGAATTTCATACCCGGGTGGCTGATGATATGGTTGGGCTTGTTTGATTATTTGCTTAACGCAAGGTGACAGTGAGGCTAAATTCTTAGTCCCTGCTCCAATTAGGTTTTTGCCAGAAGTACACCAGCCAGCTGTCACCGAAACGGCTGCCATCATCTAGAGAGGACCAAGCTCGGTGCACCCAACGGCAGGGAGAAGTCAAGCCCCCACGCTCCAGGGTATGTGTGTGTAGAGATGGTCAACCCAAGAAAGCATGTCTCAAGTTCTGTTATCTGAGTATTTTTTTTGAAATCACAATCTTTCATCCTGGACACGAAAGCCCCTGTTGCCAGCTGGAGAGCACCACTGCTTTGTCAAAGAGATCATGCACTTGTGTCCCTGTGGCAGCACATCTGTAACTGCCCCAGATTGCGCAAGACAAGCTGAAGTGCATTTGGGTGGCTGCAGAATGGCATGACTAAAGCATTGTACTTCCCTCGTGCTGCAAGACAGGAACGCATGTGTAGCATCTGAGAAGTACACAGAAACTGTCTCTGAGCATCCTGCTGTAATTTATTAGGAAAAGATGGCTTCACGTGTGGGGTTCACATTACCACTTTAAAGCCTTCTGAGCATGTTTCTGAATCACCTCTGCGTGGCTGCCAGAAAAGGATGCAGGAGAACACGTCTGAGTAATATGGAATGAGAGAGCAGCCAGAGAGATGGAAGTAGTTCTACATTATTTCCTTTGAGTCTGAAAAAAAATATGGCTGAATTACAACTAGCATACCACATGTAGGTTTGAAAATGTGTGGATTCTGATGGCATCAGGAAAACATGGACTGAAGTTCCTCCCAAGGTCATCACCACCACATCTGGGTGGGCTCTGAGGCCCAGGCACTGTGGTTAAAAAGCTATCAGTCCAGGCAGAAGAGGGGACCCATGGGATTGGCCAGATACCGGTGTGCAGACCTCCCCGGCCTGAGGACCTGCATGCCTGGGTGGGTGGGGCCAGCGTCCCCCTTGGAGCATAGTGTGCATTGCAGGGTGCATTTCCTGGATGTGGTCTCTGAGGTGGAGTTTAGTGTGCGGATGTTTACTGGCAGTCCCTTGAGATGGGCACGCGTGGAAAGGAGCAGGAGTGGGTGCAGGAAGATGTTGAGGTACAATGCAGGCCTGGACACCAGCTTCAGCCAAACCCACAGGGAGCTCTGTATCTGGTATGGACTGTAAGAGCTGTCCTGAATTGGACTGAGATGGCCAGACCTTCATACTCCCACATAGATCAGTTATCAGGGTGACCTTGAGGAAGGCAGTTTTGTACAGCTCAGGCAGTCCCTGCAGGTGCTGAGTTGAAGGGAATCGGCCGATAGCAGCTGAAGTAACAGGTTGTTCTTAGAAGTGAGGTCTGGATGGAACATCTGGACGTTCACCACAGTATTCAGGGTGTACCTCCAAAATCTGTACATACTTTGAATAATTAAATCTGAGAAGAAAGAATCATCAATTGAACTATCAGCTACAAGGTATGTATACATTTTTGGGGGACACCCTGTGTATCACATGGCTATGTTTGTGGGTTTGTTCATTCCTTCATGGAAGCAATCATCACAGTGTTCATTGTCCACTTAGTAACACCAGGCACTCTTCTAGGCCCCGGAGGTAGAGCATTACACAGACTAGGTTCCTGCCCTGAGGAGCAGGCTTGCCTTCCAGTTGGGAGACAGTTGGGAAACAAGGGGACCTGGTGGGATAGGTGCTCTGATGGTCATAAAAGGACTGAGATGGTGAGTCACTGCGGAGCTATGAAAGACCAGAAGGCACGTCCGTGGGAAGATGTGGGAAGAACATTGCAGACTGAGGGGCTAACAGAGCAGAGGCTTTTAGGGGACATAGGCCGGGTGTATTCCAGAGCAGACACAGGAGGGCAAGAACAAGGGGGAAGCAGAATGAGATGAGGTCAAGGCAAGGCACTTAGATCTTCTTCTGAGTCTGCTAGGAGTTATTGGAGGGTTTGGAAATAGGAGGGGGCTTTTCTGGAGAGGGCACTTTAGCACGTGCCAGTCCTATTTTAAGTGTTTCATATGAGCCAGTCATTTAATTCTCACAGCAGCCTCATCAAGTAGGAGCTGCTATTATCCCCATTTTGCAGATGAGGAAACTGAGCACAAAGCTTAAGTGACTTGCCTATGGCCATAGGGCTGGTAAGTGGCAGAGCTGGGGACCCAATGTGGGGAGGTCAGGCTTATGATTTTGTGCTCCTGACCCCTTTGTTCTGGAAAGATCGCCTGGTTAATATGAAGGGTAAGAGTGTATGTAGGAGGCCATTTAGAAGCCTGTTGCAGGCATTGTCACTCTGGAGATGGATAGAAATGGCCACATTCAGCCTGTGGTGTGGACATGCAGTTGGACCAGGGTATGGGAGGAAAGAAGAAGCTCAGATGACTCCTGAGTTTTGACTTGAGCCCGTGCATAAATAAGTATGCATATGAAAGGGGGTGCCCATATATGTTCTTTATTTTGGGGTTATGAAGGGTTGGGAGAAGTCTCGGCTGTCACAGATCTGTTAGTGACCTGGAAGGAAAGGTAAACTAACTTACATGGATTCCTGTCAGGATCCCTTTCCTCCCTGCTGTCCCCAGAAATCATGTACTGTTCAAAGCTTGCTTGTTGTAAGCCCTTGTTATGGGACTGGTTGGCACCCGTAGTATGGTGATGGTTAAGCTTGAAAGGATGATAACAGCTAATATTTAATAGGGATTTTTTTGGGATTCTGTAAAAGGAGTTCTTTTACCAGGGATTGAACTTAGTGTATCGGGAAGATGCTCTAACCAACTGAGCTACCTGGCCAGGGGCTTACTTTTCTGCTTTTACTAAGCACATTCAAGCCAATGCAAGAGAACTTGCACAGCTCGTACAGCCACATCTCCTCACCTCTATTATCAGAGCTATCTAAAGCCGCTTCCCCCAGATATCCTATGGGTCCAGTTCTGTTCTTCTCCAGCCATCATGCCCATAGTCATCCCTTTTTCCTTCTAAATCATCTGTTTTGTTTTCCTGCTGGATGATGTCACCCGTATATAAGCATCAATCCTCTTAAAAGAAAGAAACACGCTCTTTGATCTTACTCCCCCTCACCAGTGACCAGCTCCCCAGCCCCTCATGTATCTGCCGCGAATCTTCAAGGAGTTGTTGATATTCTCTGTCTCCATCTTCTCTTCAGCCGTTCCCTTTCACACCCACTCTGGCCTTGGTCTGATCTCTTGCTCTATGGAGCCTGCTTTGTCCAGGCCATCAGGGATCCCAAGTGGGTAAATCCAGCGGTCAGTTTTCAGTCCTCGTCGTACTTGGCCCTCCAGCAGCGTTTGACACAGCTCTTCCCTCTCTCCTCCTCGGTATACCTTCTTTACTCGACATCCAGCTCATCTTTCTGCCTGCGTCTGCTTTCTGGGCACTGCGTATCATCTCTGTTGCCGGGTCCTCTTTCTCCAGTGTCTTAATGTTGGGTACCCTAGAGTTCAGGGTCTTCCTCTCTATCTCTGCTCGTTCCTTTGGTGATAGCAAATTGAAAAAACATTGATTTCTTGATTTGCTTGTAACGACCAGATTTGTTCTTCTGGCCCAGACCTCACTCTCTAAAACTTCAGATTGGTATATTCAACAACATTTCTGTTGCGTTAGACTAGTATAACAGATATCCTCCTAAATATGTCATTGAAGAACTGAGCAGATTTCCCACCCTTTCCAATCTGCTCCTCCCACCTTTTCAGTTCACGGTACCACCATCCTTCCAGCTGTTCAACATCTTGGACCCATGTTGGCTCTGCCTTCCTAAAGCTCGGCTCCCTGCTGTCTTCCTAGGAGCCACCTTCAACTCCTCCTAGGATTTCACCAATGGCTGCCTGCCTCCTGCCTGGATCTACTTAACTACCCTACTGTCTCTGTCAAAAGGAGCCAGAGTGAGCCTTTAAAATGTAGATGAGATTGTGTCACTCTTCTGCTGTGAACTCACCATTTCACTTGGACCCAAATCCAGGGCCCTGCATGCTCTCCCCCGACCCCACTCCCTCTGCCTAAGCCACACTCTGCTCTGGGCTGTTTTCCAAATACACCAGGAAAGCCGTTGCCTTGGGGCCTCTTGTTCTAGCTGTTCATTCTTCCCCCACATCTCTTCTAACTCCCTTGTCTCCTTCAATTCTGTGCCCTAATGCCAGTTTTTCAGTGAGATCCGCCAGTATCACCTTATTGCCTCCTGCCTTCCTCCCACTTCCCCCTCTCTCCCTATCGCCTGCCTCCACTTACATCACTCCACTTTTTATTTTTTCATAGCTCTGATACCCTCTAACAAATGTTGCCTGTTTCCTCTGTTGATGGGGATTTGTGTCTATTTTCTTGCCTGGTATAGTAGCCCAAGTGCCTGAAACAGGGTCTAGTTACTAATTTCTAGTACATGGTAAGAGCTTAATACACATTTGTTGAATGGACGAAGGGGCCTTGATTCAATCAGATGGGGCCCATCTGATTGCTAAAGGAATAGCTCTCCTTTCTTCTTGAGAGGGGAGACGAGTTCCTTGGAGATCAAAGGCAAGGTTTTTTTGCTGTATTGTTTTACCTTAGGTCAGCGGTTCTCAACCTGTGGGTCGCAACCGCTTTGGCGGTCGAACGACCCTTTCATAGGGGTCGCCTAAGGCCATCCTGCATATCAGATATTTACATGACAATTCATAACAGTAGCAACATTACAGTTATGAAGTAGCAACGAAAATAATTTTATGGTTGGGTCACAACATGAGGAACTGTATTTAAAGGGCCAGAAAGTTGAGAACCACTGCCTTAGGTGGTGAGAACAGGCTGTCTTTTCAAAGACACCTATTCCAGGATGCTCTGTACCATGACTTCTGCAGTGCTGGTAGCTGCCAAAGGGACTTCCACATGTGACTGTGGAATTAAGCTGCATTAAACTGAACTGCATCTTAGTCACCTGCAGTTTGACTACTTACTGGAAATTCGGGTCCCCCCAGAGGCTACCTGAGTGAAACATGGAGTTAATTTTTAAAACTTTATCAGTGTTTTGGGTAATGCATATTTATGCCCTGTCTCCTTCTGGAACTTTCTATTCCAAAGGAGAGAAGTTGTGTGAGTGGCTTCTAGTCCTCTGTGACATTTGCATGTTGTCTTACGCTAGGCGCTTACCGAGCTGGGAGCTCATTGTCAGTATAATTTCTTTTTTAAAAAACTGTGTTTTTGTTTATTTCAGAAAGAGAAAAGGAGAGGGAGAAAGGGATAGAAACATCAGTGATGAGAGAGAATCATTGATCGGCTATACTTCCTGCACGCCCCTTGCTGGGGATTGAGCCCACAATCCCAGACATGTGCCCTAACCGAGAATTGAACCCTGACCTCCTGGTTCATGGGTCGATGCTCAACCACTGAACAGCACCAGAGGGGCTAATATCTTAAATTGTGTCCATTTGATTTCTTAATTGCGCAGCCCTTGAAATTTGTTTAAGCCCCAATTTGATTATGTGTCCATTGCTGCTAGTAGACTTTGAGCTCCATGAAGGCAGAGCTGTGCTGTATCTGTCTTGATGCACTGACATCTCGCCCAGTTTCACACATGGCAGGGTTTAGTGAATATTTACAACATTGTGAGTGCTGTTGCTTAAAGCGGAGCCTCATCAGAAGCTATGCATTAGGGGAATGAAAACAGTTCTGGAGATGGATGATGGTGATGGTTACATAACAATACGAATGTCCTTAATACCACTGAACTGTACCCTTAAAAGTGGTTAGGATAGTAAATACTATGTTATGTGTATTTTCCCACAGTAAAACATTTAGGAAAAGAAACTCACGCACTAGGTATCCCACTAAATATGACACTAGCATTGTTTTACTGGACAAGCCAAAGCCAGGAGGCATGGAGATTGTAACTGGGGCACATGGAATTGTGTCAGTTTTGAGCTATTAAAATGCCCCTTGTCTGTGCTTTCCATCTCTGTTTATAATTATGATTCACTCTGCAGTTTGTCTTCAGTCCCTTATTCCTTGGATAAACTGATTATTAGTGATCGCTTTTCCATCAAGCCTAATATTTTACATTTCTACATTTTGAAGTCATAGAAAAGTAGAATTAGAGCTCATTGATCAAAGACTTGAATCCTGGAGTCAGGCTGGGTTCGTGTCCAGCGCTGCTATGTATGACCTGTGTTCTTGGCCTTTTTGTACTTCAGTTTCCTTACCTGCAAACTGGTGATGATAATGGACCCAGCCTCATTCCTCCCCTCCTCGCCCCCTTATTTGGCCATTCAGTCCTACTGTCCTTGGTTTCTAAAGACAATCATGAAGAAACCTTCCTCTTTGTTTCAAGTCACAGTCATCTTCGTGTTTTTGTGCTTTGAATGTTCAAGACCATCTCTGTCTCTTCTCCCAGAGCTGGTATCTCTGGATATATCCCATTATTCAGTTTAAGGGTCCCTTGAGGCCTCTGCTAACCTCTAGCCACCCTCACTAACCCCCACTAGATTATGGACTCTTTAACAGGTGTCTGTAAGCTTCTAGAGGGAAGGACTGGGACTGTCCTATGGGCACCTGGCATAGTGCCCTGTGTGAAACAGCCGGTGATCAGTAAGTAGGTGAATCAGGCAGCAAAGAAAGCATAAACGGAAGTGCCCCCTTCTCGGCCCCATGAGAAATTCAGTATGATTCAGGTTTGGCTCACTTGAGTGTGTGCGCCAGTCAAATAGCTTGGCGGTTGACTTGAAATCTGGAGAAAGGTTTCATAGATGCCAAGGGGACAGGATCGAGTCTTCTTGCCTACGTTCCCAGCCGTCTGCAGGCAGGGAAGCCAGGAGCTGGGCAGCAACAGGATGCAGTGATCAGTAATCCTGCACCTGAGTCCAGAGGAGAAGGGCGCAACCAAGTGAAGATTTGGGAAGTAGCTCCTTGGAGGAATTCCTCGCTGAATTCAGTTCTGGACCTTTTATTTCTCTCAGTAGCTTAGGGCTGAAGAAGGAGGTTGTCTTAGACACATGAGGAAGCAGACTTTTCCCAGCTCGGTTCCGACTGGGGCTGGGAGTCTGTTACTTATACAACTGACGGCTTGTACTGCTTTGGGCAGTTGTTTGCATGAGTTCATGTCTTATTTTATTTCTTTTGATTGAAGGAGGAGCCAAGCTGGGCCAAGTACCTGGAGGGAGGGGCTAGGGGGGAAGAGAGAACATTGAATATATACCTACGCGTTTGTGAAGGGTCGAGGAGAAACGATGCTCTTAGATTCTTGGCTCCAGGGACTGGTTTAGATCCTGCATGACGGTGGAGGAGTTTTAGAACCCTGAGCTGACATCTGTTTCATGAAGGAGTATTATGTGATCCATGGGCCTAAACAGGATTTGTCAAGACCTAGGGGCCAAGTAGTGCACAAAATGTGGAGGCGGATGGTCCCTGTGTACTTCAGCTGGGAGCCAGCTCCCTCTGGCTCCAGATGAATCTTGGAGGATATCTTTGGGCAGCACCAACATGTGTGGGGCACAAGTAGTGAGGTTTGAGTAAATGTTAAGTCCAGTTGAAACAGGATTTCATGATGGACTAGCCCGGGCATCTATCCCTTTGCTGGTCTCTGTGCCTGAAGTCAATGATCTTGTTGGCTAACCCGTGTGACCATCCTCCTCCTTTATACTGTTGTGACTTGGAGCTCAGTTGGCAAGTTCAGTGCTGCCAAAATAAGAGGATGTTTCTGGGCCTGTACTGCCCAGGGCAGAGTGAGTACGTGTCCTGTGGGACTCAGACCTGGGCCTCGTCTGACCCTGCTGCGTGACCTTGGGAGACTCTCTTACCCTCTCTAACCTTTGCTGTTCTCATTGGCAAAGTGGGAATAATAAGATCGTGGTGGGGATTTAAGGAAATCAAAGATGTGAAGGGTTTGCACAGCGTGACACTTGATAGCTACTGGTGTTGCTGTTAGTATTATTATTTATCCCAGCATGCAAATTAGAATCCACTTACTCCCATAGAGCAGTTTTGCTTTTCTGTATAAGTTTGTTTAAGGGAACTCATTTCCTGCTCACCAAAGTTTTATGAGGGACGCTGTTGTCACAACCATTTTTCAAACTGAAGAAACTGAGGCCCAAAGGGGTGCAGTTTGTGTCCTCAGCTCCCACAGCTGGACTGGGGTGTGGAAGGTGAGCATTTCGGGGAGTTGGTCCAGGGCACTGCATTTATGCTAGCATCACTGGTAAATGGTAGCACTTAGAAACATTTACCACTCAGTTGGTTACAGACACACAGGTGCATGTACTGTCACATATGTGGTGTGTTTTGGATCAGCTGGTCTCAGGTCTCTCTAGGAACTTAATGGACTCAAAAAAAATTGCATGGGGTACAACGATAAGGTAGGAGTCTGAATTTAAAATAAATCAGGCAGGAAAGATGATCCCACATCTGTACAGACATACTGTATGCCAGCATGGGGCGAGCGGTTCTACTGAGCGTTAACATCTATAGAACACTTCTCATGTGTGCCCCTTAATCCTCACGGCAAGCCCGCTGCCACTGCCGCGACTCACAGATGAGGAAGCAGCGCTCGGAGTTCCGGGACTCTGTACTGAGTGCAGTGAGGGGCCAGGCCTTGAACCCTTGCAGCCAGACTCCACGCCCGTGCTGTCACCCTCTGTGCGGCCCTGGGGGGCGGCTGATGAACACAGTTCATCAAAAACGAGCTGTGAACCGACAGATGAAAGGAGAGGTCTGTGAAACATGTGAAGGCTCCTTTGTGAACCAAAATGTACTTGTTTTCTCTGTGTGTCAGCAAAGAGCCACCATGAACTAACTCCCGGGTCGTCTGGCAGGGGCTGATTTAGGGGGATTTGCTCAACTCTACCAGCTGGTTAGCAACACAGAGCTTTTAACATTGCAGGGGGAGGAGGTGAATAAGCAGGTGTTAGGGATGAAGCCAGCCAAGTCGGTGGGATCGGTGGGATCGGCTGAAAGGTGACTTCTGTGGAAAGAAGTTTTGACCTACAGTGCAGACATCTCTAGACCCAATTATGAAGCTGAGTTTCCTGTAAACAAAAGTCAGGAAATCAAATTTGTAGGTCCGTTCCCCATTTCTCACAGGTAAGACTTGTCCAAAGAAATCTTTATTTGTATAATTGCAGATCAGGGAGGCTACCTGGTTTAGGTGGGATAAGTCAGATGGAAAAGAAAATCTAGTTGCCCAGATATTACCAGGTGATAGGCATCCTTAATTGATTTCAAATGTCATAAAATGGTCATCTGGAATTTTTGAACAGTCAGAATGTTTATATTTTATATTGTAACTATTACTGCCTCATACATATTACTGAGTCTTTTATTCTATAAAATACATGAAACCGTACTACGGTTAACATTTTTGTTTGTTTAGTCAAATCCTATCAGGGGTCGGCTTTACATTGCCTTTTTGTCCTTTGGGAGAAATAGAAAATTGGGATATTTTTGAAGAATTAACAGAGTAAGGCAAGATTTCTCTAATCCCTCAGCAGAAGCCAAGTGGCAGTGGTCAAGTGTGTGTCCGTTACTTAACGACTGAAAATATAACGTTGTGAGAACTGAAATGGACAAGCGCTGCCTTTTCTCTCAGGTTCTATAGTGGTCACTTTTGTTCCTCATCTCCCCGAGTCACATCTGCGTGGGCATGAACCCAGCCCCTTCCCGAGAGGCATTGGCTATATTTTGGTTGATCCTGTTACTTAGGGATTTCCGGAGGCTCTCCGCTCTGGGGATCAGTGATTCAGGCATCCGCTGTGCTCCTGCGAGGAGCCTGTGTGCCATGCTCTCCTCAAGCCTTCTGGCAGGCCCAACTTGGAATGCAAATGAGGGAAGGGAGGGAGAACCGGGAGCATTATAATATTTACTTCTAAATCAGAATAAATGGACAGCTTTCCACAGAAGGGAAGATAGACTGCCAAGTCATCATCCAGCTCCGCTTAGGACACTCAGCCTGTTCATGCTCCCAGGTTTATTGTAGAGACTGAAAAGTAACATCGATGCGATTTTTAAACTCCCTTTTCAGAAATTAGAGCCAGACTCAGGCCCTAGCAGTAGTTGACTTAACGTTGCTGGGGATGTGAGGGGAGACCAGACAGAAAAGCTCTCAGCATGTGTTAGGCTTTTCAGCTGATTCCTTGAGAACACTGCTCACCTGTGCATCTGCTCGGCCAATCCAGCCTGCTGCTCCCGAAGGCTCCACCTCTCCAGGTGAGAGAGGCCCCAGCAGTTCCCCAGCACCTACAGGGCCGCTACCTGCCGCAGGATGCAAAATGAAAATGCAGCCGTTGTCACGGCAGCTTGACTTGCAGACAGACTAACAAGTGGCTGACAGAGGTGTACCCCCCTGAGTGTGAGGTGCAGCCTGGGTTACTACAGGGCTGGAGGGCTGGACTCCTGGGTCAGTCGTCTTGACGAGTTGTCTCGCTCTGACTGCTGTTTCCTAGCTGTGGGATTTTGAATAAGATGCTTTATCTCTCTGAGCCTCTGTTTCCAGGGCTTTCAAATGGGAAATAATCTTCATAGTTCACAAGGTTGCTGCATGGTGAAGGCAAAGCTCTTGGCAGCGTCCTGTTAAAGACAAGGCTGTGTGTGTGTATGTGTGTGTGTGTGTGTGTGTGTGTGTGTGTGTGTGTGTGATGGTGTAACTGCGGTGGAAGACAGGGCAGTTTTTATAAAACCGAGTAATTGCACATAGCATTTATTAATAAATAGCTGTGTGCTGAGTCAGCTGGGTCATTGCTGCAGAGCGGAGAAACAAATGAGTCCTCCCAGGTTCTGTTTTGTCTGGGGAATTAGGGTTAAACTGGGTGTGGGCTCACAGAATGTCTCTAACCTCCTTCCCATACCCATGGGGATTCAGAAAGAAAAAAAAAATACTCAAGCAAATACTTGATTGTGGAAATTGCGGGGAGAGTTCTGGCATCTCCTTTATTTACCACTAACTCAAGTTTCAAAAAGACCAGGAGATTTCGGTATGTTCTATGTAAGAACTGTACACTATTTAAGCATGAAACAGCTCTGAGAAGACACATGTATTTCCAAATTAAACAATTTTAAGACTTTTTTTAATTTTAGAGAAATGTCAAAAAATGCAGTCAATAGAAGGTAATACAGTGGGGCCTTGACTTACGAGTTTAATTCGTTCCAAGACCGAGCTCATTAGGGAGCTCGTTAGGGAGCTCGTTAGGGAGCTCGTTAACTCAAATGACTCTATCAACTCAATGCAAAAAATTGGTGGAGAGACAGCTGGTATCTCAAAAAACTCGTTAGTTGGGACACTCGTAAGTCAAGGCGGCCGAACTGTAAAATATACTCATCATAATCGACTTTGCAGAGATAAGCACTACTGCTAACATTTTGGTATATGCTTTCTCCCCACTCTTCTCCTCCCAGCCTTTCTCTCTGCTTTGTGGATATTATTAATATCCATTATTGGTCATTTAGGAGCTGTACCCCCTCTATTATAAGTAATGTTTCAGTGAATATCTTTGTAACTAAGTCTTTGCATGGAACCCAAATTCCTTCTTTGGGAATGTACCCAGCAACGGGAATGTTGGGTAAACTGGTATATATATGCATTTAAGACCTGTCATACAGGTCACCAAGCTGGTGTACAGATTTGTGAGTATATAAAATGTACTACTTTACTCTGCTGATCATACTGTATTTTTCTTTACTTAGTCTTTGTCAATACTTTCTAATTTGGTACCAAGGCAAAAAACAACAAAAAACCCCAAGTACCCAGTATCATATTTCGATTTTCACTGCTTTTACTATATAATGCTGCGGTTCTCAACCTATGGGTCGCGATCCCTTTGGCGGCCGAACTACCCTTTCACAGGGGTCGCCTAAGACCATCCTGCATGTCAGATATTTACATTATGATTCATAACAGCAGCAACATGACACTTATGAAGTAGCAACGAAAATAATTTGATGGTTGGGTCACAGCATGAGGAACTGTATTTAAAGGGCCAGAAGGTAGAGAAACACTGCTATAATGAAATAAAAGCTAGTTTTTATTTTCTACTGGCACATTATTAAATTTCTTTTTCAGTGAATTGTTAATTGATGCCCCATCACCCCTATCTTGGGAATTCTTTTTGCTATAGAGTAACATTTTGTTACATATTGCAAATATTTAAATAGATTTGTATTTAACCTGAAATACACAGCTGTAAGTTTCCTGTTTAAGAAAGATAATAGCACTTGTGAATGGGAGCACAAGAGACTTATCTGAAGAATTTGACCTTTAGCAACCATCTGGGAGCTTTTAGAACTGACACCACATTTTGCTGAAGGAAATATGCACGCAGGAAAGTGCACATATCATAAATTGTACACTTACGTGAGTTTCATAAACCAAACATATTTATGAAATCAGCACTGAGCTCCAGAAACAGGCTGTCACTAGCAGTTTCAAAGCCACCCCTAGCCCCCATGCCTTTCCCGGGCAAGGTCACCAGCCTAGGTTAGTTGTGGCTGTTTTTGTACTTTGCGAATCTGTTCCGCTTTCGTATCTGGCAGCTTCTCTTTTTCTCTGCTTTCTGCCTAAAAGATTCACCGACATTTTGTGTAGTTATAAGCATTCATTCTCGCTGTGTGATACTCCATTGTATGAATATGCCACAATTTATGATGGACACTTGTAGTTTCAAATTGTTGGTTGCAGATAGTACTGCTATAAGGTACCCCTGGCTTTGAGAATAGAACTGACATTTTAGCAAGAGTTCATGTGCCCACAATCTCCTGACCTCTCTTCCTACGTCTCTTGAGCCAAGTGAAACACAGCAAGGACCAGCAGTGCAGAGCTTGTAATTTGTCTTTCCCTGGTTGTACTTTTAGTAAGGATGAAAGTAATGGAGCTCTCTAAGGGTTTGAGTACTGATTCAGGCCGCACTGTCGCATGAAGAATTGTATTTTACATTATATTTTCTTCTTTATCAGTTCTTGATTCATCCTGGTAAATTGAAGGTTCAGATTGTCTTCAGAGGAGTTTATTAACTTAGTGGTTATACTAGCAGCCCTCTTAGGTTTACTAGTTTAATGAAAACCACATCTTTGGGCTTAAGGAATTGGATTAAGGCCATGTGTGTACATGAGTTGACGTTGAGAGATGTACCAAATCTGGATCACACGGCTATACGATCTTTAGGTAGAATTAAATAAAAGGCATTAAAAAATTATAGCTGCCTTTTACCAGCTTTATGTCTGATTTTCCCCCTTCTCTAGATTCTTTGGTTGACATGAGTTTTGAAGTTCTACCCCATTCACTTATCAGCCTGTGGCAAATGCAGTCCTCACCAGAGTGAAGATGAAAGGCTGAGAGTTAAAAAAACAACCATGTGCAACATAAAAGTGCTCTACCTGTAAGGAATTGGCAGGGTGACTATTCTCTCTCTCTCTCTCTCTCTCTCTCTCTCTCTCTCCCTTTCTCTCTC
>NW_006285997.1:5468886-5509389 GCF_000327345.1 Myotis davidii
ATTTTTACATGTATTCTTTAATCCATCAAGTGTGTATACATCTATTTAAAAGTCACTAATACTTTCCCAAACACATCTAACCTAATAGTTCATGGTATCAAGGAAGGCCAGATATTTGCTGATACATTTCCAATTTTATTGGTATTTCTGTAAACTGTGGATCACTTTATACTTTGCTCAAATACATGGGCTAAATATTAATCTCCTCAGCAACTTCCATGAGGTGAGTATTGAACTCATGAAAAGTGTTAACCTGTTTGAACAGAGAAAACACTGATGCTGGGAGAGAGGAAGTCTGTGGTGTAGTAGTTCCTGTCCCCTTTCTTGGCCCTTTACCTGTTTGCTTATTCTCGTTCTCATTGCTTTATTGTCCTTAATATTTTATCTGCCATTAAAGGATACCAGCTTTAAGTTTATGAATAGGAGGATAGTGTTTTTAATTGATAGTCGGGCAACACTGAATGGGGCATAAAGAATCGAGCCCACCTGTTGCAAAATGCTGCCCTAAGTGACTTCCCTCTGTCCGTTGCTCATCCTCCCTCACCTGTTTGGAGCTGTGCTTTCTTTCTGGCATCTTGTTTCTTGGGGTCCCATTTCCAGGCTCTCCAGAGACACCCCCATATCCTCTCCTCTGTCGCTTGATCCTGATCAGATAGATGCTGTTGCTGCTGCTGCTGCTGCTGCCTGAAAACAGGAGAGGCAGGAAACTTGCCCTGGTACTATCAGCTGGTACCTGCAAGTCCCCCCATTTCATTCAATTACGTATTCATCCATAGGATAATTCTCTAGTGCCAGGGGTATGTAGGCATAGAGATGCCACAGCTAATAAGAGTCGTGTGTGAGAAATGCTGTTGGAAGTACTGGGTGGGACTCGGGGAACCTCAGAGGATGGGAGAGAAGAGGCTGAGGATGGTTCCTCTCACCCGGGCTTTATTCAGGGCAAGCAGTTGGCGTTAACCTTGTAGACAGCCGGCCTTGGGGGAAGGTGTGGGAGCTGAGGAGTGACATGTGCTTCTAGAAGATTTTTAGGCAATGGAGTGAGGAACACCAGAACTTTCAACGTTGCCTCAGTTTTTCATACTCCGCAAAGAGTTTGCTTTTGCATTCTTGAAATACGTAATTTTAGCA
This sequence comes from Myotis davidii, assembly GCF_000327345.1. Classification (NCBI taxonomy): domain Eukaryota; kingdom Metazoa; phylum Chordata; class Mammalia; order Chiroptera; family Vespertilionidae; genus Myotis; species Myotis davidii. The sequence goes on from NW_006285997.1 coordinate 5,470,015, forward strand.
TCCGCAAGGAATCTATTTCCCAGTGTTTTGTCTTTTTCCTCTGGGGTTTGAAGCTTATTTGCCAGACTGGGTTGTGCATTTTGGATGGAAGTTTTCAGGATGTTACTATGCTCGGTGACTTCACAGAATCTACTGGTTCACTGTTAAGGGGTCTGTTGTTGTCTTGTTTGTTTGTTTGCTTTTGGGCGTTCCTTTCTGTGGTCAGCCCCGCAGAGCACAAAAGGAGTTCAGGACTTGAGATCACCATTAACTAGTTTTCAATGAGACAAGGCAAGGCCAAGTCATGGCCCAAGTGGGGAAGGAGAACCCCAAATTCACTAGCATCATATTTCGATTTCATGACTTGATGAATTATGTGGCACATTTATAGTCTATCTTCATGACCTGATTAGTGAAATTAAGCTAATTCAGGACTTCTCTGTTTTCTTATTTCTCAGTGAATGAAAAGTGGCTACAAATTTGGCTTCAGGAATATGTATTTCTGAGGGAGATATTTATTAAAAAGCAATGAAATAAAAACCCTCACAGCCCCCGTGAAAACCCTGATGCTTTTGCGAATTATTTTACAACCTTCAAATAGGAACATAACAGGACTGTTCACATTGGATAAGGAAGTGGTATTGGGTGGGACTGGGGCAACCTCAGAGGATGGGAATTTTACTAAAACATTTGGGAGTTACTCTAAAGCTAAAATTTTTTTGGACATTAAAAAATGCTATACGTGCCAAGGACTGCAATCTACTGAATTGGTTTTAATTTCTTCATCATTTCATTATTTCTTTCTCTTGCACTAATAAAACTGCTCCTATAATGTACTTTAATTACATAAAAACTAAACCCTTTTCTTAGATTCGTTCAGTGGATTGAAACAGGGGAGCATACAACTATGTTAAAACCCCACCTTTGAATCCTTATCTGTTTAGTGCAGGGGTATATACAAGATAGTTTAAGTGATTATTTTTCTGCTTGTGTTATTAAACTAAAATTTATATTTTTACACATACTTTGATTTTTTTTACCCTACAATGAGTTTTAAGTTTATCTTGATAGATTTATTAAAAAGATAACCAAATTTACAAAGGACTGTTCACTCACATTTGGAGCCATTTAAATTTAGATGATAGAGGCCATTAAATTGGCCAAAACACAGTTCTTGGAAACATTACAGACAACCTCAGGAGGCAGGTACAAGCCACACAAGGTCCGGAGAGACACTGGGTCAGAGATCTTAGGAGTTGCTCCGTGGTTCTGATGTATACGGAAGAAAGCTGGCGTATTGGATGGAAGTGGTGTTGGGTCCAATAAAGACTTAATTGGAGAAAAGGTAAATCAGAGGGGGCCAGCTCCATGGCACAGGTGAGTTGGTGAAGGTGATGAGTATTCTGTTCTGGCATTGGGAGGGGTGTGACAGTCAAGGTGGGCTGGAAGAGCACTCTTTAATGTGGGGTGGGGTGGAGGAAGGAGGAACAGAATGAAAGGAAAGACAGGTGCATAGAGATAAATACCTGTCTTGGTTTATTCTGAGTAATGTATGAGGCCCTTACCCAGGAAGACTGTGGCCTGAATATTACAGAAAGAGGTTATGGTTGTAAAGAATTAATGTTTGCATCGAAGATCTGTAATTTGCCAATACCATTGTTATTTGACAGGAAAAGACAAGTTCGTGGTGTAGATTTGAAAATTAGGTTGAAAATAGAAAAAAGTGTTTACTTCTTTCTCTCCTGGACCTTAAGCAAGAGCCAGTAATGCATAGGAAGGGAGACACATAAGGATGAGCTTCCATCACTCACTGCTTTGTGAGGCTGGGCTACTTGAGAGCTAAGGGGTGGCCACTTCTCTCTGAGGGAGCCAAGAGTAAAGTCTCAATGGTTGCCAATATTCTGCTGAATGAATGGTGAAAAGCTTTCATTTTATAGGGAGAGGGGGTGTTGCTCTTGCTATCTGGATCATACTAGGATTTTTGCCCCCTACAACTTAAAGGAATAGATTAAAGAGACCCAATAGAATTAATAAAATTGTCTGGATTATGTGTTTGGGTCGCTGTCTTTAACTCTTCTTGAGAGCTTTAGAGCTGGACCTGGCAATGAGATGAGTGAGGATGGAAGAATTTTAATATCTGAATGGCTTGGCAGTAAACTTAAATTTCTTGCCAAGAAATAGGAATTTCTACTTGTGTCAGCAAGATGTGAATTAAAGAAGAAAGAAAAGTTCAAAAACAAACAAAAGAAACCCCATATAGAAGCCCTCAGCTATTAATATTGTGTTGTTGAGTTGAGTGAATCCCTGAGGTGTGAGGTGAGGGGTGATCAATCTCACTGAAAATCTGAATTTGAGGAGACTCACCTAAGACTTTCCCAAACTGGATCTTGTCCAAACAAACCTACTCTCTGGCTGTCCGTCTGGCCTATTCAACACCTGAAGACGAGCCCTTTGCTCCCCAATAGCCTGTTCCGAGGTTGACTATTGTCCACCCCGTCTGCTGCACCAACCCTGTGGCCCATCCTTCCCTTCTCAGATAGTCTCACATTTAGAAAAATCACAGTTATAATAAGGCCTGGAAGAGCAGCAACCTTTTTGCTGTTACTCCTCTCAGAAAGTCAGAGTTTTGTGCTCGGACACATGGAAACCTTGACATGGTGCATCCACGTGAACCAAGTGTGGGGGAGACAGGCAGACCTGGGTCAGTTTGCATTCCCTGTGTTGACTCGGACAACCCTAATCCTTCTGAGCTCAATCTTTCATCCAAGGCATCAAAATACTGTCTTGAAACCCTGACTACATTTGGCCAGGAGACTCTTGGTTTGGTGGCAACAGAAAGACTCAAAACTTATTCTTGCATCCCTATTAACAAAAATGCATGCCGGTCTGGTTCATCCTACCTTCAAAAACAGATCTTTTGGGATTCCTCTGGCTCAGTGCAGGGCAATGTCCCTTGTACTTGAAACAAGGCCCGTTGAATAGCCTGCTGTGTGGGAAATGGCCTTTGTCACCTTCAACTTCCAGAGAGAGTGGCACTTGGAACATAAGTGTGTACGTGTTTGTTTTGTGACTGTTCTTAAACAAACAGACAGCCCAAACAACTGCAAACACAACCGAAGCTGGCTAAGAAGACAGAACTTTCATCATAGGTATTTCAGATTTTATATTTAAAATTTATTATTTACCCTAGTGCTTAGCACAGAGGAAACAGGAAGCATTTTCTACCTTTAAGTTTATGATAAAAGCCAAAGATTCTCCCCTTTTCACCGTATTAATTGAGAGGTTCAAGTTATAGGGAACTGGTTTGATCCCCAACTTACCGACTTGAAACTTTGGGGAAGTTCATTTCTCTAAGTCTGTTTCATCCATAAAGTTCAGTGATATTTACTACCTGCCTCACAGTTATCTTAACGTTTAGAAGCATCAATACTAGGTACTTTGAAAATGGTGCTGCCTTAATTTTTATCTATATTTCCCAGGTATGCTTTATGGTTTTACTGATGGGTGTTCTTAGCATGTCCTGAGATAGGTAAGTTGGGGGTGGCACCCTTTTTTTGGTAACTATTGACAGCTAATAAACATTTTAGGATTTATGTGGGCTGTTTGGTCACTATTCAACACTGTTCTTGTAGTGTGAAAGCAGCCACAGACAATACAAAAATGAATGAACTTGGCTATGTGCCAATAAAACTTTATGGACACTGAAATTTGAATTTTATGTACTTTTTATAATTCACGAAATATTCTCCTTTTGGTTATTTTTTGGCCATTAAAAATGTAAAATCCATTCTTAGCTCACAGGCTGTACAAGAACAGGCAGTGGCTGTAGATTGCCAACAATCACCCTAACAGAATTTGCTTAATCTTTTTAATAGTAAATATTATTTATGGAGAAATATTAAAATGGATTTCTTGGGAAGATTTAAGTGTCTCAAGTCATTATAGGAAATCAAGTAGAGGGAAATTTAATATTTTCTGTGTATATTTCAAAGGGGCATACTTGTCTGGTAAATGCTGTTTATGACTCAAAACAAAGAAGTGGGTGAAAGAGATGACCAGTTGTAATTATAGGTCATTAACTTGATCCTTTTTCTGGTTGTGAAATAGCGATTATTCTCTCCCAAGCTGTCTGGTTCTTGGTGAAGGTGTACACTGATTTGTCCCCTTAGAGGATTCAGAGCACTTTTTTCTACATCATCCCATCTGTTTAAAGGACATCAATGAGAACTTGAGTGGAGTACATGACTGATGTCTCATTTTATACAAGAGATAGCAACAGCCCAGAGAAATTCTGTGACTTGCCTGAGGTTCAGTCAACGTAAGCTCTTGGACCAGCCTTCCGACTTCTGGCCCAGGGCACTTGCACCCCACTAGCCTGCTTTGTGTTATTATGAAATAGATGACAATAGTGGTAGTACCTGGCATTCATCAATATACAGTTTATATCAAAAGATCCTGCCCGGCCCGCGTGGTTCAGTGGTTGATCATCCCCTTGTGAACCAGGAGGTCACAGTTTGATTCCTGGTCAGAGCACATGCCTGGGTTGTGGGCTCAATCCCCAGTAAGGGGCGTGCAGGAGGCAGCCAGTCAATGATTCTCTCTGATCATTGATGTTTCTATCTTTCTCTCCCTCTCTGTTCCTCTCTAAAAATCAATAAAAATATGTTTTAAAAAAAATCCTTTTCATAATACTATTTTATTTAATACTAAGAAAATCCTATCAAGTAAGAGGGAAAAGTTTTATCATCCCCCCTACTATATAAGGCAACTGACAATCTGATATAGCTTAAGTTACCCTGGGTCATACTCCCACTAAATATTAGAAGTCTGGGACCTAGGTTTTCAAGCTCCTTTTTTTATTATACCATGCTGCCTTATTATATGGCATGGAGGTGATGTCATTAATACCCAAACATTAAAAAGTAAATTGAAAAATAACATCCTGCCCTGTCTCAGCCCCTGGCAGTGATTTTTAGTGGAGATTTGTATTATGAGAATTTTTGCTTTCAAAATGCTGCATGCCCCTCCTGTAAATGGTTGAATTAAGTGACTTTATTTTTGGTAAGTGGCCCATGTAAGTTTATTATTTATTTATTTTGGTTCTTTTTGCTTCAGCTCCTTTGGCGAAATGAAGCACTGCTGTATTTTTATTGCGTCCCCCATCATTAAAAGAAATTGGAAAGACGCTTGTTAGTTTTAATATTGCATGGGTAGAAATATACCTGGCACTTTTAGGAACAGTTACAATTCCTAATAGTGCATTTTAAGGAGTAATCTGGTTTTCTGGTTTTTGTTCTTGATTGAAAAAAAGAAGAGAAAACTTTGTTCAATTTGCTAAAGTTTGATGATCATCTTCTGTTGGGGAGAAGGTTTCTGCGGAGTGGGACACTGATTTTATTGACTCATTCAGCATTCCTTTCCAGCCTGCGCGAGGGGCGCATCCTCCTGGGGCCGCCTGAAGGGCCTCTCATTTGTTGGTAAATAATCCAAGCAAAGCTGCTCCCAAGAGCAAGTTTTCTCCCTTTTTCTTTATGCTTCTTTAGCTATTGGACATATGCCCCTTTCAGTAAGCCATGTAAGGCTTTAACTGTTGGAACTCTAGTTAATTTGAACACAAACCAAATACTCAAGACTGCTTCTTGCACCTAAGCCTACAATCCAGTTCCCCGGAAAATAGTGTTAAATAACCTTTGCAAAATGGCTGTGCAGAACCTACAAGCACTATAAAAAGGTAACAGGTAGTGGAAGGGAAGGACTTGGAGGAGGAGTGGTGAAAAAGTCATTTAGCCTGAGCGTGAGAGGTGTGATTTATACTGCCAGATCCCGAATGTTACTAAGATCCAAACTTGGCAACAACAATGACCGAAGCAGAATCAGAACTTCAGAGAAGTTTCTAAGCCATGTTTCATAACTCTAAAGTTTACAACGAAGTTCATTTGAACACACTTCGAAGTAGCCTTTCCCAGGAACCTTTACAGGGAGAGGTAGAATCATTTCGACAGCGAAGCTAGTCTTCACATAGAAAAGCACTAGTAAGTCAGTGCCCTGGGGGCTTCTGTACAGGAGACACTTTGCAAGGGCTGCTAGTCATGTATCAGAGATGAGAAAGTTGTGCGGACCAAGTATGAGTTGAAACTGGTTGCTTAAACTTGTTAAGCCTCAGGGCATTTACCTAAATAGCTGGAACCGTGGTGATTCTGCAGACTTCATCGGCCTGTGAGCATTTGACTGGATTCGTTAATATGCGTGGAACACCGAGCACACGGCCTGGCATTTAATTCAGTAAATGCTCAATAAACACAAGCGATATCCATGGTGATCACGATATTTTCTCATGTAGTTTCCCTCTTAAGCCCTTCAGGGATGGTTAGTGAAAGTTGAGTTACCAAGTTTTGTGGGGAGGGAGGCGAGGGAAATTTGGTACTCATCTGGGGGAGGCGCTTGTGTAGAGATACAAAATAGTTAAAATAACATGATTTTATAATAAGGAAGTATATTGAAATCTCCATAAAGATCAATATCAATGTCAGGTATTCCTAAGATGTGTAAAAAATAGCCTACCAGGTACTTAGACTTTATAGTGGTGTAATAATTTATAACAAGATTTCAGGATATAAATTTGTGAGATAATTTTTTCAATTTATGTGTACTTAATTCGGACTTTTCTAGAAAATCATTGTAAAGGTCATACTGATGATAACATTAAAATAAAAGTAAATTAGATAATCTATTTCTGCAATCTAAAATGATTGGGAAATATAGAAACATAAAGAAAAAGACATAAAAATGTTTTCATGCTATTTTGGTACATTCCTTTTACTAGTAAGTTCTTTTTTCTTCTTTAATTAAGGAATTTTGTATAGAAATAATTATATATTTCTCTTCTTCTCACCTTCCCAACCTTCAAAAGTTTGGATCCTTAAAAAATTTGGAGGTGTGGTAGTCTAGCAGGTAAGTGAGGGGACTCTGAATTCTAATCCAGGCTCTGCCACTTTCTAGCTGTGTTTGCTTGGGCAAGTACTTCTTGTATTTATAATGAGGATCACAATCATACTTAGCTCATAGGATTGGCATGTAAGACCTTAGAACAAACAGTACTTGGCACTCAGCCCAGTTCTTTCCTATGTTCATTAAAATTCTTGAATGTACTATATTTAATGACATTTCATCATATAATATGGCAATGGACATTTATTTTGCTAACTTGTTTTTCTCATTATAAATAACACTGTGATGAACATCCTTGAATATAAGTTAATATCTTTGCTAATATTTTTCTTTAAGATATATCCTGGAAGTGGAATCATTTGATACACCTTGCCAATTATGGAAATATTTTAATAGTTTAAGAAAGTGACTATCTCTCGGTATCCTCTCTAAAACTCAATTATTATTTTACAGTTTGCTACTGGTTTTTATACAGCCCATAAAGATCAATATCAATGTCAGGTATTCCTTATTTTTATTTTTTTAAAAATATATTTTTATTGATTTCAGGGAGGGAGAGAGAGAGAAAGAAACATCAATGATGATAGAGAATCATTGATCGGCTGCCTCCTGCACACCCCCCACTGGGGATTGAGCCCACAACCCCAGCATGTGCCCTTGACCGGAATCGAACCTGGGACCCTTCAGTCATAGGTGGACGCTCAACCCCTGAGCCACGCCTGCCGGGCCCTCATCCGTTGCATTTTTAATAGCTGCCCTGGAGCAAGGCGGGTGCTTGGGTAGAGAACGCTATAGGGCAGGGGTGGGCAAAAACTTTTTGACGAGGGCCACAATGGGCTCTTAAACTGGACCGGAGGGCCGGAACAAAGGCATGGATGGAGTGTTTGTATGAACTAATATAAATTCAAAGTAAACATCATTACATAAAAGGGTACGGTCTTTTTTTTTTTAATGTTTTATTCATTTCAAACGGGCCTGATCCGGCCTGCGGGCCGTAGTTTGCCCACGGCTGTTCTATCCACTGAGCCAAACTAGCCAGGGCGGTTCTTTACATTTCAAAATGTGACGTGAAAATTATATAAAATTCTAATTTTACTGTCTTTAAAGAAAGGTTTGTTAGAACGCAGCTGTTCTCCTTGGTTCGAGTCTTGCCCTAAGGCTGCTTTCAGTCTAAGGCAGCGGAGTTGGGAAGTGTGAAGTTCACAGACCTGTGTTTTAGGGCATTGACCAAAATTCAAATTCATTTTAAATTTTTTTGTCACTGAGTAGGAAGGGCTGATAGCCAGATATTTAAATGTGGGCTTTAGAGTCAGACTGCCGGGGCTTCCAGGCTCTGCCTGCGAACCAGCGGAGTAAGCTGGGTAAGTGACCCAGATTCTCGGTGCCAAAGTTTTCTTCTCTGGCAAATGAGCATGAGGACAATGTTTTTTGAAGCCCTTCCTACCTCATAGTAACTGAATGTTAGCTGTCATTTATTGGTGCATGGTTAACAGACCGAGTTGGCAGGCTTTTGAAAAAAGAGGTTGGTAGGAAAATGAGTCTAAAATCACTCGTGTTTTAGAAAGGTGGAGGAGTTGGTCTTTTGTTTCTTCAGTTGCATTTACTGGGACTTCTTGAAAATCAAAATACGTCCGTTGGTGTTGGGACAGTAGGTTCTATATGTGCCTAGAAAGTTGGAACAAGGGCAAAAGAAAGTCTGGGTGTGTCCTGGCTCCCAGTCTCCCTGCAGGAGAGGGTAGGTGGTGGTTTCTCTCCTACTCAGTTGGCAGGAGGAGAGGAGAGCAGCTGGAGGACCTAACGCATCCTGTCTTGGCTGTGTCCATGAAGATGGGCTTTCAGGGGAGATTAGGTTTCGTGGCCCTTCCTGCTTCACTCATAGACAGTATCTGAGCCATGTTGTGCAAGCAGTTTACAAAGTGCAGACTTTTGCCACCATAACTAGAAGAAAGCAAGCTCATGCCTTACCTGTACAAAACTGTGACGAATCAAAATGTGTGGTTGTATGGGTTTCTCAAGTGCACATTTCATAGGTGAAAGTGGGTGGTGGCTAGAGGGGTCCCCTGTTGTAGAAACCTGACCAGGCAGCACCCGGCCTTGCCCAGAGCCGAGTCAGCAGATGTGAGCCCTGCTCACCGTCTCTAATCCTGTCACAGTGTGGGCAGAGCCCCAGCTAATGAGGAACAGTGAGGATATTCTCTTGATATTTAAATGTAATCTCCAAGAGGGTCTGATTTCTACAATGGAATAAGCATAGTTTTTAAAATTAAAATAAAACCCACACACCCCTATATGCTTGGGCTTCCTCCTTACCTAATCTTCTAAAAACAAAAACCATGCAACATGCATACACCAGCTGAAGCCAGTTAAGTTTGTGTTCCCTCCTGCAATTCAAAACATGGCAGAAAGGCTAGGAAATTGGACATGGATGTTGTGAGGGGAGGGTTGCGAACCTAGGGAACCATGTTTTTTTTTTTAAAGTGATGCCAGAAGAAGCTGTGACCCAGATTTATTCCTGAGTATCTTTAAGGAAAGAAAGGGCAGGCTCTTTCCTGCCTCCCTCTGACCCTGGGCTGCATAGATCCCCAGCTAGGTCTCATCTGAGGATGCAGCAGGCTGCAGCACCCTGGACACTGGCCTTGTGAGAAGACATTCAGTGTTTCTGTTAAACTGTTGGCTGTTGGTCTCACTGGGGAATCTTCACTGTTCAGGTCTGTATGTGCAAAGTAAGGAAGAGAGACTCTTCATTCTTTGCTTACAAAAGACTAAAATTAAGTTCTCAAAGAGATCTCAAATACCTAAATGTCCATGAGGCTGTCCTTCACAGATAGGCATAAATGCACTGTTAGGCAGAAGGGGAAAAAAATTTGCCCTCCTGAGAATTGATTGTACTGCCTTTGATGTCACTAATGAACTCACTCCGTGTAAGCAGTGACTAGTACTAATAGCAGGCTAATAGAAAAGCTCCATGACATTTTTTAGAATTCTTAATTCAAGGAAGGGCCTTTCTAAGCTCATGGAAAAATAGGGACTATCTCCTCCTCCCTTGTATAGGGAAACCTGAAGGGACCCTCAGGGTCCTATCCGCCCCTCCCCTCCTTCCCCCCCCAAGTACAGGTGGGATTGGCTAGTGCTTTCTGTCTGGGATTTTGAAAGATGGTTAGTAGGGTTGGGTTTGTTCTTGGACTTAAATGCCCCAATGTGTAGGGGAATGTTTGGCCAAGCCACAGTAATTCTTCGCTGTCCATGTCATCACTGCCCAGAAGCTTCCTCTCAGAGATGGGGGTAGAGATGGGGGCAGGGCTGTAGACCTCTGATTTTTATAAGAAAAGTAAATGAAAACCCTACAGGCCACCGGGCATGCCTGGTGAGGCCGCAGACAAGCAGATAGTGTTATCAGTTCCTGATTTTCCAGATGGGCAAGGAGCAGAGCCCGTGTGATATTATCTTTTTTAAAAAGGCAGGAGGCTGCTTGCTCTGCATACCCTCACAGCCCTCGGCTGCAGTCCCTGGGGCCACAGCCATTTCGGGGTTTGCATTTTAGTTTATCTAAATTCTCATCTTGCTTTCTCTGCCTACTCTCGTCTGGTCCCAGGGAACCCCTTTTGAAGTTGAATGGAGCTCTGTAAACTGAGTAGTGGGGAGTGAGCCGAGAAATTAGCCTTGGATTGAGCGCTAACCTGCACTTTGGAGCAGATAGTTTCCGGTGAAGGGCCAGTGGGAAGTTAGTCTAGACCAGTGATGGCGAACCTATGACACGCGAACTCATTTTTTTGGTTGATTTTTCTTTGTTAAATGACATTTAAATATATAAAATAAATATCAAAAATATAAGTCTTTGTTTTACTATGGTTGCAAAGATCAAAAAATTTCTATATGTGACACAGCACCAGAGTTAAGTTAGGGTTTTTCAAAATGCTGACACACTGAGCTCAAAAGGTTCGCCATCGCTGGTCTAGACTACATTTGATTCTTTGGCCAAAGAGCTCTAGAAATGTTGAAATAACTAAGATACTCCTAAGACTGATGAAGGAAGGGCCTTTTTTCTGTCCTTTCACCTCCGGACCTGCAGGTGGATGAAAGTAGGAGAGCGCGCCTCTGCGATCAGTTGAATTTCTCCAGCGCTTCATCAGGTCCTGCGCAGCCCTCTCGTGCTGTAGGCCCTCAGTGTGGTGTGAAGGCTGCAGACAAAGCCGTGTGCTTTTTTCTCATCCATCGGACCACGCCCTCTGCCCTCAGTCATTGTCCATGGGAGAAGTATTTGTAGCTTCGGAAGGGCCAGGTCTCACCCCAAGGCATTGGAAATGTCCTTAGAGAAGGCACTGTTCCCTACCTTTCTGTGGAAGCCGAGCTCTAGACTTCCTTGAGCAGCCCCTGTTTTAGGCATAACTGCAGCCCCATGGACAGAGGCAAGATTCCACTTCTAGAAACCACAGGAAGGAACTTTGCTCCCCCTTCTAGCACAGTTCTGTAATGTGTAGGAATATTCTAAGTCTCTTCTTCTTCTTCTTCTTCTTTTTTTTACTTCTAGTCTCTCTTTGGTCAAAGTTAGGAGAATTCTGAATCGGGGAGGCGAGAACTTGGGTTCCATTTTTTTCTTCTTCAAAGAACATCAAACTGTAAAACACCAAAGAAATAAAAGCCGGCAAGATGCAACAAATGAATAATAGGAAGAAAATGAAAGAATGCTCTTTGCAAGCACAGCGAGGCAGTTTTCTTGGAAGGAAGCAGAAAAACACGCTCCATTTCTTGCTCTGAACAGGAAGGTGGGGCTTCAGGCTTGTGGGGTCACCTTAAGAACACCAGTAACCCCTCAGCAGCCATTGGCTGAGCCTCAGTGTGCTGTGGGGCTGGGGTGCAGCCCTGTGTAGGGCACATGTGCGTCTTCATGTCTCTTAGGATAGGATGCTCTATGGCACTGAGATCCTGAGATTGGATGTCTCACTATAGATTTATCTTTTGTTCTGGGTGCTTTCCAGGAGTGGATGTATGTTGACCAAAACTTACTGGGAGAGGATTGGAATTTTGAAATGTCTGTGCATAAAGGTGTAGTTTTTCTTGTTTTCTTTAATGGGTGGTAGCGGTGGTGGTGGAGGCTGGGAATGCAGACTACCTCAGGTGCCATCCCCAAACCTGCCCAGGAACAGACCTCTTGCCCTGTTTGTTAACAGGGCTGTGTGGCTTCAGTAAGGCATGGGTGGCATTCTTCTTGCATCGCCTACTTGCCTGGAAGTGGTTACTCCTTGGAAATTGGACCTAACACCTTGCTCCCCACAGCCTTGGGTTGTTGTGAGGAAGTGAGATGATAGAAATGATAAAACTTTCCATATTGGTAAAGGCTTGTTTCTTTTTTTAAGAGTGTGTGTGTGTGTGTGTGTGTGTGTGTGATGCTTGCTGGTGAGGGGTCATGAATAGTCCTCTGCATGTTGATAGCCTCAGACCTCTGCTTTAATGTATTTGAAGATGACTTTATATCATGCAGTTTGGAAATGATCAGGTTTCACAAATTGCGATCTTCCTAAACATGGAAATATTATTTTCTCCTTAGAATTCCACTGGGCTAGAAATCTGAGTATCCAGACCCCCGCGCCGCGCCCCCCCCCCACTCTTAACATTTTGTTGCCTTCTCCCCACCCCCATTCTCCCTTCATTTTGGCTCACCGAAATCTGAGTGCCACTTTTCTGGGAAAGCCTGATATTCTGACTTCAGTTTTGTAATTTAATGATGGAGAGTTTCCTTAGTAAACCAAATTTAGAGTCCTAGAATGCTTATCTTATATCCAGACCTTGAACATAAAAGGCATTTTATACCCGCAATTGTTCATTTAATGAGCAATTGCAGAGTGCAGGCCGGTTAAGGGATTGAGCTATATGCACTATTATTGCAAGAAGTATTCCGAAATACCAGAAATAGGACGTAAGCTCTGATCAGGGAGACTGCGAGCACAATTACCTTCTTTTCAAATCCTTCTGTGACACTGCGGGAGGAAAAAGGACTTTGAAACTTGAAAGGAAAGAGCTTGCTTTCAACCTCAAAAGCTAGGAGGAAAGGGCTCTGAAATTTGCTCAGAATTCCCAATTCACCATTAGCCTGTTTCTTCCTTTAGCCTGAAGGCATTCTCCGCTTTTTGAAAAGATGTTAAGAAATTCAGTCACAATAGAGAGCCTAGTTTTGAACATGTTTCACTCGGTCCATTGAGGTCTGGGCTCCGGCCTTTGTGTGGGGTGAATTGAGCTGAGCGGTTAGCTGGTTGGAGAGAGGTGAATGAGGAGTCTCTGTGCAGTCGCAAATTCTGGCAAAGAAAGAAGCTCCCCCCGCTCCTTTATTCTACAATATGCATTCCTGTAATACCCGGCTAGTGGCAATATGTGGAGTTGAGCCTGTTCTTAAGTCAACACTGAGTACTTGGTTTATAGCAACTCTTGTTAAGTTTGTCTTGTAATTGAAGCTGTTGTTGACCTTGCTTGGGGACCATTTGTAAAACCGTTTATTTAGCATAAACTGAAATAATAAACCCTCCTTCTCCCGGGCTGATTGTGATAGGGTGACATTAGTTTGATTTAATGATTAGCCGCCTGACCCTTCTCCTGGAGAGATCAGCTTGAATAGAGAGAGTTCACTCAGAAGCACTCCGAACGAATACTAATGAGCTTGTTAAATTTAGCATGGCTCCAACCACTTTTAATTCCTCTAATGGGAGAAGCACTGCACGGGAGTGGGAGAGGGGGAGGCCGGGGGACCCCAGAATGTTCCTTAGAGGGTCTGCACAGGCAGAGAAAGCCCACCAGGAGAAGTTTGCAGAAAGTAGCTAGCCAGCGCCTGGGGCCTGCGTTGTAAGTATTGTCTCTTCTCTTACACTCTGTCTTCTGCATCTTGGGGAAAGAAAGGAGGTACGGTGTTCAAATGGGATTTAAGGGGACAGCTTAAAATCCATGTTCATTTTAAAAAAAGGCGAATACTTGTACCGTGAGCTCCTTCCTCATCAGCTAATTCTGTGAGGGTGACGGGAGGGGTTCCTAGTGAGTGATGAGCAGCAGGGCTTCATTTTTATGTTGGAAGGATCCTTGGATTCTTTTATCTCCAGTCATCGTAGGCGAATATACACTTGTGTCCTGGGTCGCAGTGAGGAATCGTCAGGAGTGTGTGAGCAGTGCACGGGAGGAGTGTGTGTTCTAGTCCCGCTGCATGCAACAGGATTACTCTCTTCTTAATCTTTGTTGTAAACAGTCTAAGCAGTGTTTGCAATGAAGCATCTTTTGAGTTCTCAGAGTTTATGGCCCTGAGTGTCTGGCCCCGTGTCAGTTGCCTTTGGATGCCTTTGGGAAATCTGGGGCAGTTTCTCAGTGTGATGTTTGGGCAGCTCTCCATTTGGGGCAAGAATCCGTTAACTCCCACTTAAGCATGAGTAGACAGAAAGAAGGAGGTACAAGGTTGGGATTATGGTGACAGTATTTGAAATAATTTTTTTCCCCCAAACTGCATGCTTTGGTGTGACCCCAGAGCATGCAACAGTTTAACACAGAGAAGCCAAACAGCCGCCTGGTATTTGGCTGTTAAAGTCCATTGGCAGATGCTCCTGGAGCAGTGGGCCGTTTGCTTACATTTTTGCAGCCGACGTCTGCTAGTTGCCATGGTGGACGGTATGTTTCTGTCAATGATTTGGCCTGGGGTAGCTGTCTGCACTGGCTCTCAACTTTATTGAACAACTCGGTTCAACTGAACAAGATTAGAAGCTTTGGTCTTTTGGCTTGCTGAAGTGGTTGCTAAATTTATAAGAGTCGGCAGGAATATTGCTTGGAAGGCTTCCCTTTCACTGTGGAGAGTGTGCTTTTAAGTCCCGTAGCTGTTTGTATTCTGGAGCGTGTGTACTGTCAAGTTTTCATCTGAATGCCCGTCAGAAGCAACTCAGTGCACGAGGTAAACTTCATGAAATAGTTGTCTACTAGAATATTTTGAAGAGGGAGGGCAGGTAAAAATGTGGTAGCCTTAACTATTATTGTACTAGCAAAAGTCAGTCTAATGAAAGTTTCCACATTAAAATAATTCGTGCCTGATTTTTTTTTAACTTAAGGGAATTAGTTAATTTTTTTCTGTATTAAATATTTGAACTTTTGCTTATTTCTTTTTATAACTTAATATCCACACATGTTGGCTTAACTCTCATGAAGAAAATAATTCATTTTTATAAAGTGAAGTACTTGTGAAAAAAGGATCATTTAGCTAAAAAGACACACTTATTTTCTCTTCCCCCCACCCCCAACTTCCTTCTCCGAGGAGGCTGGGGGGAGGTGGGAGGACTCTAAACAGACCATGCCAAATTTTCAGTTATTCATGAAGTTGGATTCAAATCCTCATTATAAAGGCATGGCTTCTAAAAGAAACTCCCTCAATTTAGCGGTACAGTTTTAAGAGAAGAAGAGTTCATTTCTTCTAGGAAGAGTAAGTCAAGGGAATCCTGTTTTAAACCTGGAAGAGATTAGTAGGGCTTGGTTATTCATCTTTCCCAGAGAATGCTAATTAGGAGTCTCAGCCCCTCTTGGTAAGGGCTTTCTGAATGAAGGTCCATTCTATAACATTTGCACCGCAGTGTTACAAGTTCAGGTTGAAATTTGAAATAAAGGTTTTATACAGGCAGAAATTAGTGGAAAATATGACTTTGGCCATTTGTAAGTTATAGGAAATTTTATAAAACTGACAAAGGGTTTTAGTGTTTTTGACACCCTTTTGCTTTTACATGAGTGCAAGCCCTTATTCTATAGTTTGCAATTTCACTGCTAACAAAGTACAAAGGTGGATAGTATTAATCAGAAGGAAAATAAAAATGTAGGATTTTTCTGTAGTTTGTTTTTAAATAAGCAAAAGCATGGTTTGAATTGCTTTTGTAAAGATCAGTGTGTGAAAATGTGGTATTACATCCGTTTTTTTTTAGTAGTTATTTGATAGATTAAACTCTTTATTTATCCCATAATTACAAGGTTTGAGGTGAGGATCTGCACAAAATAATGTTTCACAGTTACCCTGTAGTAGTCAGCAAATTCACTGACAACTAAAGTGTGCCTCATGGTTTATACTGTTTGGCCTGTTATTTGCTATACTGAAAAAAATGCATTGCTTATTTCTTAAAGTCCTAGACATAGGCAGAAAGAGTACTGGCTTTAGGTAGTTTAAGTCCTTACTCAACACAAAACAGTAGTCATTGCTTTCGTTTGTATTATCGTGCTTGTCTGTGTTTATGACTATATTTCCTTTGAATTTGTATGAACAACAATGAAACTGCTAAAGCATACTATTGCTGCCTTTTAGGGGCTCTCACCTAGACATATTTGCTTTATGAAATACTTGGAAGATAAGTTTATATACTGGGATATGTTCAAAATCTGCCCATGTAAAATTTATTATTATTTACACTCAAATGTAGTTTCTTTTTTGTTGTTGTTTTTCAAATATAGTTTCTTTATCCCCCCCCCTTTTTTCCAGATCAGGAATTTTCAGATTAGATGCCTAAGCAGTGCCTGAACAACTTTGCTTCCATCAGCACTTGCCTGTCAGAGCACAGTCTGTTGGTTAAATGCAGAGCTTGTTTGGCGTATGTAGTTTCAGAGTATGTGCATGGCTCTAACAGATGAATTGGTTCACTTGTTGTGGGTTCCGATTGCCGGTTTGGTTTCATTTTATGCCTTGTTTCTTTGATCTGCTATTATGGAAAGGTCATCCAGTCACATTTGTAGAGAACCATACTGGATAGATGGAAAGTTCTTACAGATCAAAGGAAACCAGAAGCATTAGGGAGCTGGGCATCCCATTGGTCTCTTTTTTTTTACATGTTTAAAGCAATGTCTGGACCCCACCAGAGTATGTACATATCAGCAGAATGGGCGCCTTCCTCACCCCCAGACCCATCTCACACTTGAACTTTCACCTTCTTTCCTTTTTCCGTCTAGTGATCAGCTCTGTTCTATGGTCAGACGTGTCATGCGAGGGGCCCTGGAGGTTTCCAGGATCGCCACCTTTATCCTTTGTAACCAGTGGATTTTCTGCACCATTTCTGGCTCTGTTAAATCTGTCATTGGGTTACAAATCTGACTTAAACAAACTAAAACACGAGAATGCCTGGATCACTTTCTAACAGGTCATCCTCTGAGGAACAGGGGCTCTTTGACCCCAGGATCACCCAGCGCCTCAGTGTTACCCCAGAGGCCTGGCTTCCAGACAGATGAGGGGAAGCTGTACACCAAGCATGTCAAACTCGCGGCCCGCCCACAGCCCTAGGCTGGCAAAACGTCCAGCTCCAGTGGGACTTGCAGGGGCGTTGGCAAGTCCCCAAGGAAGAGCCTCGCTGGCAGATTCAGCTGTGAGCCTGTGATGATAATTTGCTGACTCTCCCTACATCTCAATTTAATTGGCTCATTTCTGGCTCCCCTTCATCCTTCCATTTGTATTGTGGACCCTCATTCACAGGCAGTTTTGTCTGGAGGACATCCCATCGTGGTGTAGCTTTTCAAAGTTGCCAGAATGAGAAATTGGCTTCTTTTTTGGAGGAAGACCTAAGGGATGACTGTTTCTGAATTGCTCCTTAAAATGGTCACAGAGCTTTTGTGTTCCTTCTTTCTTTAGAGGATGAAAGTCCTGGACAGACCTATCACAGAGAGAGAAGAAACGCAGTCACCATGCAGCCACAGGGTGTCCAGGGGCTTGGCAAGATCAGCGAGGAGCCTGCCACATCTAGTGACGAGAGGGGCTCGCTGATCAAGAAGGAGATCCATGGGTCCCTGCCCCACCTGGCCGAGCCCTCCATCCCATACCGCGGGGCCGTGTTCGCCATGGACCCCAGGAACGGTTACATGGAACCTCACTACCGTAAGTGGGTCCTGCCTCGCGGCACGTGGTCCAGAACCCTGGGCGGCTTGTGTGTGTGTGCATGCACATGTGCTGTCTGAATTATTTGGCTTAACATTGATTTAGATAAATGTTTAATTAACTGCCCACTTTTCTTCTCCCATATCCTTTCCGTTCTTTTTTAGGGAGAGTCATTTCCTTATATTCCCTGAGTAACTTCAGTCATCAGTGGGGTGGCCTTGAGGAAGGTGTCCATTTGTGGCTCACTCACAGGGACCTTTCCTGGGAACTGGCACCTAATTTTCTTTCCCCAAAGCCTCTTAGACTTTGCGGGAGAAAAATTGGTTGATGGGGGAGTTGTTAATGTGGGCTGCATTAGCTGAAATCTTTAACAGCAGCAATTCCCGTTTTCAATGAATTTTTGCTCAGTTGTTGAGGAGGAACCAACCTCTTTCAACAAATCAGTGCAAATTTCCTTAACATAGAAGATTTTTGTACAGGCTCTGCTTTGGTCACTGACCAGTCTACCAGAAACATCGGCTGTTCCCTTTCTCAGCACTAATAAAGTGGACTCTGAACACAGATATACAATGGTTTTTCTCCAAAGGCAGACACTATGAAGGAAAACATTGTGCTGAGTTTATATCTGGCCTGTTTCTAGTTAAGAAATATACTTTGGTTGGGGGGTAATGAAGTTTGCATTGAGGTGCCAAAGCTTGCAGCTCTTGATTACAGATTTATCACCTTGCCAGGATACGGACTTGCCATTTAACCTTCCCGGCTCCAATTCCAGATGATCCATTGAGCTCCAGAGTGGGGGACTGGTTCTTGTTTCCCCTTTTCCACATCATTCAGAAATTTTAGTGTTTTAAGGCAAAAGGTCATTAGCCAGATGACTGATTATTGAGGACAGCTGATTAGTGCATATTTTCTTGCTCAAGAAAGTGCCCAGGATAAAAGCTAATTCCATCCCTTCATTAGTTGACTTGCAGCAGAGGGGGACGGTCCCTCATCAGGGTGCAGATCAAAGGGCCTCGCACAACCTGAAGTTTCAGCAACCGCCCTCCCCCAATATTGTTGGTAAAGATGGAAGATACATTATTTCTTTTTTAAATGGAGAGAAGATTTTTCAAGAAGTGGTCAGAAGTGTGGAAGAAAAGGTTTTATGGATTCTTAGAAAGTTCACAACTTCTCAGTGTAAAAAGTGCCTGTGAGTCCTGTTGCTGCGGTTTTTATGTTCACAGCTGCGGGAGTCAGGAGGGGTGGTGTGCATGATCCTGTCCTTCCTTCACTAAAGGGTTATTTCATTTTATTTTATTTTAGAAATAACAGTTTAAAATAGCGTTGGTAGGGTTTTTATCTGAACATGTTCCTGTTTTATACATTTTTATGGGTTTCTATTAGAGATCATCCATGCAGAAAATGTGAGGGAATCTACATACTTTCTACTTATATTAATTTTCCCCAATAGTGTGCTAGATGATTATTATTAAGTCTGGGTTGTTAGCCATAAGCTCCTTGCATTGTTTTCATTCTTATGTGTGAACAAAACTTTTCCCATCCTATACATTTGACGCTTTGTTTTCTGTTCCAGATGCCCTCTAATTAGTGAGGTATTAATTGGTCAGGACAGCTGAGAGAACTTCTTTTTTGGTTGACAGAAGTAGGCAGATGACCGTTAACTTTTTCTGTGCCATTCACCTTGCAGCTTGCTCTTGATCCATTTGTTCTAACCGTTTGCCCGTTGAATCCTCTCCCTGTCATTTGAGGGTCCAGGAACTCTGCATACCAGGGACTCTCATCACCTCTGTGTGGTCTGTGTGTGCACCCCACCTCCCGCGCCTCCAGGGGAATATTAACCAGCATTGGGCACTGGGGAGCTCTTGGTGGGCTTGGAGCCACTCATTGTCCCTCTGTTTAGAGGGCATAGCAACAGTAGGTGGGTTATTCTTTAGCTCTTCCCACAGTATTGTTCAAATCACTATTAAAATTACATGATAACTTACAAGCACTTGCTATTTTGACCCACCATTGCAACGTACTCCCTAAATGGGTCAGAATAAATGGTGTCATTATGTCTATAATATGGACAGGAGTCCTAGGGATTACTCAGATTGGCTGAGCACTCAGCGGATTTGAGTTTAAGTTCCAGCTTTGCCACTTATTGGCTGTGTGACTTTGGCCAAGTGTGCTGACCCCTCTAGGAATCATTTCCTAACGGCTGAGTGGGGGTGATAGGTGACTGCCTGCCCCATGGTGTTCTCTTGAGAATTACGTGAGCCAGTGCAAATGAAGTATTTAATAAAAGCACTGGCTCATGGTGCCTCAGAAGTATTATGGTGGTTGTCCTGTGGCTCCTCTTCCTCCCTTTTCCTTTTGTTCCATCACCATCCTCTTCATCTGTTCATGATGAGTTCATTCTCCAAACCAAGTTATTTTTGTTGGTGCTACAGTTGTCTTTGGTTCAGGGTAGACTGGCTTTTCCCTGCCAGACCTGTTCACCTGCCTCCCTGAGGTCAGTGTCTCCTGTGAGCACAGATTAGAGATGGAGTGGTTGGTTTATAAACCTAGCAAAAGGGTTGGCATGGCCTGAAACTGTGCTCTGTGGCCTTCTGAACATAACTATTCCTCGTGCAACTTGAGTAGATTGATTATAATTTTTTCCCTATTTTTTTAAGTAAAGAAGTTTTGAAGCTTTTAAATGCGTTTGAGAAGTTTTAACGTTAAATTATCAACAGAAAGTGTTTTATGTAACAAACTTAATACATGTGGAAAACGAAAGGTACAATATTATTTATTTATCGTAAACAATTTAAAGATGTCCTAAACTAAATCTCAAAGAATGAGATAAGATATTACTTTACTTTTTCTAGAACCCTGTTGGCTTATTTAACTTCTGCTAGTATAAAAAGTATCTTTTAGGCACTTTATAATAAAATCTGTTAGATTTTATCTGGACTGAATTATCCAAGTAAAGCTAATAACTGATGTGATGCTGCTGAAATTGATACATCACATCACATACATCACATCACATCTTCTAAGAAATTTTTAGTGTATGAGAAAAGTACCACCTTTTAAAAATGAGATGTAAGCCCTGGCCAGGTGGCAGAGTTGGTTAGAGTTTATCTGGTACACCAAAAGGTTGCAGGTTCAATTCCCCATCGGGGCACATACCTCGGTTGCGGATTTGATCCCTGGTTGGGGTGCATACTGGAGGAAACCGATTGATGTTTCCCTCTCCTCTTTCTCTCTCTCCCTTTCTCTTTCTCTAAAAATCAATGAGAACTTATCCTAGGGTGAGGATTAAAAAAAATAAATTAATTAAATTCAAATAACATGAGACGTCCAAGCTTGATCACGTTTCTTTACCTTGCCGCAGCCCTGCAGCACTGTCAGTAACACAAGTTCATTGCAGACCTTCAGCAGCTCAAGGTTCAGAAACACCTTCTTGGGCCATCCCCTTTGCCTTTGAGTCCTGAGCCAGCTCCACCAATGCTGTAGGAGAGAGAAGACTTCTAACACAGTGTCGCTGGGTATCTGACCACTCACAGTAATTCCTTCATTTCTCTGTGGTTGGAAAATGCAAACTTTCCAAGATGCCTAATTTGTGCTTCTATATATACTAACTTTGTATTTCTAATGTGTGGGCAGGCTTCCTGTAAGACCGGAAAAAGGAACCTCATTTTTTCCCCTCAGAAGGACATCTGTAAAATTTTTATTGCACAAGACTTTATTATACTTGGGCATGCAAACTTGCATCTTCACAAATTGCACTTAGGTAAGATTCAAAGTATTTTAGGTTTTGGGGGTTTGACTTAAAAAAAAAAAAGGAAAAGAAAACCCAGGGATAGTGGGTACTTCAAACATTTGCGACATATGTTTGGAATAAAATCCTGGTGGGGGCATTGGGGGTTATTCTCTCATGAAGGGAGCTGTGGATGGGCTGTATATCAAGGCCAGAAAGTAGACGTTCAGGCTGCCTGGCTCAGACATGGTGTGGTGCTGACAGGCTCACGGCTGCAGGATCACTGGCGCTTGATAATTGGGGAGAGCATGGGAGGGGGGGCCGGATTTGTGGGACCTGACCTGCTTGTATTGGAATCAGGATAAGGAACCCCATCTCCTTCCCAGGGATTTCTCAGCAGTTGTACGCTGCTTCTGTTCCATCTGTAGCTAGATGTTTCAAATCACCATCGTCCTCTGCTTTCACTTACTGCCATGCATTTATTCTTCTATAAACTCGTGAGGCAGGTGACATAATAGTTAAAGCATTCCCTTACCCTGGGTGACACTTAAGTTTTATTCTCCTCCCTGTTACAGGAAACATGTGTTCCATTGTCTTCTGTCTTAGTCTTACTGCGAAGACTTGAGTTTTCTAAAAGTCCCTGCAGGGGTCTTCGTGGGGAGTTTCTTGGATTCACTAGTCATGTCCTCTAGGTTCTCTGCTGGTTTTGTTCACAGGGGAAGAAAGATGCTCCCTTTCCTAAAATTTCAGGTCTCTTTTACAGTTTTATAGTTGTGTGAAGACGGCTTTCCTTCTGCCCCCAACTGCTCCCAAGCAGTCATTCCTGGAAAATGTGATTCATTCTTCCATGCCAGTGCCGTGATTGAAAACATTCCACTGGTATTCTTCCTTATGTTTCCCAGCTCAGATGACAAAACTGTTAGTGGCTAATTAGCAAAACCGGAGGAAGGAGCTTAAAGGAAAGAGACTGAATTTTTAATGGCTTGCATGTATTTTCTGTGGAAAGCTGATGTCCCGAGCCCACTTGCATTCTTATTTGCTTCAGGAAAATTCACATGAGATCTGTTCCCCTACCTGTCTGTCTTTATACTAGGTGACTTTCTACACCCCTTACAAATACATCTTCCAGTGAATGGGAGAGAAGATGTGTATTTTACATATTTAATAGGTGCACCTGCTCACATTTCTCCTACTATTGGAGTGTCATGTGGAGACAGAGAGAGAGAAATGCCTACAAGGCACAGATGGAGAGTTTGGTGTTGAGCACACTGCAAAGGCAGTGACGCGTCTCAGCACACAGCTCCGTTCCTACCTAGCTTTCTCTGCCTCTTGGAAAACAGTTGATGAGCCCATCAGGAGTGTTTTTCCCCCCCCCCCCCTTGAACAGTAGACTGTTTAACCTGAGAGACTGATGTTGGATCATACTCCGGGGGCTTTCTAGGTATCTCGCTTCTTCCGATGTTAGTCTTGACTTGTAGGGGGAACTGGAGTGGGAAATGCAAACAAGTCTCTGAACCCTTGCAAATGTGTTATTTGTGAGCTTAAGAGTAACTCCTGGCCTATTCTTGTCCTTCTCTTAGAAACTCAATATAATAATCCAGGCTTTCTTTCAGTAACCCTGAGGTAATGTTTAAAGACTAGAAAGAGTGAGCCACTTCCATAGATTTTTTTATTTTAAAGAACTACAATGCAAGGTAACTGCAGAGAGTGGTAGAAATGGAGGGATAATACTTAGGGTTCCAGTTTACTCTTGCCAGTGAATGTTGACTACCCTTGTGCCTAATGTGGCTGTGATTGGTCATATTGACCTTGGGAGATAGGAAGTGAAATTGGGAACTAAGGGTAAGAAAAGCACGGCAGCATTTGAAAAACAATACTTACTGATTTTATCCATTGAATTTTGGGGACATACTTAATAGAGAGGACAAGGGAGAAGCCTGAAGGCCACTTTAGGAGAGGAATAGAAAGAAAAAGCTAAGGGAAACCATGTTCTAGAGAAAATTAGTTGGCCTGTTGGTGCACTGGCCCAGCCTTTTCTTTCACTGCTGCCTAACACGGTCCTCCCCTCAGGCAAGTCGGGCTCCCTCTGACCAGCTTCTTCTCAGGCTGCCTGGCTCATCCCTGGTGCTCCTTCTAGAACCATCCTTTAACTTTCCTCCTTGCCTTCAAATCGTATTGATTCTTTAAGCCCAATCTACACACCATTCCTTTGAATGTTTTCTTTAAGTTCCATCTTACCAGGATATTTTCCTACCTGGACACCAAGTAGATGTGTAAGTCTCACCTTTAACCATATCGTAGCTACGTCCTTGTATGTTTATCTTAAAGTTGTTACAGGAAAAAATGTCACATTCCAAAAGGCATCACTCCCCGGCTAAAAGCTCATGATACCAAACGTAGATTGAATACCTGATCTAATCCCAGTTTCAGCTTCTCCTAGAAACATAATCTTAATTAACTAGTGTGGAATGTTCTGCCCAATTCATTAATTGCTTGATAAAGTCAATTAGATCTTCCAATGTATTTGGTTGAATCTTATTTTTAACAGCATAATGTGGTAGTCTAGGGGCACTGCTGAGCGCTTACATATCCACCAGGATTCTCAGGGCAGGACCAGGACGGCTCATTTACGCTACCTTAGAGCAGAGAAGGGCAAGCTGTTCGGTTCTTGACCTCCGTCACACCAGAGAAGAGGTGTGTCCAGCCTGCTGGTCAGGGGCGGCTACTTGCTTCTGCCTGCATTTGACAAGTTAGTCATTGTATGCAGCCTGTTATCCACACGCAGTCCCTCAGTCCTTTTTAGGAGTAGGCAGGGTTTATAGTATTTCTGACACATTTATGCATTTATAAATTGTACATTTTAACACTGCTAGGATTCTCACACGTGGTTGATGCTTACTTTGGACTAAGTCAGCACTTTACTTACAGACATGAATGAGGACCTTCGTTTGCAATGTCCTGGGCTTGGGTTAGCACCCACCTGAAATTGAACAGGTGGGTATTGTTCCTATAGTGAAGGTGAGCATATTTCTTTCCCCTTTCCCAAATTTCAGTGATTTGTCTTATCTTCAAGCAATTCATGAATTTGGTAATAACTTCTCCACTTGTTAGTGTCCAAATGTGCATGCTCCCAGGAGACTTCACCAACCAATTGGAGTGGGATCATGAATCCAGGAGTTTAAATATTCCATGCCACCCTTTTCCTTGTCTAATTTGGCACCCACTCAATGCTTATAGTTGCTTATAGTGTCTTTTCTTTCCTCCCTCCCTCTCCTTCTTGTCTTCCTTTGTAGATTAAACCCCAAGAAACACAGCAAGCCGTGCTATTTCATAATCATCTGCTAATAGCTTTCCTTCCCATTTCTAACAGAGGTCACATTATCTGTGGCTCCTTGTTCTTTTTCTTGTATAATTAAAGAATGTTACCTTTGATGTCTCTTGAAAGCTGCATCTCCGGTCTCACTTTAGCTCTCTTGATCTGTGCCTATAAAATCGTGCTGTGTTGTCATACTTCTTAGTGAAAGGGCTACGCTTTCTCTGTGTCTTTCACAGTTTGGTTTAATATAGGGTCACCGATTGAGCATTTTATTGCTGTAGTCTTCCTGTTTCTGGTAGAGTTTGGATTCTTTGAAAGGTATTCAGTTACCTCAGTCTTGGTAGCTTTTACATTTGGGTCTCTCCCGCCATGAATTGTTCTTACCTTCCTGATGTCTTCCTTCCGTTTCGGGGCTCCAGAGCTTTTTGTTAACCTCAGTTTTTGATGTGTTTCTTCCTCTTGGAACAAAATGAGGGAAAATCTAAATTCATTCAGCCATTCATCTGTCAGTCATTGGTACTTGAGCATGTGCTTTCTGAGTGTCTTCTCAGTGCTCACCAGTATTGGGCTGAACGAGCAAGGTCCTTGCTTCCATGGACACTCAGGCTGGCGGGACACTGAGAGCAGAGGTCCACAGAAAGGTCCAGTCAGAAGAGACAGAAGCAGGGTCCTTTGGGAGCAGGTCACACACATACCTGATTCAGACTCGATGAGTCCAGGGGCTTCCTGGAGGGAGTGACGCCCTGGCAAAGAGGTAGAGAGAGGAATGTTGGCAAAGGCCTGGAGGCCAAGGGAAAATCTGACACCTGTGAGGACCTAAGAGGTCAGGGCTCTTTGGTTGGAGGTGGAACTCAGGGAGGGGAGTGGCAGGAAGCAGGACACTTTTCTTTTCTTTTTTAATTAAATATGTTTTGAAAGATTTCAGAGAGAGGAAGGGAGAGGGAGAGAAACATCAATGAGAGAGAAGCATAGATTGGCTGCCTCCTTCTTGGGATCGAGCCCGCAACCCAGGCGCGCTGCCCTTGGCTGGAATCAAACCCAGGACCCTTCAGTGGGGAGGCTGACACTATCTACTGAGCCAAACCAGCTAGGGCAGCATGTTTCGGGGGGGGGGGGCTGGTCCTCCCCTGCACTGCTACATGGTGACCCCAAGACTTGCTCCATGGCTTTTGGATGTTTAAAACAGATCTTTGCGTAGCTGTGTTTCCCGTCACTGACCCGGAGTTTTTTGGTGCAGAGTTTAATTCGCCTCCTAACTCCGATTTGCCGGTGTGTGATTCTCACCCACATCCCCTCCGCACCTCATTGGTCCTCGGGTGCTGCTGCTTCTTCCCCTGAGCAGGGTGTCATATGTTCCCTTGAAAACAACAAAATGCACTTCTACTTCTCCTCCACCCGCTGAGCTTTCTCTGAGATAACCTGATGATCACTGTATCTTGATTTTGAAATACAAATCCCTCAGATTGGGGAATAAGTGTGGCTTAATTTCCAATCAATTAAGAGTGTTCGGTATCAAGACACATCTTAACTCCAAATGGAATGTTCATAATTTTCAAAACCTTGAGTTTTATTTCGTTGGAAAACTTGCAGGTGCCCTAACATATTAGTCAAACCAGAGAAATTGTGGGGTGGCCCAAGGTGAGGTTGCTGAGAGAGGACAGGAAACAACAAAGGGAAATTCAGCTGGGGAATCCAGTAGCTATCACCCGGGGGGAAGTAAGAACAAAGACTGCCAGTGATGGGATAAGCCCGAAATCTGCCTGAACGGAAAGAGTCTTAAGGGAGATGGTGAGACGGCCTGGCCCCAGGGGGAGATATGCCCTCTCCGTGGGGGGCGGCAGAGCTAATCAGCTGATATTGTGCAGGTCCCAGGAGCTGGGTGTTGACTTGTCCACTGAGTGGGATGCAAATCTGCCTGCTGGCTGTGCTCCTGACTTGTGAGTGGAATAAAAGGAGGTGTGTTTCCTACATTAGAAAGCAGCAGAAAAGTGCCCATGGCAGGTGCTAGGAAACAGGCCACTCCCTCCCTTTTTCAGCGTGCTTTCCTGGAATGAACCCGCTTTCAAATTCAGTGAGACTTCACATTTTCTCCCCCATCCCTGTTTTTCCCTTTAAGTAAGGAGTCATGAGTCACGGGAAGTCATTGCCCTGCTCCTCACCCCGAGAGGTCGGTGTTTGCCGAGACCAGTCAGGTCCTTGTTCTCCTCGAGGACACACACCGAATACTGGGACAGAGACATCCAGGAGGCTGCAAGCTGGTGGTCTGAGCCTGCTAAGCAGGTGCTGTGCTAGGGAGGCTCATGGTGAGTGATAGACCTGAGAATGGGCGGGGAAGGGCATTGCTCAGAGGCGTCTTTATAGTCAAGACCGAAGTGACCAAAAAGAGCCCATCATGAGAAGATGTAAGGGAGAGCATTCCACTGGAAGAGTGTAAATTTTGTTTTTTTGTGTGTGGCCATGTCCAGGAGCAGAGCGACGGCTAGTTTGGTGGGCTGGTAAGGGGGTGAGATCAGGTTGGGGGGGCCGATGGAAAGCCAATGGAGTGAGTGCCATGAGTTGATTTTTATTGGAGGAACATCACTGTGTGTGTGTATTGCTCTGAAGCAGGGGTCCTCAAACTTTTTAAACAGGGGGCCAGCTCACTGTCCCTCAGACCGTTGGAGGGCCGGACTATAGTTTAAAAAAAACTATGAACAAATTTCTATGCACACTGCGGCAGCAAAAACACCCGGCGGGCTGGATAAATGTTTTCGGCGGGCCGCATGTGGCCCGCGAGCCGTAGTTTGAGGACCCCTGTCTGAAGAGTAGAATTGGGGTGGTTCCTTCCTAGGTTGTTGCAGTAGCCCAGGTGGGAAATGGTCCCCTCTCAGAAATGGTAGCCAGCAGAAATGAGCCCTCTGTGCCACCTTGTAAGCCACTGGCTTTGCTCTTGGATTCATCAAATTCACACACATGATTATGAGAGAGGTCTTGTGGTTCCCCATCCACAGGCAAGGACACGGAGGACCAGTAAGGCTAAGTATTGTCTATTCTTATGTGGCTCAGAAATGACTGAGCCAGTGTTTGAACTCACATAGTTTGGCTCCAGAGCTCAACTTCTTAACCCGTGCCCAGAACTGCTGAGTCTTCAAAGTGGTAGTCCCCATCTGTGCAGGGGCCTGTGGTTTAAGCTCATTAGTGGAGAGCTTGGGAATGCTGTGGTAACCGGCGTTGGTGTTCAGTGGCAATGGCAAGGGCCGGGAGGGCCCTTGGAGGGAAGGCAACCTGTCGCCCAGGTCTCCAGACATCCAGTGGATCCCAGTGTGGAAGACACAGGTATTCTTGGTGCCACCTCTGCAGTCGCTGCGCTCCAGCCATGGCTACATGGGAGGGGAGGAGAGATTGCTTCTAAATTGATACTCTCCTAAAGAATTGGAAGTTACCTATGACCTGGTTATGGGGAGGCCTTTGGGTCCTCTCCGTGTCCCTCTACTTGGGGAGGATGAGTGTGTGAGGAAACAGTGCCAGGCGCTGGGCTCTTGACCCCATTACATGATCTCATTTAGCTTTTGCACAAGACCTTTTGGCAGTTGAGGTGACTGGGCTCACAGTGCGGGTTTGAGTTTGGACTCCATGGCCGAGGTTTGGTGGGAGCATTTGAGGGAGGCCTCATGTGCTTTGCTCTTCTACCTGTCTTGTTAAACTGCCCCGCCCTCCATACAGTCACGAGTTTTCACATGTCACCAGGATAATACAATATCTGGCCCCACCTAGACCTTGTTTGGGGAGAGGGACCCCTCACCTGTCCCTCTGAGTGACATACAGGGCGTCAGATAACCTTGCCTCCCCAAGGGTGGAATTGGCAGGGACAGAGCACCCCTTTATTTATAAGCATACTTGGAATGTTACTGGGGAGGTTGTGGAGGGGGAAGTACAAATAGAACTTTTTGCCCCAAAACATCTTGGCATCCCACTAATATGGGCAGGGCAGTTCCTGGTCTCCAGATATCTGGCTTTGGTATCTCAGATAAACTGAAAGAACCGTGGGGAGAAGCAGTTAGGCATGATTAAGGGGCTGGAGGAATGATTTATGAGGAAAGATGAAAAAGACTGAATATGAATAACAGGGACAGTGCAGGCTAAAGAGACACATGGCAACTCTCCACGAATAACTTAAGGCAGCGATTTTCAACCGGTGTAATGCAAGGATTTTTAAAACATACAAGACTTGACTATTTAGTCAGGGACACTAACCTTTTCCCCTTAGATTGTCAAATAAGAAAATGACAACATCCAACACAGCAACAGCTGTTTGGTGCGAATGAATAAAAATCATAACCTATTTTTTTGTTGGATCGGCAAAAAAATTATATTTGTTGGTGTGTTGCAGAATTTTAGTAATTAGTTTATGTATGGCATGAGATGGAGAAGGCTAAAGATTGCTGACTTAAGGAAATAGATGCTAAGGAGGGACAAGACTCAGAAGATAGTCAAGGGGAGAGAGTGGGACCCCTTTCTCTCAGGGATCGGCATGTAGGGCTGTAAAGACTGATGTGAGCTATCCCACTCGTCTGCATACCTTTATGCTTCAGGGGACTTGATCTGACCTGAGATATGTCGGGGTCTGGTTAGGAAGATACAAGTTGTAAGAAGGCCCCCTGCTGTATCAGAAAAATCAGAAACGTTGATATTGAGACTTTTAAGAGTGATTATGGACCCTCTGAGCTATTTATAACTAGAAGAGTCTAAAAGTTATGGAAAGTTATTACAAGGCGTTTAGAGAGGGCAGAGGGATGGCTTCTTAGATATGTTTATTGATTCCCCAACATTGACGTAGTGTCACACACAGGAGAAACAGAAATTACGACCGTGGCTCTTGATTTTATATTTTGGGGAGAGACTGCACGAAGTAACACATGAAATCAATTAAGAAACCTATCAACAAGTATGAAGTAACAGGATGAAAGGCATGACCTGGGGCTGGGGAGGGCCATTTCTGATTCCAAGGAGCTTTTACAATAGGGCCCTGACTCCATGGCAAATTTCAATCCAGTATGAAATTTCTCCTAATTAGCATTTCCCTTCTTCTTTCCAAATAGCAAATTTATGGACTCTCAGAAAATCACAGAACACATCTACCGATGCTGCATTTTCTTTCTGCTTGATCCATTCCAGCTGTTATTAACTTTCATGTCTGACTTTCACTAATTTATGAGGACTTCTGAGCTGCAGTCTGAATGCTCCTCTGAATTTTAGACTCTTGGGGGGCAAATTTCACATTAGTTGATCATGACCCTTGCTAATATTTTAGCCAAGCATGCGAGTTTATTGCTGCCTCATAACCTTCCCAGAGCCCTCCGGTGATGCGTGCTCGAATGCACTGTCCTAGCACCTGGGGGGTGCGCAGTTAGGGTAGGTCAATGCTGACTTCACTATGCGCCACCCCCCCCACCCCTCCCCGATTGATCAAACCTGAGCATCCTCCGCCTGTCTCTTCCGGCGCGTAGTTCCTGCCCATATAGTCTCACAAGCTCATAAGTAATAGTTTTCTGGATTTTCACAGGCCTGCCCTGTGATCTAAGGCAGGTAAAAGTTCTGGCATTTTTGTGTACCATAGAGGCTGCTGAAAATGCACTTTTCCTTTCTTCTCTGTCTGCTGATGGATCACAGTAACAAGGAACTGAGTCTGGGGCATGAAACATTCAGGTGCAGTTTTTGGTCATTCATGCTTGATTTTTCTTAGACGTGACTCCTTATCATGCTTAATATCGTCTTGATGGCCATGTACTAGTTATTCTTGCTGTCCGGGAGCACAACCAGAATACTGAAATAACCCAGTGAATATGGATGCCAGTGGTCAGCACTTGGTACTGTCTACCCTACAGAGGAAATAAGTTTGGAGATCTATCTTATATATATATATTTGGAAATCTACTTCAATAGGATATTCTAAAAAAAAATTCTCTTTTCTTGATAACAGTGCAGCCTTTTTCCTTTGGTGCCAGTCACCTATTAATTTTTAGATTTTTCTGAAGCGTCTCTTTCATAACGAGCCACCAGGTTAGCATGACTGTAAGGCATGTTTTTTTTTTTTTTTTTCTGCTGCTTTCTGTCATGAGGATTAAGATTCCAATTAGAAGCTCTGTTAAACAGCTTGATAGTAGAGCTGTGATTGGCCCCTCTTCTAGAAGAGTCAAGCTCCTACAGGGTGATGATGTGTGGAAGTGTGAGCTCTCCTGTCATGTGAATTCCTCCCGATACGAGCGTGTGGAGCGAGGTTTGAATTTAGACTGGCTGAGAAGCTCTGCAGGCTGTGTTGTGGGATTGAGTTTTAGAATTAATGAACTTGTAGCCACCAGCGATACTAATGATTGTGCGTGGCTTATCCTTATTTAGCTAATACTTTAGACGAAGGTAAACTATTTCAGAGTACCTGCTTTGTTTTGAGTGACAATCTAGTTTTGCAAGGAGCCAAGGTAGAAATGGAAGCATTCCGAGAAGTTGGAGCTTTGTTTTTTCCACCTAGGCATAGGTAATGTTTTTCTGTGGCTGTTGCTTTTTGTTTTTTTTAAAGAATTTAATCCTTTAAAGTAAATATTCCTACCATTTTTTTCTTTTAGATAAAATTAATATTGAAGGCGGCCTTTTTGTGTTCTGAAATCGTAGGAGAGGCTTTTAGGCACTGGGGACGGTGACAGTGGGACTGGTTATATGCATAGAATTAAAGCAGTTGATTCTTGGTAGGATGGTAAGTAAAAATTCCTGTGTTTTCCTTTTCTTTTCTTTTTAAAATATATTATATTATTGATTTCAGAGAGGAAGGGAGAGGGAGAGAGAGAGAGAAACATCAGTGATGACCAACACTAGGGATCGAGCCTGTAACCTGGGCATGTGCCCTGACCGGGTATTGAACTGTGACCTCCTGGTTCATAGGTAGATGTTCAACCACTGAGTCACCTGGCCAGGCTCCTGTTCTTTTTTAGCTCATTTTCACCTTCTTGGATCTTTTTGTAGTTTCAGTTAAATGCTTTCCACATTTAACCTGTTAATGTTGGCTCATCTCTGCCAAGTGATGTCAGGTTTAGATGAACCATTAGAGCTGATGTTCTGAGGGTGCCAAAATGGAATAAGTGAAGCCGTGAGCCTCTGATCCACCAGGGATTCTAGAGAGATTTACTAGGATTCCACCCCAGAGTGATATTCCAAACTGGGAAAGCTGAAGCATGTGCAAGCAAAGTTCTCTCTTGGAAACTGATTTATAAAAACTAACCAGGAAAAACAGATTTGTAAAAGCTGAACCTTCTTTTTATGTATACACTAGTGGCACAGTGCACGAAATTCGTGCGGGGGGCAGGGGGGGGGAGGCTCACGCGGGCGGTGGAGGGGGAGGCGCATGTCCATAAGTCCGGCCTGCATCTTCTCACAATCTGGGACCACTGTCTCCTCACCACTCGCCTGCCTGATTGCCCCTAATCACTTCTGCCTGCCAGCCTGATCCCCTCCTAACCACTCCCCTGCCGGCCTGATTGACGCCTGACTGCTACCCTACTGGCCCGATCGCCCCCAACTGCCCTCCCCTGCTGGCCCGATCGCCCCCAACTGCCCTCCCCTGCCAGCCTGATCGCCCACAACTGCCGCGACCCGCCTCCTCCACTGGGACCCTCCTCTGTGGGAGGCGGCAGATGCTGGACTGGCCTCCTCTGTGCCATGTGGAGCTGTGGGACCCCCAGGCCTCATCACGTGGAGTGGCCACCGGGCCCTACCTCTGCTTTGTGTGCGGCCATCTTGTGACGACATTGTGTGCAAGGGTCACGTAGGCTTTTATTAGTATAGATATGGTGATTATTTGATTACGCCAATATTCATTAGTTATTTTCCTTTTGAGCCAAAGAGAAACCTTGAAATTCTCTTAAAGAAATTCTCTTTATAATTTAACAGTTTCCTGTATTTTTATTGAAATTATGTTTATGAGTAACACACTCATTTCAACAGTTCATGAAGTTAGTGTGAAAGCTAAAGTCGCTCTATCCATCTTTCCTATTCCAGCCCCAGTCCCAAGTATAATTTTTGCTATTTCTGTTTTAGGTTTTGTCTTTTTTTTTTTTAATAGAAAGTCCAGAATATGCTTATACATTTGTTTTTTTGATATATCAAGTCTAGATATTTCCACTCAATACAATTTATTGACTCTCCAGTATGAGAATTAACATTCAGTTTTCTAACACTGTGCCCTCCTCTTCTTTCATTATTGATATTATGTTATTTGTCTAATGGTTATTTTTATCACTTTAAAGAATGTTTTAAAACTCTAAATCTTTTGATTTTTCTGTTCAGAAGATGAGGATATTAGGTCACCCTGCCCATTCCATCTTCTGGAGTCAAGTTTTTCTATTATAGTGTCACAGTTGTTAATATCTCCATGGTATCTCACAACCAGCACTGCATTTGCCATGTCTGTGTACGTAGGCTGACTCTAAAAGTTAAAAGCAATGAATTCTTAGCATTGATGTAGAATGTTAGGAACACACCTACTTCTTTGAGGGTCCAGCATTTTAATCTCTAGATCAGTGATGGCGAACCTATGACACGCGTGTCAGAGATGACACGCGAACTCATTTGTTTGGTTGATTTTTCTTTGTTAAATGGCATTTAAATATATAAAATAAATATCAAAAATATAAATCTTTGTTTTACTATGGTTGCAAATATCAAAAAATTTCTATATGTGACACGGCACCAGAGTTCAGTTAGGGTTTTTCAAAATGCTGACACACCGAGCTCAAAAGGTTCGCCATCACTGCCCTAGATCATCTGATGGTGATGGGTCTAGCATTAAGAACAAGTGTTTTATATATTCCTGCCCTTTCTTTATTGCTTGCATACCTACTGAATTGCATTTTTGTAGTTGCTTTGGGTTTTCCTCTATTATTTGCCTTTATAAACTTTTTAAAAAATTTATTTTTATTGATTTCAGAGAGGAAGGAAGAGGGAGAGATAGAAACATCCATGATGAGATAGAATCATTGATCAGCTGCCTTCTGCAAGCCCCACACTGGGGATCAGGCTGCAACCTGGGCATGTGCCCTGACCAGAATAGAACCGTGACCTCCTGCTTCATAGGTTGACGCTCAACCACTGAGCCACGCTTACCGGGCCCTTTATATTATTCTTATATATGTTTTCTTCCAACTTCCTAACTATATTTTTTACACATAAGAGAGAGCACCCATCTTTCTTGGGCATTTCATTCTCGCAAGCAATCTGGATCTTGTGTCTCAGGACATCCCCTCACCATCATCCTGATTGGAACTACTGTTTCCTGGGTCTTAACTGACTTTGTCATTCTTAGTTTATCCTTTTTTTAAAAAAATTTATCTTTGATGTTGAAAGTATTACAGATGTCCCGTTTTTTTCCCCATTGACCCCCCACCCCCTGCCCCAGGCCTTCACCACACTCTGCTATTTCCTTTTATTCTATTGGAGTACATCAAGTAACTTTCCAACAAGGAAGGAGGTACACTTTCTGAGTTCTTACATATATGATATCTTTTTTTTTTTAATGTGATGATATCATTATTCTGCCCTTGCTTTTGTTTGATAGTTTAGCTAGAACTCTAACTTCAAAAAACCACCCCCACCCCAAGATCTTTGAAGACATTACTACATTTTCTGTTAAGATCCAAAATTATAGATGAGAAGTCTGATGCCCCTTTGATTTGAATTCCTTTTAGATGGTTCCTTATTTTTCCTCTGGAAACTTTTGATCCTAAAAGCAATATGTATTTAAAATTTTATTCTATTTTCATTCATTTTGCTTATCACATGGGTGGAACCTCCCAATGTGAAGATACATTCTTTGTCTCTGGGGATGAGTTTTATTCTGTTATATTTTAAATCATTTACCTGCCCTGGTTTCTCTGTTCTTTTTTTCTAAGACTTTGCTTCATTGAATACTAGGTCTCCTGGGTTATTCCTCTGTGTCTCTCATCTTTTCTCTCACAGTCTTCCCCTGTCTGCTTCTGGTTCTGTGTTCTGGGAAATTTTTTTGAATTCATACTTCAGTGCTTTTAGTGATATTTTAATTTCAGCAATCATTTTTAATTTTCAGGTGTTAAAAAAAATCTCATATAGCTCCCCTTTTTTTGGGGTGCCTTTTGTACATAATACAGTTGGCCCATGAACAATTCAGGTGTTAGGAGTGCTAATACCTCCCAACACAGTTGAAAATCCATGTATAACTTTTGAATCCCCCAAACCTTAACTACTTAGTAGCCTACCGTGGACTAGAAGCCTTACCAATAACATTAACAGTCAATTAACATATATTTGTATGCTGTATGTATTATATACTATATTTTTACAATAAAGTAAGCTAGGAAGGAAAATGTTATTAAGAAAATCAGAAGGAAGAGAAAATACATGTACAGTGTTGAAAAATCTGCATATAAGTGGACCTGTGCAGTTCAAACATCTGTTGTTCAAGAGTCAGCTGTACTTTCTCAAAACCTTTCAAAAGTGTCCTTGGGGCCATTTTCCCCTCAGGGCCATTTTTTTTCTGTTTTCTTCTGGTCGTGCTCATTTATGTCCTCTATCTCTTCATAAGCCTGGTGATCTTGGGTGCTCGTTTATATTAAAGCCGTGGGAAAAGTTGCTGCCCTATGTTCCCTCTGCTCAGCCTTATGTTTGGCATCCTAACAACATATGTGTACTGGCAAGATTTCCTTTAGGGAAATAGGCTGGGGCCCTCCATATGCCAGGACAAGGATGGCTTGATTCCGGGGGGCAGTAAGAACCAGCATGGCTCAGGCACCAATCAGGGCTTGCACCCACCTGTCAGACTGACACTGGTGGTGAGAGCCTGTATGGCACACATGGTGAGTGCCTTTGAGTGAGAAACCTGGGAATGGGGAAAAGTTCCAAATTCCCTGCTGAATTCACTTTTCCAGGGCATAGAATGTTGCTGTGCAGTGGGCAGGAGACAGGCAACATGACTGGCATCGAGGTTCCATGTAAATATTTGTCCAGCCCGAGGCTTCTTGGGTGGACTTGGTTGGTAACTCTTTCTTGTTCCCTTAAAGAATAGTCCAGGCTATTGCTTCTCCACAATTCAAGTCTTAGCCACTTTGCATGGGTTAACATATTTTATTCTGATTCTATTTCATTGACTGTTACAGAGTACAAGCTCTAGAGCCAGACTATCTGGGTTCAAATCCTGGCTCTGCCACTTCTAACAATGTGCTCATGGGCAAATTATTTGGCCTCTCTGGGCCTCTGCATTCTCATTTGTTACGATTGGGTAATAGCAGCACCTGCTTCATAAGCTGGTTTTGAGGATTGAATTTTTTAATATAAATAAAGCTCTTGGAAACACCTACACAAAGTAAGTACTCAGTATAGTTTATTATTTTTGTTGGTGTTTTGAGCATTACTACACCATCAATTTCCATCTTTTCATTTCAGAGAGGTCTGCAGAAGGACAGGTGAGGAACAGGTTGGCTCAGGCTGCCATCTTGAACTGGAAATGACAAATTAAATAGTTTCCATTTGGGGCATATTACAGAAAGATGTAGAGTTAGTTAAACTTAGAATCCAGTCTCAGCTCTGTTGCCTTCTCACAGTGTGACCTTGAGCAATCGCCTAACTCTGGTTTCCTCGTCTTTAAAATGGGGGCAGGGATGGCGACCTCATCTGGGAACCGGGAACTACATGAGAGGATGTGCTAAGCCACCCAGCAAGTCGACTTCCCTTCTGTGAATAACCCAAGCATTGTTACAGTGCCTTTCACCTCCCTGATGCTCTGCACCTCACACTGAAGGAAGATATACGGGAGAGCATGGCTTGTGCACCGTCATCTGCACATTTAGGATGTCTTTGGATGCTGCTAATGCTTCTGTATAATCTTTACTTTCAGCTTTGGGAATGTATTTTATTCACTTTATGATTTTTATAAATTTCAGAAGCATTGAAAATAATGGACTTTAACCCTAAGAAGTAGGAAAAGCCCTACCTGGATAAAAACTAGGTATGGTCGCTGTGTCATATTTTATGGAGTAACATACAAAGACTATGTAGTACAACTTCCAGAAGGCAACTACCAGCCCAGCCAAAAAGTCTTTACTCCTTCCTGCTTCAAGAGCTAGTCATTTGTCTTTGGAGAAAAGTTTCCCTACTTTATTTTTTTTACCCAAATTTACTTTTTAAAAAAGCAACTAGTACAGTGGTTCAGTAGAAATTGAAATTAAGTAGTTCAGCTGTGGCTAATGCCGTAACAAACAGTTAAAATGGATGATATTGTCATATGTTTTAAATTGAGTGACCATTTACTGCAGACTTGCTGCATGGGAAAGTTTTCCCCCTAACATCTATATATGTCTGCATTTTTGTGTGTGTGGTGTTTTTTTTTTTTTTAGTTTTATTTCTTTTTTCATATTAGGTATGTTTTAATGAAATTGTCTAATAAACCGTTTTAATTTATTTTTTAATATGGTTCATTTTAATCCCCCTGTACTGTTAGAAATTATAAACTTGAAGAAATAAATAATATTATATAAAACATATATATATATTTTTAATTAGGTTATTTTCAACCTGCCCCAAGTATTATTAGGATTTAAAGATTTTAAGTTGGTGCTGTATTAAATACCTAGACTGTTCCATTGTGGAAGCTGGCTGTGTTTAGGAGATGGGCATGGAGAAATGTGGGGATGCACATGTGCTGTATAGAAGGTACCACAGCCTGCAAACAGTTTTACAAGTCAGATCTCGTTGAGAAGAGGGAGGTGAGCAGATTTATGAGCTTTAAATCCACTCTGCCCACCACACATGAAGTAAATGTCAGTGTGTTCCTTTTAAAACTCATGCACCCCTGAAGAATGTGTAATGGGCTGTAGTGTCAGGGAGAAACATCTTTACCCCAGCTTGGACAGGAGAGCAGGAGGCAGTGTGTCTGCTCAGGGCCCGGGAACAGTGGTCTACCTCTTGAAGGGCCCCTCGGGCCCACGTTGAAAAGGCTTTTTACTAGAAGGGCTGCCTGCAATCGCGAACCATGTCAGAAGTGGGAAGATAGGCTGTCGATCAGAGAACAAGACCGTGTGGTTGAAAGCTGGTGAAAAATTGAAAAGCTGAAAATCCAAACGGAAAGAATTGGAATAGACCCAGGGTTGCGGAGGCCACACAGAGCTGGTGTGGGGAGTGTAAGGAGCTGGGGCTTGAGCAAAGGCTGGCTCTGGACCGATCCTCATCACGTGTGCGTGTGCGTGTGCGTGTGCGTGTGCGTGTGTGTGTGCGTGTGCGCGTGCGCGCGCGCGTGTGTGTGTGTGTGTGTGTGTGATCCTTACTCTTCTTGGGGCTGGAGGAAGTCCTCTAAGCCAGAACCAAGAAGGCCACAGCTTCCCAGCCCCCCTGGCTGACTTTTTCCCTTTTCTGAATGAATGGGTTTGGTAGCCCAGACCCAAACGCAGACCAGAAGAAAGCTGTAGTGGCAGTTACAGAACTGCGGGTTTATTTCACGTGAGGTGTATTAATCAAGTTCCATAAGATCAATCCTGTGTTTTTAAGTTATCACCGATATGCAGCTTTCGGATCTCAGCTCCCAGTGCCATTGAGCCCCACTGTAAAGCTGCACCACACATAAATGTGGTCTAGTTACACTCTCAGAAATAAGAGGCTTGTCTCCTGAGGACCGCTCCGTATTACGGGTGGAGTATAATCCTTAACATTGTTTTTCTCTGCTTTCAAATGGCTGGGGACAGTGAGTCCGGAGTGAGAACTGCCTTTGTTTCATGTCGTGTGCATGGCAGGGGAAGAATGTAGCAGGGCAGAAAATGAAGAAAGACATAAAAGGATCTCAGCTCAAGGAGGTCAGATCCATCAGAGGCTTAGCGTTGCCTTCAAAGATGCCTGGGACAGGTGGCAGTTCAAGACAATCACAGCAGCCGCACCCGCTGGAGCTGAGATAAGGGATTTCTGCAGAAGCCTGCTATCTGGTGCCCGTTGGCTTTGATGTAACTCTGCTCGCAAGACTTTGGGGAGCAGGTGACTGCCTTCCTCCGCAATAGGCTGCTGTTGTTCAGTCTTTTAAGGTCTCATTACAGAGCTCCTCGAGGATTAATCCTCTTTAAGGTTTACATGGCATGGTTTTGTCCGGAGGCCCAGCCAGAGACCGTGGTGCCACCTGCACAGCCCCCTGCTTTCCCTCTTCCCAATCCAGGCTGCTGACATCGAAGCAGCGAACCTTCCGCACCCTTTGCTTCCCTTTCTGGTGATGGCTGAGTTTTTGTCCTGCTGCAGCCAACCTTTAGCACTGAATCGCCTACTTCTGTTATTCATTCATCCTGCCCTTCAGTGTTTTTTAGTATATATATATATTTTTAATCTCCCTGTCAACTCTCTTTAGAAAGAAATAATGATGTTGCTTGGCTGTAGAACGGTTTGGTGAGTTCTTTTAACCCGTTATATTTTTTTTTAGTATATTTTATTGATTTTTTTTACAGAGAGGAAGGGAGAGGGACAGAGAGTTAGAAACATCTATGAGATAGTAACATCTATCAGCTGCCTCCTGCACACCTCCTA
>NW_006285997.1:5509503-5517790 GCF_000327345.1 Myotis davidii
GGTGCACCCAGGAAAACATCCATGTGCATAAATTGCATATTATTTGGAGCACTTAATTTAAAAATATATTTTTTAATGAGCAAATCAAACTTAAGATTTATTGGATTTGCTGTTTTAGGTAACCCTGTTAGATAGAGGAAAGGTGCAGATTTTTTATATCTGCCTTATTTGACACGACAGCAGCGACAACAATAAACAAAACTATCTCCCAAATTTCAGAAATAAACTTTGTCCTAACACTTTAAAGTTTTGGTTGAACAAAGCATTTCATAGACTCTTTTTTTAAAAAAATATATTCTACTGATTTTTTTACAGAGAGGAAGGAGAGAGATAGAGAGTTAGAAACATCGATGAGAGAGAAACATCGATCGCAGATTCCACAGGTGCACCCAGGAAAACATCCATGTGCATAAATTGCGTATTTTTTGGAGCACTCATGTTAAAAACATATTTTTTAATGAGCAAATCAAACTTAAGATTTATTGGATTTGCTGTTTTAGGTAATCCTGTTAGATAAAGGAAAGGTGCAGATTTTTTATATCTGCCTTATTTGACACGACAGCAGCAACAACAACTAAACAAAACTATCTCCCGAATTTCAGAAATAAACTTTGTCCTGACTTTTAAAGTTTTGGTTGAACAAAGCATTTTATAGACGCTTTAAAATATATATATATATATATATATTCTACCAATTTTTTTTACAGAGAGGAAGGGAGAGGGATAGAGAGTTAGAAACATTGATGAGAGAAAAACATTGACCAGCTGCCTCCTGTACACTCCCCACTGGGCATGTGCCCACTCCCCACTGGGTATGTGCCCACAACCAAGGTACATGCCCCTGGCTGGAATCGAACCTGGGACCCTTGAGTCCGCAGGTCAACGCTCTATCCACTGAGCCAAACCGGTTAGGGCTCATAGACTCTTAAGTGTTCATTTAAAGGGGCAAGTGGGGAACTTTGAGGCATGACTTTGAGGAAGCAAGTGAAGGTGTGGCTTTGGCCCCTCGCAGCTTCCTGTACTTGAGGATGTGTACTGGGCTGTAGTATCAGGGAGAAACACCTCTAGTCCAGCGTGGACAGAAGAGCAGAAGGCAGTGTGTCTGCTCAGAGCCTGGGAGCAGTGGTCTACCTTTTGAAAGGCCATCAGGCCTAAGTTGAAAAGGCTTCTTACTAGAAGGGCTGCCTGGGAATGAGCAGTGGGATGTGGGCTTCTCACCCCTCAGTCAGGGGCTCAGGGTAACTTTTGTGTCAGTGACTGGAAGGAGTTAACATCCCACCATGCTGCATCTCTGGTGTCAGTCTAGTTCTTCACAGGAGGGGTGCTTGGGTTGGAACAATCACCATAACTGGTCATCACTCCCAGAGTAAGCATTGTCCACATGTTAATTTTGTCCAGGTCGGACTCTGCAAATTGGAAATAATTTTTAAAATAACAACAGAAGCAAGCTGAGCCCCAGCAGTCAATGTAGTGAAGGGAGAGAATGTTGTCATATGGGCCACCTTATGACAGCATGGGGATCAGCATGTGCTTTAAGCTTTACACTTCTGCAAGGGGTTGTTTTGTTGTGTGTTTATGTTGGTTGAAATGTACTCAGGTGTCAGAAGGAAAACCACCCCCTGAGACAGTGTTTTCTTGAGGTTGACTTTCTTCCTCTGACAAGTGAGTGTTTAATGGAAGGTGAGACAGCGGGAAGAAGTGGTTTGAGGGTTGCACACAGAATGATGGCTTGTAGGCTTCAGCACCTGACCTTTGAGGGTGACTCTTGAACCTGTAGCAGAACTAACCATGTGGTACTTGTTTGGCCGTGTAGAATCCTGGCCGTCGCCCCAGACCTCCTGAATTAGAAGTTTTGGGAACTGAGTTTGGGATCCTGTTTCTTAACAAGTTTTTGTACAATGTGGTGTGAGAACACTGCTTTAAGAATTTAAAGTCAGATGTTGATCTCAATTTCTTTAAATTTCCAATTGGTAAACACTCAGATTTTTTTTTCTTTTGGTCTCAAAATTATCCTGTAAATCTGCTCACCTGATTGTTATACATTATATTCCTATTTGAATTACACTCTATTGTTGATAGTTGTTTAGGTAGACATTCGAAAACTTATGAAATCAACTTCCTTTCCTTGTACGGTAAGGAAGGTCAGATAAATGATTTGATACCACAGAGAATGTTTATTTATTATTTCTTCTGTACTGTGTCTAAACTGGATTGGCAATAGGCAGTAAGGATAATTTGTGCAATTATGAGTTGTATATCTAAATTTCTGTTTAGGGAATAGAGATATACACCCTTGTATGTATTTTAATGTATATGTATTTGAATGTATGTTGTCAACAAAAACACAGACCTTCCTAAATATGAAAATACTGTCATTTGCTAGAACATCCACCAAGTTTATGAATTATTTTTCTGTTGTTTCTTTTTTTGATCAAGACTTGCAATTGTTTTAAAGTAAGTTCTTAATTCTGAGATTACCAGATTCAGGATGTAAAAATGTTGATTTGACTTGATTATTCCCCAAAATTGGAAAATATAGGCATGGTTGCTGAAAAAAGTTGGTCTGGTCTCTACCGTGAGGCCATCAAAATGGAAGCTGTTAATTGAAGAGCTGATTAATGCATACTCCAGACATTCATATTTAAAATAAGTGCCACAATGGATTTTCCAACAGATTTTCCTGCATAAAAATCAGGGGTGGGGAAACTTTTTTTCTGCCAGGGGCCATTTGGATATTTATAGCAATTGGGGGGCCACACAAAATTACCCCTAAAAATTAGCCTGCTGTATTTAGTAAAACATTTAATTAACTCACCCCTAATGCCTTGGCAGGGCCAGACCAAATGATTTCGCAGGCCTTATATGGTCTCTGGGCTGGATGTTGCCCACCCCTGATAAATGCTAACATTTTGTTAACATTTGTAATAAACACGTCTGAACAGTAGAGGCGTGAAATAAGAAGTTTGGAATAGTACAAGTTTAGTGTTTAATATCCAGATTTATCCATTTGCCCATTTTGGTTGTAAGGTCGTGGTTGTTTCTAGTACAAATGTTTTCTGGTCAGTCATTTCTCTCCCTGCTGCGTGTTTCTGCTAAAGGAAATATGGGTACTGATGATATGGTGACTTGGAGGAAAAGAAGGTCTGATTTTGGGATCAGAAAGAATAGGATTCAACTTTCAGCTGTTTGCTTGTTGGGGTATCTTGTGTAAGTCACTTAATATCTCAGTTCTCTAACTGAGATCAAGTGCCTACTTCAGAGGCTGGTGGGAGGGGTGGAGCAGGTCTGCAAGACCTTATTGGTGTGAAGCGCCTACCATTCCTAAGTGATTTCAATTTGTAGTTGATGACTACAGTTAACATTGCTGTAT
Organism: Myotis davidii; assembly: GCF_000327345.1. Lineage (NCBI taxonomy): Eukaryota > Metazoa > Chordata > Mammalia > Chiroptera > Vespertilionidae > Myotis > Myotis davidii. Next base: position 5,512,874 of record NW_006285997.1, read on the forward strand.
GGTATATGAGAGTAAACCCTGAAAGTTTTCATCACAAGGAAAAAAGTTGTTTTGTGACTATACGCATAGATAGATGTTAATAATCATTTCACAATATATGTATGTCAAGTCATTATGCAGTGCACCTTAAACTTATACAGAACTGTATGTCTATTATCTTAGTAAACCTTAAAAAAAAAGCAGGTTAGTTTCCTGTCCCAGCAGTATTTCTTTTGGCCAGTTGGATCATATGTACAGACCTTACAGTTTTTCTCTAATAAAAATCACAGAAAACCTGATTTTATGTGATTGGAAAAAGTATGTAAAAGCCAGGACTTTCTCTATAAAGCATTTTAAGTTAAAAAAAGACACGAGTGGTATTTTTATGTGGCTTATTTTTATCGAATAGCATTTTTTTATTTTGACAGTTTTTTGAGGGTCACAGACTTCTTGTCTTGGTGTCATGACATTGGAGAGAACTTGCGTGCTTGGCTTTAAAGGTGCCGTGTGCAGGAAACACAGCCACATCAGCGGGCAGCGGGCTTGCCTGCCCCTCTCTGTTACTGGCCTCACCAACCATCCACCCGATGTGATTTGCTCAGGACGTTTTTATGTGAAGATATGGGACATATTCGTTACAAATGCTAAAATTCAGTAAATCTAAGTTGCCCTGCTGAGTTTTCAGCCTCAGGGAAAAGAGGCGCCAACTGCCTCTGTTGTTGTGTTGTGATTTGACTGTAATGATTAGAATTTTACCAGGCCCACAGCTAGTATTCAGTGAGTGCCTACGTGCTGCCCAGGTGTTCACGCCCACGTAGGTGTGGGTGACTATTGTCGAAGGAGGAAGAAGTGGAAATGCAGCCCTTAAAAGAGCAGACTTGGAAACCAGAAGCTCTCAGGAAGTTCTCCTTGGACCTGTGTGCCCATCCAAACCCTTCAGATGGAAGGGAAGGCAGGAGGGGCCGTGGAGAACTTCTATGGAGGCTGTGTCATCAACCATGCATGTAAGTGGGTGGCACTTGACATGTGTTGGCTAAAATAACAGACACTGGTATTTTTTATTTCTGTAAGAGGAGAGAGGGAAAATGCAATCTGGTTGTCATTATTTGCTGTATTTCATTTTTGTACTTCCTACCTTTACTGCTCTGAATTTGTGCCCATCTACCTGCTAGGTCAGTGGTTCTCAGTGTGTGGTCCTGGGACCAGCAGCCTCTGCATCCTGGGTAACTTGCTAGAAATGCAGATTCTGGGGCCCAAGGATCCGTGTTACCAAGTTTTGTAAGTGAGGCTCATGCAGCTAAAGTTTAAGAATCACTGTGTCCGAGTATTTTGTGGAATGATTTGGGTCCTTCCATAAGATTGGGAACCCAGAAGCAGGGAAAGGGCTGTGATCAACTTGGGAGGGGGAAGGAGTGTCACTTCTCTGGTTTCTTCTGACTTCCTCAGGCCAAATGAAAGCCTGAAGTAACTGGTGGGAGGGTAATTCGGAGATGGGAGCCAGTGTTTGCTTAAGTCCCTCCCTAATTAATCAATGACTTTCTGATCTGGAGTTGTATATCTTTTGAAATGGGCCTGCTTAGCACTCAAGTTTGCAAGCTGCAATGCAAAAACAATAGCAGAAAGTCCGTAGGAGAAATTGGTAATTGTTTATCCTCCAATTATGGATTCATGGAACCTTATAAATTGAAAAATAAAGTAAGTATTTGCAAGATTAATCAGAACAGAAGATAGAGAGACTGTGCTTGAACTCCAGTAAGTAAAGGACAATAGCCACTGAGCCTATGTATCCAATTTCTGTTCTTCCTTCCATTCTTCGAAATACAGTTTTAGCCTCTTAATTTAAAGAAATGAAAAAATCCAGACACTTTGTTTTTCTACAAGGCATCAAGGAGAGAGGGTAATAAACAGTACCTGGCTGATGTATTTTAATAAATACCGGTTTACTGCATGCCGCAACAGAGAGCAAACACATGCAATTACTTGCAAATTTCTTCAGTGTTTGTGCTTATAAATCTCTGCCTAAACCTTCCCAGCTGGGAGCTCAGTTAGTCTTTCTGCTGTGGAACCAGGGCTTTGTTCTGCTGTTCAGCCTCAGCACGGTCTGGAATAATTCAGAAACATATTAGAGAGATTGCTGCTCCCAAAAGGCATAAGGAAATAACCTTCCCTCTCGGCCTTAGGGAAATCAGCCCAATCAGAGTTCGGGCAGATTTCTCGATTAAACAAAGAACTAACTGTGCACAAATTGCACCTTAACAATTTGTAAGGAGTCCACCTTAGAAATGTCTTGCAGATGGAGAGCTGATATTTTTTAATCAGGGCAGTGGGGCTGCTAAATTCAAAATGTCACCAGCATTTTCCCACTGCTCAACAATTAGCATCCCCCCAAATTAAATTGAAAGTTGCATTCATAGGCAGTCTTCAGCTTTGGACCCACTGCCCTGGGTTGTGGAACACAGATGGAAACCACTCTCTCTGTCCGTGTGAGGGCTCAGGGTGCGCGCGTGTGCGTGTCTGTGAGTGTGTCTGTGTGTCTGTGAGTGTGTATGGATGACTCAATTCACCTGGAACACATCCCAGGGAGCTTTGGGCTGTCAATTTCTATTTCAGCTAATTTTGTCTTGGGAACCAAAAAGGGGCTAGAAAGTTACGGTACTTAATGTTGTTGTGACTTTATGTGTTCCTAGTCAAATTATTCAGAAATGGAAATCGGGCCGCTGTGGTGCTGTGGAACATTGTTTAGACTGGGTCTTTTTGGAAATATTTAGAAGATTTCTGCTGATTATAAGAGATGCTCGTGCCAAACCATCACCCTTATGACATTTTTAGGAAAATGACTGTTTTTGGATGGGAAATCTGGGCATATTGGAAGCTGTGTCAGTTCGATATTCATCCCGCTTGCAGTTTTTTGTGTCTTACTACAGCGAAGAGACCCGTGTTTAGTTAAAAACTAACAGTCACTTCTAACTTCTAAGCCATAATGCTTACAGTAAGGACCTCCCCAACCCCCTACTGAATTTCAGAAGAGGGCAGACGTTAGGTCAGGTTTGGTGACCTCATCCAGAGCCTAAGTAGACAGCCCCACATCCTTAGCCCAGCAGAACCACCAATGATACTAATCGGTGTGGTTCACCCGACTCCGAGTTCTGAGTTCCATTTTTGTGAAAAGAAACTCTACAGCCCATTGATTCGATGGGAACTCTTGAGATTCCTCATGTGAATCAAAAAGCAGTCTGGGGAGGGGGGACGGGACGGGGGCGGGAAGCAGTCTTGAGTTTGGACTCTTCCTGATTTAAAAATGGTTTTCCCCAAATGTTGCTTTTGGTTTTCTTTCATTTACACAGAAGTGCAGGCATTGGACAGATTTGTCAACAAGGTCCCTTTCCTGAATAAAAGTCTGAAGGAAAGAAGCCTGCACAGAAGTCTGAATACCTGGGTGCAGGCTAGCACGTGTGGCTGTCCCTGCCTCCTCTCTGAGCTGCTCTCGCCTCCCAGAGAGAAGCTGAGAGCAGCCCGCCTACCTTGTGAATGTAATCAGAGGGCTGATTGGAAGGCGCTTGCTACCCTGTCAAACGGGGTGGTCATAGTTGGGTTTGGATGCTAGTTTTCTTTTCAGAGCTTTGGGACACTTTCAGAATGCTGATTTTGTAGTTTTTTATTTCATAGCAGTGGTCAGTTTGGTTTGGATCCATGTCTACCCCACCCATTGTCAGGGCCCTAAAACAGTGACAACAGTCTGTCGGTCCACGCCCGGAGTATCAAACTGGGTAGGTTAAACTGGTGGGAACTTCACTGTGGAACTCAGAAGTGCTGGGACCAGGGGTCGGTCTGGGGAGTAGCCGCGGGTGAAGGGGCAGGGATATTTGGCCTGTGCATATTTAAGCCTCGGTGGCATTCCAAGGCCCATTCTGAGTCATGTCTCTGTCCATCCCTGGCTCTGTCTTCATGGATGATTGATTGGTTTCCTGTAAACCTGGAAATTGGGAAGAAGATGTGTATTGTCCTCCAGGCCTTCTGTGAGGAGTCAGATCCATGCAGGAGGAGCTAATGGGCCAGATTTCCCAGACACAACTGGGAATGAGGTTCTTGGGGTAGTGCTGAAACAAGCATTTCAGAAGCCCCCACGAGAGAGGATGGGGTGTGGGAAAGGCTTTATTTGTGTGAAGTCACAGTCCTCGGGTTGCAATGTCCCATTTCCTCCAAGCCAGACCTGGACAAGGAGCAGCTGCGTGGCTCAGCAAAGCCAGAGGCGAGGCCCGTGTCCAGAGCTCCTCCTCCACGTCGCAGCCGGGTATAGTCCAGCGTCCACGCTAATTAAAGTCCATTAGTCTCTTGTGGGTATCCCACAGGGCCAGGAGCCATGTGGGCGCAGGGGAGCGTGCCCTTGCAAGAGTAGTCAACGGAGCCAGTGCCCTGGATCCAAGCAAACTCGCTTTCTTTAACAGTCTGCATATTTAGGTTTCGAGGTCTTGCAGTGGCCATACCCATTCTGACCACTGACTTGCTTCAAGGTGTGATTGGCAGGGTAGGTACCGTCCCACGTCACTTAGACCGTACCGGGCGTGCATCTAAATTGCCTTGTCCAGTACCTGCGCCCATCCGTCAGCGGGAACAGGCTTGGTTGTTCAATGCAGTGTTTTGGCAGAGCTGTATAAATGGCATGTCTATATGATTTGGTCTCTCCTTTACTCCTTTCCTCTTAAATAATAACTAGGTTATTACAACGGCATCAAAATGAGATGATAAATATAAAAACTTAGTCCTTGGGCTCCGTGACTTAACACTATTGGCAGTGGAAAAAAGCTTACACATGAAACAAACTTAGGAAAAAAGGTGAACAAAACCTTTGGATGAATATCATTAAGAATATTAAACTTCAGGGGAAGTGAGACTATCTGGTCTCAGGTTATACACTTTACCAGAAGTACTTTTATATCA
>NW_006285997.1:5517836-5523952 GCF_000327345.1 Myotis davidii
GAATATAAGTCACGGAGTCCTTGGGCTCCGTTAAGTCACACTATTGGCAGTGGAAAAAAGCTTACACATGAAACAAACTTAGGAAAAAAGGTGAACAAAACCTTTGGATGGATATCATTAAGAATATTAAACTTCAGGGGAATTGAATTACTAAAAGGCATTTGGTACTCGGTACTGCAACATGTAAAACTCTACCTGTCAGAGGGCTGACGGCGGCGTTATAAATAGAGGACTCGGCCATATAAGGGTGCACCTATGTGCTGGGAGAGAAAACATTGCTTAAAAAGACATTCCTGGAGTCAGAAGGCCCTTTCTCTGGCCGTCCTTTCTCTTTCCTATGCTAGTTGCCTCTCTTCTCTCTCCTCCCTCCTGTCCTTCTGACCACCATATTGAGTGCAATCTGGGCAACCCATGTTCCTAGCCACAGTCGTTTTTAAATGCCAAAACCAAAAACTAGTATTGGATGAAAGACCTGGGAATCTCTCCAAAACAGGGAACTCTGGTTGGCTGGTTGGTTGGTTGGGCATCACCCACAATTGAAAACGTGCATCTGCATGTTGGAGCCTTTCTCTCACCCCCAGAGGAAAACCACTTTTTAGTTCACAGTGACGTCAGTCTGCGGGTGGCCTACCATCCCTCAGGGTGAGCGCCTTGGTAACCTGGTAGACTGGTGAGAATTTCTGTCCATTGCTGAGATGGAAGAGACTTCAACACGGCACAGTCCCTGTTGTGAGACCGTGGGCGGAATTCTTACTAAATTTGGGGACGTTGAAAGGGATGTTTAACTACCTGTGGTTGTGGATTCTGTTAGTGTTTTGATATGTTTTATATTAATATTCCTGAAGGCATGTGGCAGGGTGACCTACATAACAGATAAGAAACCCAATTCAGTTGGAAGGATGCGTGGGCCAGCAGCCTCCCCTTCCTTTCAAGGGACCTGCCTGGCATTTTAAAAGGTGTTCTTATGATAATGAAAGCGAGCGGGTACATTTTATGAATAGGCCAAAAAAGTTTCTGACATATTTGGAAAGAGGAAAAAAAACTTCAGTTGAATTCAGTTCTTTGCAAAGCTCAGACTTGGGCCAGAGCCCCTGGGTTTTAATGAAGATGGCAAATTTACTTATTTATTCATCTAGTTTCAAAGGCTCAGAATTTCTCAGGATCAGTGTGGTTTACAAGTTGTTCATCTTATACTTCCCCCATTTCCTTCATGCATGTTGGCCAGCACCCACCTGTGATCACACCGAGTGATCCCCGTAAGCTCACATGTAGCTTTGTAACCCAGGCTCAGAGGTTTGAATTGTGCACGTGAATAGGGTCCTGCACCTGAAGGTGGCTCACGCAGAAGCAGCTCTTCTCATTCGAACCTGCGTTCTTTGTGCCTGTGACATTTTTGAGACCTGGTGGTTTCTGTAAAGGCAGGTTTTACAGAGGATTGTGTTAAAGTTTTTTTTTTTAAATAAAGTAAGTTTATTGGGGAAACAGTTAATATGGAAAGGATTTTTATGTTTTTATTTTTCTACCTTGTTGCTTTAGAAAAATTTCAAAACAACTCTTACGTGTTGGGAAAGTATAACAGTGGTCCCCTCTGTGCTGGGCTGTGCCGTCAGCGGGAGACTCTTCATCGATAGTGCTTTCTTCCTCAGAAGTTTTGAGGGAAACCCCCAAGCAGCCCACAGCAATCTTTATTTCAGTCCTGTGTTTAATGTAGTCGTGGGTAGGTGTGACAGATGTGAGCACTTGCCGCCAACCCAAAATTATATAATGTGATGTAAGAACCTCTGTGCCATGTTCTTTCCACTCTCAGGTGAGATGAGAAATAATTCAGGGCATAAGACTTCTTAACGTGTAACTTGGACCACCACAAAGTGACCTCACTTAGAGATTTTGTTTTCTTACCCAAGCAACTTAACTGTGCATTTGCGAGGCTGGTTCCCTGGGACACTCTGCAGGGAGCTGGGCGCAGCACCTCCACCACCAGGTGCTTAGTAGCTGTCGGAGGTCTGATGGAGTTCATGCACCATCTTCATCGCCTTCCTTGAACAGTCAGGCATCTGGAGGAAAAAGAGAGAGGCTGTGTATCTGGTATTCCCTTTGGAGGAATGAAAATGCAGGATAGTCTGAAGTTTATAAAATGTAAGAAAATTATTTGGGGCCCATTGGAGAAAAGGGGCTTGCATTTTTAAGCACTTTCCCCCCCATTCTCTCTTACGTATTTCATCATTATTGAAAATCCTATGTTGTTTTCTTAAATTATGCCCCTCTCCAGCACATGTATGTATGCACCTCTACACCGATAGATCTCTGAAAAGAGTTAATGCCTTTCAGGCAAGAGCCCCTGGCTGAAACATGACCTTCACTTCACAGTACAGCTGTGTCTCCTAGAGATGGCTGAGGGACACCATTCTTCTTCCTTAGACCTCTTTGCCCTAATGACCAACTCACTGCTACACCAATCCTTGCAATTAAGAAAGCACTTCCGTATTTCTTATTCATCAAACTGCATACCCATCATTCCTCTGTTTCTTTTCTTTTTTTTTTTTTTTACTGAGTATCTTTTCTCTCCTGTCCAGGCTAGGGTGCATGAGCTCAGTTTCTTCATCTGTAAAATGGGGGCAACAATAGTACCCTCTTTCATAGGCTTAACATGTCTCTAGCCCCTAGACTCTTCTGGCATTCAGGAAATGTCAGGCATCATTCTTCTTCATTGTTATTAGTTGAAAGAATGTTAGATGGTTAGAATGGTCAGGTCATAAAACCTAATAAAGTTAAGTAGGTCACTAAGGAATTGAACCCATGGCTTTTTGTTCCTCAACAGCTGAGGTTCCCTGGTTGGCTCCCTTGCCTATGACAGTAGCAGGCAGAGTTTTCTGGTGCTCGGTTATACATGGTGAGGCATAGTCCATTTGGAGAAAAAAGGCTTGGTTTCCAGAAAAGGTTCATTGCTTCATAGATGCCGATGAACGATTAGGCATGCCGGCGGTAGTGGGGTAAAGTTTCTTCAGTCAGTGTTTGTGGTGCTGTCGGGCTCTGGAGCACCTTCTCCTCTGCTGTCATCCATGGTGGATTCACTTCCCCTTGTTCCCTCAGGCTCATATGTCCTGCTCCCCCAGGCCTTACGTACCAGAGCCAGTACTAGGATGGCCACGCTGTGCATCTTGCCAGTACATTCTCTGTGCCGGTATATGCCTGTGGTTTACCCAGCTTGCCCATATGCTGGCAGTTGCCTTGTGTGCTGTACTCAAACCTGAAACCCAGACCACCTGCTGCCTGCTCTTCTTCCTGGACTCCAGAGTGTGAGCTGCTGGAGGGGCACAGCCTGGGGGCCTGGGCCAGTGGAGATGCTCCTTACTCCCATGGATAGTGAGAGGTGCTCTTGAGCTCTGCTTCTTGCTGGGTCTCATGCACCTGACATTGACTTCCAAACATTTTCTACCTTCCTCGGGCCTTCCCTCCTCCCACCGTGAGAAAAAACAAACTGTCTTAAAGCCCTCACTTCTATCCTGGTTTTGCGTGCATTATTGTAACTGTCTTTGGGCTTTCTGTCTCCAGTCTGTCTGTCCTTATGGTGCCGCCTTATTATTCTTCTCTAAATGCCCCGCAGAGCGTATTATCCTCCTGCTTGATGGCTGTGGCTCCCCACTGACCCATCGTCCCGGCCCTTGATCTGCCTGCCATTGGCCCCTGTGGAAACCTCTGCCCTCATCAGACTGTCCCGCTTGTTCTGGGTCAGCTCCCCGCACTGATGTGCCCTCTGGTCCTGCTGCCTCAGGTGCACGCCCTGCCCATGTTGGGCCTCAGGCCAGGCTTCCTCCCAGAGCTTTTCCGGCAAAGCTTGCTTAGGAGAATAGTCGATGGACCACTAAAGTCATTACTTATTCATGATGTATTTAAGCCAACTATGAGGTGAGTCCTCAGTAATTTTTAATAATCCTTTTCCTACTGTGAATAATACAAAGTATAGAGGAAAATTGAGGCTTAAGAGATGATAAATTACTTTTCAGAGTTTGCATAATTGGTGGCAGAGCTGAGATTAAAACCCAAGTCGGACTGATTTCCAAAGTTTGTGTTGATCTATCCCCCCCTGCACCCCAGTCTCCCTTGTTACCAGCCAGAGCCAGGATCTGTCTGGTGAGGAACATTGCTAAGTAAAGCATTCATTGAGTAAACTGATATCATTCTTTAGGAAGTAATCTATTACAACAAACAAAACCTGTCTGTGGTCTTATTTATTTATTTAACGGCAAGCCTCCTCTCTTCTGTCTAATCACTTAAAGCTGGTAAATGGCTGACATCTCTTTAAATAAAAATATGCTTTGATTATAGTTTTAATAATATCCTAAGATGATGGGCAGCACCAGCATTCACAAAACTGATGATGTAGTTTTGCGTGTTTGTAGATACCAGCAAGGCAAGCATGTTTGACATGAGTTTGTTCTGAATTATCTGCTTCACTCTGGCTTTCTCTTCATACCTTCACTGGACTTCACACTTTTTTATTAAGTAAGTAATTATCTGTGTGATGACTTGATGTCTCTCTGTCTTCTCTTGCTAACTGCATGAGGCCAGGGGCCATGTCCGTGCTGCTGAGGCTGTGTCGTGAGCACCCAGCACAATGCCCAGCACACAGTAGGTATTCAATATATATTTGTTGACATCTGAATAAATGAATGAATGAATGAATGAATGAGTGGGAATGCACCTTTATTCAGGTGTCCTTGCAGGAAAGTTGGTTGTAAGAGGAATTTTTAAATCACATTGTATTAGAAAACTGAACACTGATTTATGAGGAGAAACTTCCAATAAGCTTTGGAAATGTTTGAAGAAAGAATTAAGACAGAGGTTGTTTCCTCTTTTACTTATAACCTTTTATTGTGAGATTCTCCCACTTGCCTCTTTATATTTCCTTGGCAATATCTGCAGCCGCCTCCAGGCATCAAATATGATTCTTGCTGTTCTCAGTAAAACAAGACCATTCATAAGAAAGATATACATATTCCTCACATTTACTTCCATGAATAGGAAAGTAATACAACTTGGTTTCCAATAATAAAGTGTCCAAAGTAGGAATGTCCAGCATCCTGCAACAAAGCATTCTTAATTTATTGTTTTCTCACTTAATGTCCCTGCAGATCCAGGCATCGTGAAAGTCTTTCTATCCAAGTGGAAAAGCTGTTCAGAATGACCGCTAATTTTGCTAATTTTGCAGCACTGTTTCTGCCCAACAATAAGCCATCTAGATCCAGGATATGGGGTTTGCATCTTTATCGCTAGGCATCTCTTCATCTTATTTGTCGATTCCTTATTGTTCTGAAACCTCTTATTCAACAGTGTTCGCTCCAGCTCCAGGAAACAGGTTCTTCTGGATAAAATCCATTTCCACTCGGCTGTGTTTTGTTCATTATTTTCACTGTCAGCTCAGAAAGCTCAACTGGAAAACTCCAATGCCCTGTTGGTTTTTCTATCGTCATCTCCGTTTCTAATTTTGTGGATTCACATGCAGCACATTATGCTGTTTTTCATTACAGTCTCGAGGCCATTTTCCTCTTGTGGCTCTCTGGTGTGTATCAGCCAAAACATCAGCTATATCTTGTTACAGCGCATGGGGTTTGTGTGCTTCTTAAATTTCCCCAGGTGCCAGACTTCCAGAAATCCTACTTTCCAGGACATGGGATAGCCTGTCTGTGGACGTGGGTTGTTCCTCTTCGAGCTCTCAGGTGCTCCGCGGTTGCTGTGACAAACCACAGATGTGCTCATAGACACTGTCAGTTACCTTACTTTTCTCCCAAGGATGGGTTAAAGCAAGGTGCTGCTTCTATGCTTGGAAAAGAATAGACTGCGGGGGTGGGGGTGGGGGTGCAGGCATGATTAGGTGTCTTCAAATACTTAAGGAGCCATCACAAAGAAAATCAGTAGCATTTAATGTAGGTGGTTTCAGAATAGGGAGCTAGGACTAGATGATGGGTAAAGTTGGAGGGAGGCCGCCTTGCCATCATGGAGGGGAGTGAATGGATTCTTCAGCCCCCAGGCTGGGGTGGGTGGCAGGTACTGTGTGAGGGATTCTTGTAAGGCGAGATTGCAGTAAATACTTAGATAACTCTTTTTTTTAAAAAAAA
>NW_006285997.1:5524036-5526662 GCF_000327345.1 Myotis davidii
CTGGCTCTATTTTTGTTCAGCAGTTTATGTTGTTCATTATATTACACAAATGAGTGAGATCATGTGATATTTCTATTTCTCCGACTGGCTTATTTCTCGTAGCATAATGCTGTCCAGGTCCATCCATGCTGTTGCAAATGGTAAAGTTCCTTCTTTTTTATAGCAGTGTAGTAGTCCATTGTGTAGATGTACCACAGTTTTTTTAACTCTTAAGGTACCTTCCAGCTCTGAAATCCCATGGTTTTATTACAGGGGTGGGCAAAAGTAGGCTTACAGTTGTGAGTATGTGAAAGACAGTTTATTCTTGTATTGTTATTTATTAATTGTATCATTTTTCATAGAAACAGCTATAAACCTACTTTTTCCCACCCTGTATACTAAGGGAAGTCACTTTAGGACAGTTCCTCCCTCCCTCCCTCCTTTTCTCCTCCTCCTCCTCCTCCCCCCCCTAAAAGGTTCAGATTAAAAGAGAAGTCTTATCATGGACCATTTCTAATCAGACTTGTAAGTGTGTGTGTGATGAGGAAAGAACATTTCAGAATTCAATGCACTGTAGGCAAGGTTGGTTCTTTTAAAAACAGCAAACAAAATGGAAACAAACCCCCTCGGGCTGCTCACACAGAGGAGCTGTTCATTGAAAGGCGTCCAGAGATGCCACGTGTCCCCAGAGACCAGTTCCTGCAGCATTTCTCCACCCTCAGCAGTTGTGACAGTTCCTTGCTTGTCTGGAATGTACAGGAAATGAAAGCCCCACACCCTCCCATTCACAAAAACCCTGGATGAGAGCCTCCTGCCACCTCTGCTCTCCCTGGCCAGCTCCTGCTCCGTTCCTGGCCCCTCCACTTCTCTGCTCCCACCTCCCACCCCCAGTGCCGTCCTCAGGCTGCGAACTGTGAGGAGCTCCGGGGACTGTGCTCTGCCTGCTGCCTCAGCCCTGTGACTGTCGTTGCATGACCCATTTCTTATGCCAGACTCATTCTCCTGAATTTAATACACGCTGGGTTCATGCTCAAGTTCACTCATGACTTGGTGCCATTGCTTTTTAGTTATCCTGATGCTTTTGTGTTTCCTTTGTCTCTTAAGGACACCTTACTATTTCTTAATTGTTAGGAATCAGTAGTCGTCAGATTTTTGGCAGTACGTTAAAAAATACTGTGGGAGAGACTGACATCAGGATGCCAGATACTTGTCCAAATAAGGACATGAGGGTGACTTGGGACGCTGGAAAAATAAAACAATAACAAAAACATCATCTGTTATTGCCATCAGTTCAAAACAAAAGGCAACTTTCACTCTATGAAGAACATATTATTGAGCAGAAAATATTATTTTAAAGAGAATAGCTTTAGCTGTGTGGAACGTTCACCACTTTTATTCTGATTAATCTCATTTAGCTTCTGTTCCTCTAACACATTTACTTTTCCAACTAGTATTTAGAGGCCACTACTGCAAAGGATTCTAAAAGAATGAGGTCTTCCTTCCAGCAGCAAAACAAATATAAAGCCAACAGGGTAGCCCATCTTCCTGGGCAGGAAGCCACCAGATGGATGCCTTGGCCAGGGCCTGTGCCTGCTCATGTGGCCATAAAACCAGAAGTGATTGGGGTCCTGTTGCTTCCTACCCCTAACCTAACCCTAACCATAACCATTAACTCCAGCCCCTGACCTCAGCCCTTTAAACTGGTTGTGGCCGGGCCAGTCTGGTTGAGCACTGACCTATGGACCAGGAGGTCAGGGTTCAATTTTCAGTCAGGTCACATGCCTGGGTTGCACAGCTGATCAATGATTCTCTCTCATCATTGATGCTTCTATCTCTCTCTCCTATTTCCTTCCTCTCTGAAATCAATAAAAATATACTAATCACATACAAACACACACACACACACACACACACAAACCGGTTGTGTCTGGGGGTCCTGTTGCTCTGCTGCTGGGGTCTTAGTGGTAGTAGCTCAAGGGACACAGAGGTTTTGGGACACTGCATTGTAGATTTTTGCCAGAGCTGGTCAGGGTTCCTGAGGCCTTAGGAGCAAGCAGCCCAGTTCTGAGGGTCAGTCCACATACCCAGCCTCTGGGTTTTTCTCTCTCAGAGAAGAAGGTACAGGTAAACATTTAGAGCAAATAGATGGGCACCGCAGGCTGTCAGAGGAAGGTGCTTGCTGGGCAGCGAGGGAAGCCTGCTCGGTTGCGGGACACACTGGGTCTGCTGCAAGTGGGGGCCGTGCTTCCCCTGCCTGCCCAGCTGCTCCTGCCCCGGCCTCCTTTGGCTGTTGAACAATTTAGCCAGTTTGGCCGGAAACCAACTGTATAAAGGATAAGAGAAACCTTTAGGGACTAAAAGGAAGGCTCAGCGTTTAGGTATGCACTGAGAAATTTGATTTCCTGCTGGGATGTCTGGGCTGCTCGTACGAGCTGATGCACCTTGGGTGTCAGCTCACACCTTGCTCATTAAAATCACTCTTCTATGACCATGGCCAGCGAGGTGCTCATAGATGAGGAGGCAGAGCTTCCTGGAAAATCCATTTCCAGTCAGCAGATGTGGATTGAGAGCTGGTCACTGCCCAGGCAGCTCTGGGCTGGGCAGGCCAGGCCTCCGTGGAAGGATTTCAGCTTCCAAATCCTCCCGT